>NC_047048.1:53382227-53684431 GCF_011762595.2 Tursiops truncatus | reverse complement strand
TCATCAAATACAGTTTTGACCCCTGCCTCTATCGCTCTCCTTCTTCTGGTAACATTATAATGCAAATGTTGGTTCGCTTAATGTTGTCATAGAAGTCCCTAAAACTGTTCTGATTTTTTAAAAATTTGTTTTTGTTTTTGCTGTTCTGATTGGTTGATTTTATTATTCTATCTTCCAGATGACTTATGCATTCTTCTGCATCACCTAGTCTGCTGTTAGATTCTTCTAGTGTTTTTTTTTTTTTTTTTTTTCATTTTAGTTACTGTAATCTTCAGTTCTGGGTTGTACTTTTTTATATTTCCTGAGTTTTTGTTAACATTCTTACTATGTTTATCTATTCTTTTCCTTAATTCAGTTAGCATTCATATTAGTAATGTTTTGAACTCTTTTTGTTTTTCTTTTTTTTAATATCTTTATTGGAGTATAATTGCTTTACAATGGTGTGATAGTTTCTGCTTTATAACAAAGTGAATCAGTTATATATATATATATATGTATGTATCCCCATATCTCTTCCCTCTTGTGTCCCCCTCCCTCCCACCCTCCCTAACCCACTCTTCTATGTGGTCACAAAGCATGAAGCTTATCTCCCTGTGCTATGTGGCTGCTTCCCACTAGCTATCTATTTTACATTTGGTAGTGTATATATGTCCATGCCTCTCTCACACTTTCTCCTAGCTTACCCTTCCACCTCCCCATATCCTCAAGTCCATTCTCTAGTAGGTCTGCATCTTTATTCCCGTCTTGGCCCTAGGTGATTCATTACCATTTTTTTGTTTTTGTTTTTTAGATACCATATATATGTGATAGCACATGGTATTTGTTTTTCTCATTCTGACTTACTTCACTTTGCATGACAGACTCTAGGTCCATTCACCTCACTACAAATAACTCAGTTTCGTTTCTTTTTATGGCTGAGTAATATTCCATTGTATAAATGTGTAACATCTTCTTTATCCATTCATCTGTTGTTGGACACTTAGGTTGCTTCCATGTCCTGGCTATTGTAAACAGAGTTGCAATGAACATTGTGGTACATGACTCTTTCTGAATTATGGTATTCTCAGGGTATATGCCCAGTAGTGGGATTGCTGGGTCATATGGTAGTTCTATTTATAGTTTTTTAAGGAACCTCCATACTGTTCTCCACAGTGGCTGTATCAATTTACATTCCCACCAACAGTGCAAGAGGGTTCCCTTTTTTCCACACCCTTTCCAGCACTTATTGTTTGTAGATTTTTTGATGATGGCCATTCTGACCAGTGTGACATGATATCTCATTGTAGTTTTGATTTGCATTTCTCTAATGATTAATGATATTGAGCATGCTTTCATGTGTTTGTTGGCAATCTGTATATCTTCTTTGGAGAAATGTCTATTTAGGTCTTCTGCCTATTTTTGGATTGGGTTTTTTGTTTTTTTGATATTGAGCTGCATGAGCTGCTTGTAAATTTTGGAGATTAATCCTCTGTCATTTACTTCATTTGCAAATATTTTTCCCATTCTGAGTCTGTCTTTTCATCTTCTTTATGTTTTCCTTTGCTGTGCAAAAGCTTTTAAGTTTCATTAGGTCCCATTTGTTTATTTTTGTTTTTATTTCCATTTCTCTAGGAGGTGGGTCATAAAGGATCTTGCTGTGATGTATGTCATAGAGTGTTCTGCCTATATTTTTCCTCTAAGAGTTTTATAGCGTCTGGCCTTACATTTAGATCTTTAATCCATTTTGAGTTTATTTTTGTTTATGGTGTTAGGGAGTGTTCTAATTTTATTCTTTCACATGTAGCTGTCTAGTTTTACCAACACCAATTATTGAAGAGGCTGTCATTTCTCCATTGTATATTCTTGACTCCTTTATCAAAGATAAGGAGACCATATGTGTGTGGGTTTATCTATGGGATTTCTAACCTTTTCCATTGATCTATAGTTCCGTTTTTGTGCCAGTACCATACTGTCTTGATTACTGTAGCTTTGTAGTATAGTCTGAAGTCAGGGAGCCTGATTCTTCCAGCTCCATTTTTTTCCCCAGATTGCTTTGGCTATTCGGAGTCTTCTGCATTTCCATACAAATTGTGAATTTTTTTGTTCTAGTTCTGTGAAAAATGCCATTGGTAGTTTGATAGGGATTACATTTAAACTGTAGATTGCTTTGGCTAGTAGAGTCATTTTCATAATGTTGATTCTTCCAATCCAAGAACATGGTATATCTCTCCATCTGTTTGTATCATTTTTAATTTCTTTCATCATTGTCTTATAGTTTTCTGCATACAGGTCTTTTGTCTCCTTAGGTAGGTTTATTCCTAGATATTTTATTCTTTTGGTTGCAGTGGTAAATGGGAGTGTTTTCTTAATTTCACTTTCAGGTTTCTCATCATTAGTGTATAGGAATGTCAGAGATTTCTGTGCATTAATTTTGTATCCTGCTACTTTACCAAATTCATTGATTATCCCTAGTAGTTTTCAGGTGGCATCTTTAGGATTCTCTATGTATAGTATCATGTCATCTGCAGACAGTGACAACTTTATTTCTTTTCCAATTTGGATTCTTCTCCCTTTTTTTCTTGATGAGTCTGGCTAATGTTTTAGCAATTTTTTTTTATCTTCTCAAGGAACCAGCTTTTAATTTTATTGATCTTTGTTATTGTTTCTGTCATTTCTTTTTCATTTATATATGATATGATCTTTCTGATTTCTTTCCTTCTGATAACTTTGTGTTTTTTTGTTGTTGTTGTTGTTCTTTCTTTAATTTTTAGGTGTAAAGTTAGGTTGTTTATTTGAGTTGTTTCTTGTTTCTTAAGGTAGGATTTTATAGCTATAAACTTCCTTGTTAGAACTGCTTTTGCTGCATCCCATAGGTTTTGGGTCATCGTGTCTCCATTGTCTTTTTTTTCCAGGTAATTTTTGATTTCCTTTTTGATTTCTTCAGTGATCTCTTGGTTATTAAATAGTGTATTGTTTAGCCTCCATGTGTTTATAGTTTTTTCAGATTTTTTCCTGTAATTGATATCTTGTCTCATAGCATTGTGGTTGGAAAAGATACTTGATCTAATTTCAGTTTTCTTAAATTTACCAAGGGTCGACTTGTGACCCAAGGTGTGATCTATCCTGGAGAATGTTCCATGAGCACTTGAGAAGAAAATGTATTCTGTTGTTTTTGGATGGAATGTCCTATAAATTTCAATTAAGTCCATCTTCTTTCATGTATCATTTAAGCCTTGTGTTTCCTTATTTATTTGCATTTTGTTTGATTTGTCCATTGGTGAAAGTGGGGTGTTAAAGTCTCCTAATATGATTGTGTTACCGTTGATTTCCCCTTTTATGGCTGTTAGTATTTGCCTTATGTATTCAGGTGCTCCTATGTTGGGTGCATAAATATTTACAATTGTTATATCTTCTTCTTGGATTGAATTCTTGATCATTATGTAGTGTCCTTGTTTGTCTCTTATAATAGTCTTTGTTTTAAAGTCTGTTTTGTCTGATATGATAATTGCTAATCCAGCTTTCTTTTGATTTCCATTTGCGTAGAATATCTTTTTCCATCCCCTCACTTTCAGTCTGTATGTGTCCCTAGGTCTGAAGTGAGTCTCTTGTAGACAGCATATATATGGGTCTTGTTTTTGTATCCATTCAGCCAGTCTATGTCGTTTGGTAGGAGCATTTAATCCATTTATATGTAAAGCAATTATCTATATGTATATTCCTATTACCATTTTCTTAATTGTTTTGGGTTTGTTTTGTACGTCTTTTCCTTCTCTTGTGTTTCCTTCCTAGAGAATTTCCTTTAGCATTTGTTGTACAGCTGGTTTGGTGGTGCTGAATTCTCTCAGCTTTTGCTTATCTGTAAAGCTTTTAATTTCTCCATCAAATTTGAATGAGATCTTTGCTGGGTAGAGTAATCTTTGTTGTAGGTTTTTCCCCTTCATTACTTTAAATATGTCCTGCCACTCCCTTCTGGATTGCAGAGTTTCTGCTGAAAAATCAGCTGTTAACCTTGGGATTCCCTTGTCTGTTATTTGTTGTTTTTCCTTTGCTGCTTTTATTATATTTTCTTTGTATTTAATTTTTCATAGTTTGATTAATATGTGTCTTTACATGTTTCTCCTTGGATTTATCCTTTATGGGACTCTCTCTGCTTCCTGGACTTGATTAACTATTTCCTTTCCCATATTAGAGAAGTTTTCATCTATAATCTCTTCAAATATTTTCTCAATCCCTTTCTTTTTCTCTTCTTCTTCTGGGACCCCTATAATTAGAATGTTGTTTCATTTGATGTTGTCCTAGGGGTCTCTGAGACTCTCCTCAATTCTTTTCGTTCTTTTTTTCTTTATTCTGCTCTGCAGTAATTATTTTCACTATTTTATCTTCCAGGTCGCTTATCCGTTTTTCTGCCTCAGTTATTCTGCTATTGTTCTCTTCTAGAGAATTTTTAATTTCATTTATTGTGTTGGTCATCACTGTTTATTTGTTCTTTAGTTCTTCTGGGTGCTTGTTAAATGTTTGTTTTATTTTCTCCATTCTAGTTCCAAGATTTTGGATCATCTTTACTATCATTATTCTGAATTCTTTTTCAGGTAGACTGCCTATTTCCTCTTCACTTGTTAGAGCTGGTGGGTTTTTACCTTGCTCCTTCATCTGCTGTGTGTTTTTCTGTCTTCTCATTTTGCGTAACTTACTGTGTTTGGGGTCTGCTTTTCGGAGGCTGCAGGTTTGTAGTTCCCAGGTTTTTTGGTGTTTGCCCTCAGTGGCGAAGGTTGGTTCAGTGGGTTGTGTAAGCTTTCTGTTGGAGGGGACTAGTGCCTGTGCTCTGGTGGATGAGGCTGGATCTTGTCCTTCTGGTAGGCAGGTCCACATCTGGTGGTGTGTTTTGGGGTGTCTGTGGCTTTATTATTATTTTATGCAGCCTCTCTGCTAATGGGTGGGGTTGTGTTCCTGTCTTGCTAGTTGTTTGGCATAGGGTGTCCAGCTCAGTAGCTTGCTGGTCGTTGAGTGGAGCTGGGTCTTGGTGATGAGATGGAGATCTCTGGGAGATTTTCACCATTTGATATTACATGGAGCTTGGAGGTCTCTGGTGGACCAATGTCCTGAAGTTGGCTTTCCCACCTCAGAGGCACAGCCATGACGCCTGGCTGGAGCACCAAGAGCCTGTCATCCACATGGCTCAGAATAAAAGGGAGAAAAAAAAGAAAGAAGAAAAAATTAAATTAAATTAAAAAGTTATTAAAATAAAAAATGTTATTAAAATAGTTTTTTTAAAGTCATAAAAAATAGAAAAAGAAACGAGGAAAGAATAGAGCAACCTAACCAAAAAACAAACCCACTAATGATAACAAGCGCCAAAAACTATACAAAACAAACAAACAAACAACAAAAAAAAACGTACTGACTAAACCCTAGGACAACTGCTAAAAGCAAAGCTATACAAACAATATCACACACAGAAGCATACATATACACACTCACATAAAGAGAAAAAGGGAAAAAATATATATATCTTTGCTCCCAAAGTCCACCTCCTCAATTTGCGATGATTCATTGTCTATTCAGGTATTCCACAGATAGAGGGTACATCAAGTTGATTGTGGAGATTTAATCTGCTGCTCCTGAGGCTGCTGGGAGAAATTTCCCTTTCCTTCTTTGTTCGCACAGCTCCTGGGGTTCAGCTTTGTATTTGGCGCCGCCTCTGCGTGTAGGTCGCCTGAGGGCAACTGTTCTTTGCTCAGACACGGTGGGGTTAAAGGAGAAGCTGATTTGGGGGCTCTGGCTCACTCAGGCTGTGGTGAGGGTGGGGTACAGAGTGCAGGGTGAACCTGTGGAAGCAGAGCCCAGTGTGACGTTGCACCAGCCTGAGGCGCACCGTGTGTTCTCCCGGGGAAGTTGTCCCTGGATCACGGGACCCTGGCAGTGGCGGGCTGCATAGGCTCCCGGGAGGGGAGGTGTGGAGAGTGACCTGTGCTTGCACACAGGCTTCTTGGTGGCTGCAGCAGCAGCCTTAGCATCCCATGCCCGTCTCTGTGGTTTGCGCTGATAGCCACAGCTCGCACCCATCTCTGGAGCTCCTTTAGTGGCGCGCTTAATCCCCTCTCCTCGTGCACCAGGAAACAAAGAGGCAAGAAAAAGTCTCTTGCCTCTTCGGCTGGTCCAGACTTTTTCCCGGACTCCCTCCCGGCTAGCTGTGGCACACTAGCCCCCTTCAGACTGTGTTCAGGCAGCCAACCCCAGTCCTCTCCCTGGGATCTGACTTCTGAAACCGGAGCCTCAGTTCCCATCCCCCACCCGTCCCAGAGGGTGAGTAGACAAGCCTCTCAGGCTGGTTAGTGGTGGTTGGCACTGATCCTCTATGCGAGAATCTCTCCTCTTTGCCCTCCGCACCCCTGTTGCTGTGCTGTCCTCCGTGGCTCCGAAGCTTCCCCCCTCTGCCACCCGCAGTCTCTGCCCGCAAAGGGGCTTCCTAGTGTGTGGAAACCTTTCCTCCTTCACAGCTCCCTCCAACTGGTGCAGGTCCCATCCCTATTCTTTTGTCTTTGTCTTTTCTTTTTTCCTTTGCCCTACCCTTTGGGAGGTCTGAGGTCTTCTGCCAGCATTCAGTAGGTGTTCTGTAGAAGTTGTTCCACATGTAGATGTATTTCTGATGTATCTGTGGGGAGGAAGGTGATCTCCATGGCTTGAAGCTCCTCTCACTTTGAACCCTTTATCTGGTAAATTATTTATTTCTGTTTAATTAGTTGTTTTTTTTCAGGGGCTTTCTCTTGTTTTTTTCGATTGAAACAAATTCCACTGTCAACTCATTTGGCTTAACTTTCTCTGTCTCTATAGAATTAGGTGAAACAGTTACCTATTGTGGTGTTGAAGCAGTGTCCTTGTGTGAGAGCATCCCTACACAGTCTGTGTGTGCCCAGTTGCTTTGATGGGAGAGCTGGATCTGAAGTGAACATAAGTCAGGTCTTTCCCCAGGTTGTGCTAGCAGCTATCACTTTGGTAAGAGATGGGGTTGGAGATTGGGTCGGGGGGGGCAGTGCTAGAACCAGAGTCAGGGGCAAGCCAGGGCTTCTCCTCTGCTCAGTGGCCAGCACCAGCCTAGTGGGGATGAGGATGAGTCCAAAGTTGCTGGAGCAGAAGCTCTGAGGGTCAGGTCTAAGCTGACTCTATTCCCTTTAAGCTCTCTCCCCATCCCAGCATCAGCACCCTGGTCCCAGAAGGGAACAGTGCTGGGGCAAAAGGGGCTGGTGTGGGCACTTGGTATGGATCTGGGTGTGGGCTGTGGTGGCCCCAGCTGCAGTCAGATTCCCAGACTCTTTCCCAGTGCTGCCTCCATAACCCCCAGTAATGGCTGCTCCTTCTCTGCTCAGATATTGCTCTGGTTCTGAGCTGCTTTTGTCCCTCTCAACTGAGCTTTCCCTTGGCAGTGGCAGCCCTTGCCTTAGTGTGGAGCTGTGTCATGAAGCAAGTGGGTCTGGAGTGGGCAATTGGCTCAGGCTGAAGCATGTGTTGGAACAATTGCAGGAAACAAACCAGCATCCCATATAGTTTCAATCTGCTCTCTCTGCCCTGTTTTGGGAGTAAGCAAACGAGTGTGCACTCCTTATAAGTTGTGTTCAGGATTCCCATAACCTTCCTGTTAGTCCTCTTGGCTGTCCAACCAGCTAAGGGTACTCATCTTCCTGGTGTTGGACTTCAGGGCTTAGGTGACCATATGTGGCTTGAACTGCTCACTCCCCAGGTGGGATCTCCACCAAAGTATTCTCCCTCCTCTTCTGAGTCCTCTCCCAAGGGCAAACGTCCCAACCTGATCACTTCTCTTCCCTTGCTACTTGATTCTGTGTGGATCTTTCTTACAGCCTTGGTTGTACAAGTGTTTTTCTGCCAGTCTCCAATTAGTTTTCAGTGGAAATTGCTGTGTAGATGAGTTTTTGATGTGTTCATGGGGGGTAGGTGAGTTCCACATCCTCCTACTGCACCATCTCCTAGTAAGGGTGGGTCATTCTTGCTCTTGGTTCCCAAAACACCTTCTGCAAGTGATCTCTGAATGGGCAATGAAGGCTGTTTACACTAGTGCCTGTTTGGGACCCTTAACTAAGAGAAAAAGCTAGATAGTTTGGGCACTGTGGAGAGAAGATAGATTAGAGAAGAGAAAGCCATTGAGTTTACAACTCAGAATTTATCAGCTATAGAATAAAAGAGTTATCTCAGCCACTGCTGGTTATCACTGGGGAAACCATGCTGGAATGGAGAGCAAGATGAGGTCAGGAGCCTCCCAGTAGATTACAAGCATGAGGTCAGCTCTCAGGTCTCAAGAGAACTGCTGTAAATGATGAATGCCTCATAGACACTGACGTGGATAAAAAGAAAATTTGGCTGGCTTCCCCTGAGCTTATCAGTGAGTTTGTATGTCAGAAGCTGGCTGAAAAAGGGGGAGTAGATGAGGAGGAGAGTTACTGAGAGCACCCCCGAGGGAGATGGCACCAGGTAGTCCAATGCCTCTCAGGGTCTTCTCTCTTCCACCCTTCCAAAAAGTTTGGCCTCTCACCAGAAATCTGGTTTCTCTTTTCCCCTGTGTTTGCTCAGAGGGTAAGATTACAAAGTTTGGAAGTCATCAAAAGTAGAAGGGATTAATGGGTATGGTGTACAAGATCATTTGTCTCAGCCAAACAGTTCTTGCCTAAAACGTAGGATTTCCTGACTCAGGCACAGATTGTATTCGTGTATATGCATGTGCATATATCTACTTTTTAATTAACCTAATTCAGAATAAAATAATTTCAGCAATTGCTTTGTCTTATTTATGTAAGTATTTATGTTACTTTTCTTCTCACCTACTTCCAATTATATTTATGGTCCAGTAAGTAAAAACCAGAATGTACACTCTCTGCTAAATGATGAAAGTCAACCCAGCTAGTGTTTGGTATAGACCATGTATATTCTTATTACTGGACTGCTTTTACTCTCTGAAGTCAAATCCCTCCCACAGGAATCTAATGCTGGGCGAGGGTTTAAGGCATTTGAACATCAGCAAAGTGATGAAAGAATTAGATGAAAACAGGGAACTTCCCAAGCAGTGAGAGGCTGCCTGATTTCCCACATAGCCCCTCTGTCACACTTATCTCTGGAAGCCTTTGTAATAATAACTGTCACTTTAACCACAAACATCCTCCAGCCACGGAGCCTGACTTTTCCCAAGGAAGGTGACCTATTTCACAACCTTGAACTTTTTTAACAAAGTTCACAACCTCAGGCTTTCTCAAGATAGGTTAGATTGAGACTGAAAGAACTAAATTGCACCATGTAATAAAATAAAAGGAATTTTTATAGTTTTCATAGACAACCCATGAGGGAAGAGGGGGCACAGTTCATGAAATGAGGGGAAGATAGGATTATTAGAGGGGTCTGGGGCCCAAAGGGTGAGAGATGGATAATTCAGGATGTGGTTTGTGCATTTTTAAGAACACAGCTGGCTTATACCAATGTTAAGATGTTTTCTGTTCTGTGTTCCATGATTTCTCCTCTCCTACCATTATCCTCACTCTTTGATACAATTCTAGTACATAAATCCTGCCTCTTATGAGTGACATACTGAGGAAATCGATTAAGTAGATCAGCATTTGGGTCAACATGGGAGAGAATCGAATGGCAGCTGGGGGCCATGAGATAATAGAGTTCGAGAATACATCAGAAGAAGAACATTGGGACAAAAGATGACTAGGAGAAAGATACCCTAATCCACCGCCTGCCCATCTACCATTGCCATGGAGGAAACTTCAAATATATGGAACATGGGGATAAAGGAATTTGAGTTTGGGTCATCCTCTTAAAAGTTGTGGATTTGGACATCCTTTTAAAATATTGTGCTACAGGATGACTTCTTGAACTCTGGCAAAGTTAGGGGATATCCAAGAGGTGATATCAGCTTTATTTTTGTGTTAAGCCATCATTTTCTTTATTGAAGACACAGAATGCACACATATATAAAATAAACACAATATAAAATAAACTCTGTTGGCTATGTTTCCAAACAAAGACCATCTAGTGAACTACTTTTGGTAATTCACTTACCTTATATACTTCAAATTCACCTGGATGTTCTGCAAAATGTCAATTTAGGTATAGATACTGTGGGCTTCTGGCTTCTCAGTTTTTTATTTGCATTTTTTTTTTGTTTTTATTGTTAGAGCAAGAACCAAACCAAGTGAATTTTACAAACAACCTGGTTCATCTTTGGGATTTGTGGATGAGTAATAAAAATGTCTGGGTTAGTTAATTCCAGCTAAAATACCCCAGCTTATGCTCCAAATTGTTTGAGATCCCACAAATCACTCAACGAAACTTAAACAACTTGGGGAGGAATGCTAGAGATTCAGGGCTGGAGAACTGGGGGCAGCAAATGTAGTCATTAGGGACGTTGGCTTTATAGTCAAGTAGGTCATGGTTCAAATCATAGTTCTTACTAATCGTGTTAATTATGTTGTTTATCTCTGAGTCCCAGTTTCTTCATCTGTAAAGGAGGGTAAGGATGTCTAGGTTGGTCTTGAAAATGTAACGAAATACACTTGGCACATTCCCTAGCTTATAGAATGCACTCAACAATAGTAGCTCTTCTTTGATTATTGATAATGTAATTATTGTGATTTAATTCATGCTCCTCATTTCAAAGTGAGAAAATTTAGGCCCATGCTGGATTGACGAAGGGTACATAGTTAATTAGTTAGAGTCAGAGCTGGCATTAGATATCCCAAGCTTGAATCCAGCTTTCATTCAATTACTTTGTGAAATTTCTCACAGCGCTTGCCAAGCAATGATTCAGTTCTACCTTGCACATCTGTATGCTTACCCGGGAGATAAGATGATGCAGACAGACGTGGCCAAGTGGGTCTGTGAGCAGTGGATGAACAGGCACATGCTGTGTTGGTGAGTTCACTGGGGAGCCTTTCTTTTTGCCTTTCTGATTCTGCCCTTCCTGTTGAAACCAAACGCTCTCACCTGGAAACTATGCATCACCCTTGGACATGATGTTCATCCCACACTCTGTGGCCAAGAGGCTGTTTACCTTCCTCAGACATCTACCTAGTGCTTTGTAATGAAGGAGAACATCCATTACTGTGATGTAGTGGAAAGAACAGTGAGATGAGTTCTGGTATAGACATTCTCCAATGGTTTATTTTTCTAAAAACTGAGGGGATTGGATTACGACATCTCTCTTAAACAAGAATGTATGTATTTATGAAAAGGAAGAAGTGAAGACATGCTAAGTATACAGAACAGATATATTTAAACTGCTGTTTGATATTTCCTTGTTTTATTAAAATGGGGAAAGGCAGTGTAGTGATTTTTTTAAACAAATAGAAATTTGTTATATTGAGGTGAATTTCAAAATTCTATTAAATACATGATTTTTGGCCAGCCTTTAAAAGATAATAGGCATAAGTATATCTTTATTTTGGTAGATTTTTGTGTAGCAAGTAAATAATTTCCTGCATAAAATGAAGGTGCTAGCCCTTCTCTTTAGGCCAGGATTTCTTAACCCCAGCATGATTGAAATTTGGGGCCAGATAATTCTTTGTTGTGGATGCTATCCTGTGCATTGTAGGATACTTGGCAGCATCCCTCTCCTCTGCCCACTAGACATCAGTAGCACATCTCCCCACCCCCAGCTGTGACAACCAAAAATGTATCAGATATTACCAAATATCCCAGGGCAGGGGATACATGTACTCCTTGGCAGAGAAGCACTGCTTTAAGCACATGTATATGGTTATTTGAATGGAATGCTTCTCTTTGCCCTAAATCAATGTATTTTTCAGTTGTATTAGTCAGGGTTATAGTAACAAACTCCACATGTCAATAGCTTAATGGAACAAATTTATTTCTTGTTCCAAGGCAGTTGTCCCCCACGTGGTGATTGAATGGCCCATGTTGCATCCATGTGAGTTCCCTCCTCACAACACGAGGCCTCTGTGATTGTGGAGACAAAAACACACAAAGAACTCACACCAGCTCTTATATGCTTTGGCCCAGAAGTGACACATCTGCCATCCATCCACAGGTCATGATAAGATCTAGTCACATGGCTCTTCCCAACTGCAAGGGGCCTGCAGAATATCAGGAAGCATATGGACCATTTCGTGAACATTGTGTACCATACCAAACATTCACAGCTTGGAGAGTTGGCTGCAGATGGCAGAAGCCCAGAGGGAATTTTCCATTTAACTGTTATCTTTCACCTTGGGAGAGCCAGTCATAGCTAGAACAGAGAATGTCTTCAAATTCTTCTGCATGCTATTTTTTATTCTTTATTAAATAAGTGCTAATTCTTCATCGTGGTGATATTTTATTAATTCATCCCATTTTCTTCAAATGAAAGTCCCCAGAGAATTCCAGAATATAAAGCAATTAAAAGTCCAGCTGGAGTGGTTGAAGTGGGGATGGTACCTTGCTCTCCTTGTACTCCAAACTCATGCGTAAAGGGACAACAGAACATAGCAAACTTGTGATCTAAAACATTTTAAGAAACTTGCTCTGAATAAATATAACCTATCTGATCTTGTCGCAATAGCTGTTACTCTGCTTGGAGAAAGGCAATGTGGGTATATGACAAGTCATTTGTTTGCTGTTGAAAACAATAGTTTCTTTTCACTGATATTAAGTCAAAACATCTTAGAATTGGAGGAAGAATTTCTGCACCTCTGCTGAGGTAACATATTATAATGGTGTAAGAATACACATTTCTGGAGCTAGACTGCTTTGGTCCAATACATTGTCTTATAAGCTGCTCAAAATTAAACACATTACTCAAGTCCACCACCTCCATTTCCTCATCTGTAAAATGGGAATAATAATAGTACCTACTTCATTGGGTTACAATGGTTAATATTTGTAAAGCATTTGAAAGAGGGCCTAGGATTTAGTATATACTATGTGCTATTAAATTACAACAAATAAATAGATAAAAAAAATATATCAGTAGCCCCATTATAGCACAAAAGCAATCTGCTATATCCTGGAGAATCCTCTATAAAAGGCCCCATTATTATTCTAGAAAAATAACAGAGGCCAGCCAGAAAATCCTGGTATAACAGGTTAGCTACTAAAGCAGATGCCAGGTCATTTGCCAACCCTAACATGTAAAAGTGAATTTGCTAGTTGACATTCTATTGTAAGGAAGAGCTTTCCCTTCTCTAGAATGAAGGAGTCTGACTATCACAATTTTGTAAGACTCATCAGTGGATGCTTTAAGGAAAGGTGAAATCTTGATAAGAAAGAGGACATTTACAGTCTCAAATTATCTCCCTAGATTTTACACATTAATTACAAATGGAAACATAGTAATTTATCAGTGGAAAAACCCTGGTAAATACCATGGTAACTATGTGATTAAAGTTCACATCACTAGCAATAAAACAAACTAACACTAGATATGTCTTGATGGGATGTAGTGAGAAGAACACATCATTTGTGTAGTAACCCTGCAAAATTTTCATAAATTGACCTAATCCTCGGAAACATCAGATCAACTCAAACTAAGAGACAAGCTATAAAATGACAGTGATATTCATCCAAGGTGTGAATATCATGTCGGCAAAGAAAGACTGAGGAAGTTTTCCTAGTTAGTCTCTTAAAGGAAACTAAAATGATATGACTACAAAATGTCACAGGTGATCCTGGACTGGATTCTGTACTTGGTGGGGGGAGGAAGAGAATTGTTATAAAGGACATATTGGGTCAATTGGTGAAATTTGAATATGGATTATGGACTGGCTGGAATATGGATTATGAGCTATTTTATCAATGTTATATGTCCTAATTTTGATAACTATGTTGTTATCAAAATTGTTGTAAGAGCATGTCCCTATTCTTAGGAGATACACACAGAAGTATTTAGGGGTAAAGACGAATGTCTGCAACTTATTGTCAAAGTGTTCAGAAAAAAATTACTCTGTGTGTTTGTGTTGTGTGCATGCATTGAGAGAGAATTACAAAGCAAATGTAGCAAAATATTGATGATGGTGTATCTGGGTAAAATATATAAATATCTGGATATAGAATTTCCTAGTACTACTCTTGCAATTTTTCTGTAAATTTGAAATTAATTAAAATTTTAGAAGTTTGAAAAAGAAAAAAATATAGAAAGATATATTGTCCTTCCACTTCCAAAAAAAGTGCATTTGTTACTCAACTCCTAAGGCCAGCATGAACCCGGGTGATTAACTTGGAAAGTTAGTAGATACCCAGGATCTACCCTGATAGTCAAAGACCTGTGGAGAATTACTAAACTACTAAAGAAGAGAAATGGTTCTCTGATTTGGGTTTACAATCTAAAAAAGGCAAGCATTTTAAGTAATCTCTTGGATACCTGTTGGTATTTGCTGGTGTATTTGTTGGTATTTTCTGATGTACTTTTTTTCTTGCTGAGTTAAAAAGTCTTTATGGGATTTTGCTCCATGTATGAGGCTGGTGTGGGGCCCCTCTGGTGGTAGCTATAGATGTGTGTCATACCAGAGGAAGTCATCCCGGGAGAAGAGTACATGGTATTAATTATAGCTAAGGCATTATAATGTTGTACACAAGAATTGATTCTAACTAAGCTCCCACATTCAGAGGTTTGTCCTCTCAGACTGCTTGTCCTTATGCACTTGCCTCCTCCCTGACTGTGCATGAAATCCAGGCTCTTAGGAGGACACAGAATATCCTCACAGACCACATGTTGACTCAGCAGATGTCCTCAGCAGGTACTCAGGTTAAGTCCTTGTGCAAAGAGGAGACAAAACATTTTACTTTATTTTTATAATACCTTCTGCATTCTAAAGGTATGGAAGTGAGGGAGGGTCTCTGTACCTGAAAAGACATTTGTTTCCTGAGCTGGAGCTTGATGACTATACCCAATTTTGAAGATACAGGCAATTTCTGGGCATAAAAGAAAAAAACCAATTGACTTGGGTGATAATGGTAGGGGGGTGTTCCTGGGACAAAGAACTACCAACCAGTAAGGCTGGGGTGGTTGTGTGCACAGGTTACATGAGTGTTTACGACTGAGGTCACATGTATTTTCTCCTCACACAGTGCCAGCTGGTTCTTCCTTAGATCTCTCAAGTGCTTACTCAGTATTTCTCTAGGGAAAAATCTATCCATGTAACATAAATCCCTGGATACTTTCAGAAAAAAAAAGAAAAAGTTTTTGTCTGTAGATGAAATGCAGTACCTGAAAATAAATTACCCCTCTCCACATACCCTTGTAAGAATTTCATTAAGAAAGCAATTTCATAAAAAATTTCCAGCAAATACTCCCAAGCTTCCAGGGCATTGCTGGATTTTGCTGGATTTAGGAGTCACTATTTCAGCCTGCGTCATCCATCTGGCGTCCATAAATTCACTTCTAAGCAAAAAGGCACAGTTATCTTCATGCACAATTGTTCCTGCTCCCTCTGACTGGTTCATTTTCTGCTTTATGATTGTCTTGACCTGTTCAAACTTTGCGATCAACATTCACACTTTCCTCTCTGGTCCCCTGATGGCATCCGTTGAGACGTGCTTGGACAAGACTCCATGTTACCACGGAACTACAGGTCAGAGCTACCAGGACTTGTAAAGAGACTTTGTCTGGGTTGCCATCTGTGTAAGTGTCTCCGCACAGGCAGAATATCTAGGTGTTGCTTCCTCCATTATCTATTTAACTAACAGCCTCAGAGGGGCTCTCTCTGTCCCATCCCCACTTCAGCCGGCAGAACATGAAGATTTCTCTAACCATCAGCAAGTGAGCTGTTAAATATTACTGTTAAAAGGAAGGTGATTATTTTGGTCTTCCTATGTAAGACAAAACTAATTATTTAATACCAAACTTCATCAACTTTGCAGTATCGTTCAACAATAAGTACCTACCAGTGAATTGCTATAGAGGAAGAACTATACTACACCCCGGCCTTGGCAGGAGCCACTACATGTGTAATCATGCACCACTTCATAGACTCAGCCTTCCATTATGCCTGATTAACTGCTGTTCAGCTTGTCCCTCAGCTCCTGAGGGGATATAGCCTTAAATTAGCTTAGATATTCAGCCAGGCAGCAATTTGGTGTGGGTCTAAGAAAAGTTACATTGTCTGTACAGGAAATGACCCTAGCTTTAGAAACATTTTATCACAAAGTGTGTATGGATGTTTGAAAAATCCCTCATTAACACACATCCTCCAACTCCTTCCTCCTTCTTTTCTTTTAAACACCTCTTCCTACCTCAAATTGGAAAGGGCTTTTTAGCTGGTGAATGCCCTCCACAATCTAAAGCAATTTACCATTACTAGACGATGTTAGTGGGCTGATAAGTAGGCTGTTATTAGTACTGTGCTGATAGCGGGCTCTAGCTATGGTTTTTTTGGGACTGTTGATAACTTAACTTTGGATTTGAACAGAGTGAGTGAAGTCCTTTATGTCTTTTTTTTCAATCCCAAGGGGATTATTTTCTTATCTTTTCTAGTGTTTTCATTCTGTAATTATAACTTCTCTTCCTTCCTTCCTCCTTCCTTCCTTCTTCCCTCCCTCCCCCCCCTTCCTTCCTTCTTTCCTTCCTTCCTTCCATCATCAAAGATATTGTAGAACTCCTACTATATACCAGGTGCTATAATAATTGAGAGTTCACTGGTGGATGGAGCCTATACAAACCAGGCAGATTGGAGAGATACATGTAATTATCAAGGATAGGAGGCTCACAGAAGCTCTACTTGGATCCTCATTCTGTCTTAGTCTTCCTGCTTCTATACTTTTACTTATTAATATATAGTTTTCACCAGATGAGAAATTCCCCATGTATCTTCCACCAGTGACTTTCCACATGGTCAAGTTTATCTTCTCCTTGAGGATGACTTTCCAGCTTACACTGAGCTTTTACTCTTGAACCCTAACACTTATTTGGCCATAATGTATTCTCGTGGCAACCTGCCTTAGTATCTTTATTGGAATTTTTCTTTTTCTTTTTTAGGTAGAATTGGAATTCTTCAAAAAAATTTTTTTTCTTTTTTTATTGAAGTATAGTTGCTATACAATATTACATAAGTTACAGGTGTACGATATAGTGATTCACAACTTTTAAAGGCTATACTCAATTTATAGTTATTATAAAATATTGGCTATATCCCCATGTTGTACAATAATCCTTGTAGCTTATTTTATACCTAATAGTTTGTACCTCTTACTCCCCTACCCCTATATTCCCTATATTGTTTCTACTACATTCCCTCTCCCCACTGGAACCACTAGTTTGCTCTTTATATCTGTGAGTCTTGTTTCTTTTTGTCATATTCACTAGTTTGTTTTATTTTTTTAGATTCTACATATAAGCAATGTTTGTATTTGTCTTTCTCTGTTTGATTTATTTCACTTAGCATTATGCCTTCCAAGCCCATCCATGTTGCTGCAAAAGGCAAAATTTCATTCTTTTTTTGGCTGAATAATATTCCATTGGTGTGGGGGGGGGTGTGTGTATACACACACCACATCCATTTTTATCCATTCATCTGTTGATGGACACTTATTTTGCTTCCATTTCTTGGCAATTATAAATAATGCTGCTATGAATATTGGGGAGCATACATCTTTTAGAATTAGTGTTTGTTTTTTTTTCAGATATATACCCAGCAGTGGAATTGTTCTTTGTTGAAATTTGAATTTGTGCCATCATTTATCATTTCATGGTTTTGAATTTTGTTTTCCCATTTAAACTGCAAGTTCCTTTAGGGCAAAGTCTTGTATTTGACTTCCCAAAATTGTATCATGGAAGAAGCACTATTCTAGATTTCTGGAGTTTAAGTTCTAGTCTCAGTTCTACAACTAACTGGCTTTGTGACTACAAGCCAGCAATCTAGTGTCTTGAGTTTTGAATATTCTAATATAGAAAATATGATGTTTGGATGTGATAATTTTCACAGTCTCTTTAATTCTGGAGTGTCCTACACAGCACCCAACTCAGTGCCTAGAACAGTTCCTTAAACATAGCAGGAATTCAATAAACATCTGAATAATCTTTTGAAACATTGTTCATTATTGTCAAGGGCACTCAAATGTGGATCTCTTTGGATAGGCCACCATTTTTTAAAAGGAACGCTAAACTATTGAGAATGTACTTTATACAAAGGTCTTTACTGACAAGAATCAATGGTTTTTCTGATAGTGAGAATAACTATGGAATCAATTCCCAAGCCTGTTTTTAATTACTTGCATGATCCTGGATAAATTATTTGATATCTCTGACCCTCAGTTCTTTCATATGTATTCATAAAATTATGACTAATGCTTGCCTCATAGAGTTGTTTATTATGAAGTAATCTTAGCTTCTACCTGAGCAGAAGTAGAAGTTAGATATATGTATTATAAATTACTTGTGTTTTAAATTTTTTGTATTTTAACTTGAAGCTTGGAATAATTTATCCATGATTCTTAAGGAAACAGTGACAAAGGGTTTGGAGTAAATTCTGAATTTTCCAGATGATATTATTTCAAAATCCCATAGATTCATTAAGACAAGATGGCTGCCTTGACTTTCTTTGGCTGGGCTTGTCACTCTTTAGTAGCATCATTACTTCATAAGGTAGGTCAACAAATGGAAAGGCAGTGGTGTAATCAACCACTATTGTTCCTTAGCAAGAACTTTCCATGGTAAGTTGATGGGCCAAAACACTGGAAATAATGGCCATGTACATAGTCACACAAGGGTTGAAATAATTGGGAATGTAAGCTACTGCATTTGTGCTTCCATCCCCTAAAAGCACAATTAGTGGATTGAGATCTGGTTTCATTGCCTAGAATCCTCCTGAGATCTTTTACTTTCTACCCCTCTATGGCCCCTTTCTCAAGTAATCATAATCAGAAAGGCCAATTTACTTGAAATGAATATGTAGCTTATTTCAAAACTAAATAAAATTGGTTATTGGACTGTCAGTCTCTTCCATTTGTGTGGCTGCAATTTTCACTATTAAGGGTATGCTATTAAAATAGCTTCTGTCCATTTATATTAGAATGCAAGGTTCATGTTTAATAATCTTGAGGGAGAATGCCTGGCACTTACTGAATGACCCAGTAGAACCATTCTGGTACTTGGTGTCCTGGATTCATTAAACTGCCTTCTTGGGAAACAGCCAACTATCCCCCAAATAATAGAGAAACCAGATTCCAGGGCTAGTAGCAATAAATGTTTAAAAGTGAAACACATTATATTTAAAATTTAAGAGGAAAACTATCCTTAGGGATTTTTTCCCTGAAAACTTTAGAAGTAATGACCAAATCACAGCAACAGTCTCACAAACAAACAAGTCCACCTTTGGAGATGTCATTTAAATCAAAGAATACTGGAGAGAACATGTAGATATTAGCCAAACTGATGATTTCCCCTCAAGCAGGCTTGTTCTTTCTGTTTGATAGCAGTAGCTAACACACAGCTCTGAAACCAGGAGTTTGTTTTATTGAAGAATGTTTGGAACTAAATGGTTGCTTATTTCCTTAAATTGCCAGCAGGTGATCTTCAAAAGACAAGGGTACTCAATTAAAATAAAATAACATGCAAGCTAAACAATTCATGTTAAGTCCATTCTAGTCTTCCTTCTATTTGTGCTGCTTCTTTATCGTAGCTTCTTTATGATTCTTTCCCTTTCACACTTTCTGGCTAACTTCACTTCTAACCATTCTTAATTCAATTCATCAAATTTCTACTGGAACAATAGTATTTCAGGTTACAGAGGAAGTCGACTATAAATTGATCATTGGATCTACCTTCAAGATTCTCACTCCTCTGTTTGGGTTGTGAAAAGAAGTATTAGCCCATAACCCAAGACATAGTGACACCTGAATAACTGACCCATCAAGAATATATTTCCTTGGCCTCTTTTATGAATTTTCTTCTGGGATAACTTTTATAATGCTATGAAAGGATGCTGAATATATTTATTATTGTTCTTATACTTTCACCAAGAAATGAGCAGTGGAATGAGGAGAACATGAACAGAAGTGAGGAGACATTACTGGGAACCATAGGAGGTTCCAACAAAGTCAACTTGTCAGATGGCCTTTTAGTATGCCTTCTATGTGACTGCTCATCAAGCTTCATGCTACAGTGAAGGAGGTCCAGGCTCCATTCATATAATTCTGAATGATAGTTGGAAAGGGAGCATCCAGAGCTAACTGTCTAGTTACAGGCAGATCTTAAAGGTTTGGTGGAGGGACTTAGGTCCTCAGAAGGACCCTGACTGAGTCTCAGGGATTGTTAAATTAATTTAGTTGACTTAGTTCTCTAATCTAAGAGTATAGTTTCTGTTTTTATAAATAGTAAGAAAGAATGTCTCATGGAAGCAATTTCATGATTGCTTTCCATGCTAATGTTAGAACTAAAAACCTGGGCCAACAATCTCTGGTCAACTTAGTAACCTATTGCCAATCTATTATCTATAAATTAATTGCTTCTTGTCCTTCTGACTAAACTCATCTGTTATCAATGAAGTAATCTTGTGAAATTATTTATTTTTGTCTCTTGGCATAATAAACTTGAAATGCTTGTTAATCACAGAAAATTTTTATCTATTACTCTTAAATTTTACTTTTTTCAATGTTGAAGGTAAATTGTGGTCTTGCTAGCCAAACATATTATGCTTTTAGACCATATTCTTTTAGGGGTTTTGTCTTTCCAAACTGAAGAATACTATTTCTTAGTCTGTTCTCGTAAAGAAACTCCTTGACCAATTTAATAGCTCTTCTCTGGTTGTCTCTATGCCAGTTCTGTTTTCTTGAGCTATAATGACTGAATGATACTCATGACTCTAGATGTGGGTAAAACAGATGAGACAGATAAAGTTTTCTGCTCTGTTTCCCATACTCTTCCTAATGATGCTGAGGGTTCTGTAGCCTTCTCAGCCACAAGAGCACTTTGTGCTCATTTCTTACAGTCTACAGTATGACTCTTTTCTGAGTCATAATTGTTCAGATTATTTTGAGAGTAAGGTACACTTCTATCCTTCTGTTGCTACTGAAACATTTGGTAATTACCAGGATCTTTGAAATACTGCAGAAAAACCTCAACCTATTGATCCCAGATTTATTTTCTCCTGTATTATGTTCTTATTTTAATTGAATCATTTTTTCCCATTTCTAGCATTTGGTCTTCTAACAGAGTGAGGTTTCACAGTAGGAAATGCTTTATAGAAGTTAGTATATTAAATGCACTTTTACCTCATTAATGTTTTATTCTCCATAACATAATGTTTACAATGTTTCCATTAAACATATAAATAAACATTGTATGTTTAATGTTCCAATGAAGAGGACAGAAATGAGAGGCAGAAAATATGGGATTTGGTTCAGATAAAGTCTAAACAGGGCAATGTTAAGTTCTTTCTATCTGAAAGTCTCAGCAGCATCATTTTCAAGTCAAAGAAGGTAATTATTGACATTGTGAAATTAATAGCATGATGACTGTGGGGTATCTTTGAAAAGAAAGAACTATTTAGATTTAATTGATGACAATATCAAAGGAATGGGTCAAAGGAAGTTTACATACTGGTTAAGGCAGTGTCACATACTAGTTAACAAAAGGGCTCCCTGGACTCAGACTTAAGTTAGACTCTGAGTTCACCACATATTGGCTCAGTGACCTTGGGTATGTTGAAATTTTAAAGTCTGCTATCCCATTTGTATCTTGGAGATACTGGTAATATTTATCTCACAGGTTGTCATGAAGATTAAAAAAGGGAATACATGTAAAACACTTAGCATAGTATCTGGCATATAATAACTGCTAAATATACTAGCTATAATAATAATTACTGCTATTACTATTATTGATATAGGACCTCAGGGTTTTTCAGTAGAACTGATTATTGAAATTTATTGACTATGATAGAAGGTAATTGAATTAAAGTTTGAATGCTTATAAATTAACCCAAGGAAAAATGTTTCCAATTTCTATTTTATATATCAAAGTAATTATAGCCAGTAGAGGAAGACAAACACATAAAATATTACAATGCAATAAGATAAGGACTATCTTAGAGGTATGAACAAATGTCTGGGGTACCCAGTGATTATTGTGGATATCTATCATTTTCAAGACTTATTTTGGGGGAATAGGGCCTATATGTTCCTCTGAGGATCTTGATTTCACCCTTGACTCCAAAGTTGGGGACTTAACCCTGGCCTGGCCAATTAGAGCATTGTATCCTGCTCACCATGGTAATTGTTTCAGAGAGGGGCACATGACTGTGAAAGTCACGTGTAGGACTTGGTTTAAACTTTTGGGAGAGATCCTTTTTATTCTTTCCTGGACTCTTAACTGTGAGGATGGAAGCCTGGCATTGTTGGCATTCATATCGCTCTGATAAAGCAAGATCTTGTTTGTCAATGGAAATAATACAAAGGACTATGGAACAGATGGAGAGACCAGGTCCTGATGACACTGAAAATTACAGCTGTAAATGTCTTTATGCTTAAGCCAGCATGAGTTGGGTTTTTCTGTTTTGTTTTGTTTTGTTTTGTTTTTGCTGTACGCGGGCCTCTCACTGCTGTGGCCTCTCCCGTTGCGGAGCACAGGCTCCGGACGCGCAGGCCCAGCAGCCATGGCTCACGCGCCCAGCCGCTCCGCGGCATGTGGGATCCTCCCGGACCGGTGCACAAACCTGTGTCCCCTGCATCGGCAGGCAGACTCTCAACCACTGCGCCACCAGGGAAGCCCGTGAGTTGGGTTTTTGATTGCTTGTAATCAATAAAGTCTTGGCATGTGTAATAACTAATTTTACGTGGACAATTAAGAAATGTTCTGTATGGATTGATTCTAATGTCACCAGAGGAGACGGAATAGAGGAAATTCAGAAATAGGCAGTCTTCTAAGGCAGAGAGAATAGCAGGGCCAAGGTACATATGTATGAAAAGGCTTTTGGACAATGTATTATCATCACGGCCAAAGCTTCTAACTTTCTGACAGTAATGCTTGGACCAGCCAGTTTAGTTATATTCATGGATGTCATGATACGGTTTAAAGAAAATGCGCTTGAGAGAAAGTTTAAATCCAGGATATGTCAATAATTAAGTGGTGACCCTAGGCTGTTACCTGCACTCATTGAAACTCACCTTTCCATTCTTTGCTATGAGTATAAAACTACCTATGTTTTATAGATTTTTTGAAGATTAAATTAAAATTAAATATGGTGAGCTCCTAAAACAGCTCCTGCCTGCCCCAAGGGAGAGGTGCTCCATGAACATATGATTTATACTGACTTCTAATTCTAGCCACTGGAGGAATGACATCTTCTGATTAACTTAATGTTAAACAAAAACCCCTTTGTGCTTTGACATTTTTGCTGGAAACCTTTATAGATTATGTTGGTTCAACTTCTTGTCTTACAGTTGAGTATGTTAAACATTAACAAATAACTCTTTGAAGAGTAAGGATCTGTCACTGTGCCCCAGCATGACTGCTTTCAGAAGCAGATGATAATCCTTATAGTGTCATAGATGTGGATTATTGGGCAAAAATCTCTCATGACTCCTGTATTCCAAAACCATGGAATATTTCTAAACTAAAATTTCAGTAGGACTTGTTATTAGTGTGTCTTGCTTGCTTCTGCTGAAAGCAAATAATAAAGTAGAATTTTGGTAGAGGGCCCAGAACCAGTTGGGTACTATTTAACCCATGTTTTGCTATTAGTTCATTCTCTTTTCATCTAAGACTAGGAATATCCCACAAATGTTTCATACCAGTAAAATGCTAACCTTTGAAAGTCAAGACTTTTCCCCAAATCTTTACTTGATTAGATTTGCAACTTCTACTCAACTTCAATTCTTTAGTA
The DNA here is from genome assembly GCF_011762595.2 of Tursiops truncatus. NCBI lineage: Eukaryota > Metazoa > Chordata > Mammalia > Artiodactyla > Delphinidae > Tursiops > Tursiops truncatus. The sequence goes on along the minus strand of NC_047048.1, from coordinate 53,660,636 downwards.
TTTATTGAGCACATAGTATGTGCAGACCATGTTCTGGACAATGTCTGCCAGAAGTGGGGTGCAGGTTTATTGGATGAAGCTGTTGTTAGTTGAAAATGTAGGAAAATGTATCAGATGTCATAGTGTAGGAGAAAATTTAAAAAATATATTTAGATCAGTGATTTTCAAAATTTCTGTGATTGTAACCTAGAATTAAAAATTCATTATATATTTATATATACATATGTGTGTATATTAATGCAATATGTAATACATTATATATATGTGTGTGTGTGTGTGTGGTATGTGTATGCACATATACGTGTGTGTGTGTATAAACTGAAACAAAAGTTTCTTGAGTTAATGTTCATCTTACTCCTTGAATACAATCTGACACTTTCTGTTCTGTTCTATGCAATACTATTTCATTTTTAAAAAGCTGTAAATGCTGGTCAGCAACCCTTTAAATTTATTTTGAAACTCATGAATAAGTGGCAAACTGATATAGACAAGCTAAGAATCATCATTCAGGTGACAATTATGTACAGAGAACTACTCTTTCTTGATTGACTTTTATTACATTCAGCTAGGAAAGACCTTCCTTGGAGGAGAAATTGACCTAACAGATGTAGATTACCTCAGATTGACTAAGGAGAATATTTGGACCCATGTTTGGGCATAAACTGGATTAGTTAGTAAACCACAGGAACCAAGATTCTAATGTAACTCCTGGCCACTTATCACTATTTAGTTGAATGTGGGCCTTGAAGGCATAAAAGAAATCATCAAAATTAAATATAGCACTGCTCAACAAAGTGAAAAGAAGATGAAATTATGTGATAATTGAGAAAATGTTGGGACATGAGTCTTACAGTAAAGAGAAATAACTCACTGGTTTGCAGTGCTAATATATGAATCTTGGTGCTTTGGTTGCAGTATGCTAACAATCCTGAAATTTCATGTTTAGCTGGATAATCAAATCTAACAGGTGGATTCTGCTTCCCTTGTAATATTGTTCTTCTTAACCTTCTCTTCTATGCAGGTGCTCGAGTTTCCCCTTGCAGCCCCACAGGCAAAGGGGGACTCTAATGAACTGGCCCTGAAGATAGAGCACATTCTACTTGGGCTCTTGTCTCTTACAAGTGAAAAGCTAAGCAAATCCCCACAGTGTATTGCAATTCTAATAGGACTATTAGATGCCATGCCCTGACATCCAGAGGGGCTCCTTGTGCCACTTACTCCTGGTCTGTTAGAACTGACTGCCTCGGCATACAGGGGAGGTGAACCATGAGGTGAACAATTGTAATCCACAGAATGCCTACCTAGTTAACATTTTCCTGGTTTTAAACAGTCAAATGTCATAGGATATACAAATTTCTCAGTACAACATTTTTCAGGTCACTGTTTATAGGAAAAATTATACTTACATTCCCAAAGCCCAATACAACATTAACAATACATTAGACAAGAGAAGTTTTGAATTATATTCCAGATGCAATTGGTAGAATGCCAGAAGCACATGTGGGCATTTTAGAAATTGTACCAAATGTCCATAGATACGATGGAGGTGCTAGATCTAGGAGAAGCTGGGCCACTCCAGGCACTGCTTGCTAACAACCACATGAATTGTTTTGAGATTGCGAAGCCATTTTTTAAGCATGTCCATCTTAACATGACAATTTGCTACATGTATCTTGGCATTTTACTATGTTTTACTATGCTTGGGGATTTCAGGTTGACATTAACATAAATTGTTACCATTTAAATATTTGCACAGAATATCTGATTTTTGGAAACACATAGCAAGAGTTGCCTGTAATTATAAGAGTAAATTAATAATAAGTTACAGTAACTAAAACTTTAATTTGATTTGTGATAAAATGTTAATGCCTAGAGTTCTCACTTCTGTGAAGTCTGTAACCATTTGAATTTCTCTGAAATTTATTTTGGTATGTGATATAAAGTTACACTTGTTTAAAATGGTTAAGCTCTAACTCTCTCTAATGTCTTTTGTTGGAGAGACCATTTATATATATCATGGATTTATGCTGTTTCTTAATCATATTTTCAGTTAATGCACATTTTCTCAACCTTGGCATTATTGACATTTTAGCCTGGATCATTTTTTATTGCGCGTTGTAGGATGTTTGGCAGCTTCCGTGGGCTCTACCACTGGAAGCCAATAGCATCCCCCAAGCTGTGATAAGCAAAGATGTCTCCAGACATTGTCAAATGTGCCCTGAGGCCTCAGTTAATAAGTATTAAGTCACTGCATCAGTTAGGGTCCTGACAGGAAACAGATGGTGCACTTTCATGGCGTAAATGAAGTGTGTAATAAGGGAACTGTCTGTAAAGGTACGGACAGGCATAAGGAAATTCAGTAAGGGGCAATGGAGCACCTTGGGGCTGGTAAGAGTGAGGAAGGTTACCATATCTGGGCCTGAAGGGCAAGGGATGGGAGAAACTACAGAACACAGCGGAGTATAAGACAGGACTACATGACAGAAGCTGTGCCTTCTGTAAAGTGACAAACTGGCCACTAAAAATTTGGCAAGGAGATAGCTGGGAGAAAAAACTTGAATCTCCAGTGGTGCCTCCCATTTCTTGAACTTAACCATAAACCAGAGGAAAAGGGAGCCTTTGATGCAATGCTGAAAGATCAGTCCCTTGAGGCCCCTAGCAAGATGGAGAAGGGCGAAGATTAGATCTGGTATGGCAAAAGAAGAATATTCAACACATTTTCATATTAATACTATGTTGATTATTGCCTCTGCTCCAAACTATTGCCATTACTTATAGCTTTATAATACATTTTAATACCTTATAGACAAATTTCACCACCACCAGTTCTCCTCCTCCTTTTCTTCCTCCTCCTCCTTCTTCTTCAAATGCTGCCTCCTATTTATGAAAAAATATTGTATTGATTTTCCTAATATTTTTTGCAGTCTTTTCTTCTGGATTCATTTTCTGTCTTCCTAGGATAGAAGGTCTGTTGGTAGTAAATGTTCTATGTATCATTTAAGATAGGTGAAGCTATGCCACAGTCAGAAAAACCCTGTAAATTTCAATTCCTTAACACAAAGTTTATTCTTTGACTTGCAAAGTCCAATGTGAATCAGGTGACTCCATGACTGCTGCTTCATGTGGAGGTGTTTTTGATAAAAGGCTTATTTGAAAGCACTTCTAGGTTGGCAGATATTTTGTCTCAGCAGTCTGAAGATAAAAGTCTTCTGCTTTGCATTTCTGTTGCTGCTGTTGAGAAACCAGGTAGGAGTGTAATTGTCATTTCTTTGTAGATGAGCTCTCTTTCCCACTCACAGTACACCCCACCCACCCCCAGTTGCTTTAAAGTCTTTAATTTTAGTGACCTGCAATTTAACTCTGATAGATCTGAGTATGTATTTCATTTAATTATTCCTCTTGGGATACTCTCAGCTTCATGAAGCTGAGGTTGTGTGTCTTTCACTTATTTTGGAAATGCATCAGATTTTATTTCTTGAATATTAACTCTTTCTCACTCTTTCTATCATATCTTTCTAGATCTTGGATCAAATGTATGTTAGATTTTTCATTATAGTTTCCCTGGGTCCTAGCAGTTCTTTCCATTTTCCGACCATTTATCTCTCTGTACTGCATTCTTGGTGATTTTTTTTTTTTTAGGTCTATGTTTTAGTTAATTTATTTTCCATTCAGTTAATGTGTCCTTTGGCTTTCTAATTTGAGTGATAATATTTTTTATTTTTACAACTCTTTTGTTTCTTCTTCAACTTCAACTGGTCACTCACTCCAGATCATAATTTTGATACAAACTTATATTTCTCTAAGCATTTAAAAAATATATACATACTTTTTCTTTCCTGATAAGTCCAACATCCTTCATCTTTATGGGCCAGATTTTGTTTGTGTATGTAAGTGTGTGTGTGTTTCCCTTGCTAACTCTCTGCTTGGGGTGGTTTATTTCATTATGTGTTTTGTGATTTTTGATTGTGATTTCATAATACTTGAAGCTCTATCTATGGAAATTCTTGATGCCTTTTGGAATATCAGCTCCCTTCAGAGTTCTCCATCTGACTTAGCACATTGCGGAGGCCATTGACTTTACCTTCCTTCCCAAAGCCCACAAAACCAGATAACAGGAGACAACCAGGGATTGGAAGATGCCCTCAAAATAGCCATCAACATGTGTCTGCGTTCATGATGTCATGCACTATTCTTTGAATTTTTCTGTAGGTTTGACATTTTCAAATAAAAATTTGGAAAATGTAATTAAATTACTTTAAAAAGATTAAATTGACTCTAGATATCCCTTAACTAAAAAAAATAAAAATAAAAAAGGAGATGGATGTTTTATAGAATAGGAATAATCTGCTTACTTTTTCAAAGAAGGAGCTTTTGTAGTTATTAATTCTACTGCTTCTCTTTCTTTAATTCTATCTTTTAACTTGTGATTTCTGCTTCATCTTTATTTATTTTTTTCTCTTGCTGTTTTGGTAGGGCTTGTTCTTTTTATAAATACTGATTTTAATTTTTTAATTTATTTTAAAAATAAGTAATCTTACACAATTTTCTCCAAATCAAACTTTGGCTACTTCTTAGAAGTTTTGATAGTATTGTAATGATTTTCATCTTTTCTAAATAGTATTTTATTTGTAAATTTTTAACTGATAAAATCATAATAAAAGTATATGCATTTGGAAACTTTGGTGTATATATAGATAAATATAAAAATGCACATACCATAATATTCTGTATATATGGGTAAATATAAAATATAGAAAATATGAAAATAAACATTAATTATTATTCCAGCCCTTTCTCCATTTTGAGAATTACCATTGACATTTTTATGTATATCCTTCTAGTCTTTTTATCCACAAAACATAAACGTTTATGTTTGTTTTAAATAAAATTGAGATCTCATTAAGTTTTTGTATTCTGATTTACATCATATTTTTCTATGTCATCATATATTCTTCTAGAAAATGGTATAAATAGCTATATATCTGTCTATCATGTGCATGTATTTTATTAAATCAATCCCCTCTTTTCAGTTATCTAGATTGTTTTAATTTTTTTGCTATGATGAATTACATAATAATATATGTCTTTATACATAAATCTTAGTATACACCTAGGATTATTTTCTTAAAATGAATTTCTAGACACAAATTATCAGACAAAATTAGATAAACATTTTTAAGGCTTTTGATATATAAGATTAAATTGTTCTATAGAAAAGTTGTACAAATCATGCAACCACCAGCTGTCCATGTTAGAATGTGCATTTCATATCCAGGAGAACAGTTTAAAGAAAATCTTTGCCAGCTTGGTTGGTGTCATGTGGTACCATCTTGTCTTGATTTGAATTTAATTTTTAGTACTAGTGATTTTTATTATGTTTTTCTTATGTTCGTTGATTATTGATTTTTCTTTTTATGTCTGTGCCTGTTTTTATGTGCTTTCTTTTGGGGCATTCATGTTTTTCTTGCAAATTTATATGATATTTTATATATAAAGGATGTTAACTCAGTCATTATGTTACAAATATATTAAAGAAATTTTTAAAATTTTGTTAAAATGTGAAGAAATTAAAAATTTTTAAACAATAAAAATAATCAATTTTAAAATTGTTTCTTCCTTTTTCTTTCCTGCTTAGAGAAATCTTCCCCACTTTGTGAGGAACTAAATATTCACTAATATCTTCCTCCATTTCTTTCATATTAATCCTGCATTTAAAGTTTTAATCATTCTGAAATAAATTTTAGTATATATTATAAGGTAGTAATCCAAATTTATATGTTTCCATACAGTTAATTAATGACATTAATTTCCTCCACTAATTTAAACTCCCACTTTTATCATATTGTAAATTATAGTTTTGTTAGCCTTCATTGACCAGGATTTAAATAGGAAGGTGCTTTTGAATTTCTAAACTTTAGTAAAAAACTTGCTGTATCCAGAGACTATGGCATCTGCAATTTCCATATTTTGTCATTTGTTGAGTTTGCCTATTATAACTCAATATTAACTAAAGTTTAGTCAATGTTCAATATATTCTTACATAGAAGATACATACTATACCTATATAGTTTAAAGACACTACTATTCATTCAATTCTATTTATTTTATTGTTCAACTTATCTATAATAATAAATCCAATCTTTCCTTATTAAAGGAAGTTTAATGGTTAAGTTTAATAAACTTTAAAAAATTACTTGGTAAGATTTTTATTTAGGGATAGTATCCGAGGTTCTTTCTAGTGTAATGCACCTTATTAGCACAAGGCTAGTGTTAATGGTATCCACTAATCAAATTGTAATGAAATGTATACAGTTCTTGTCTCACTGTGATTTCTCTGGGGGCAAAAGTCATGCCTTCCTTGACCTTATCCTGGTACATTATTTGCAGGCAATATACACTTTTAAAATGCAGTTGAATCTTACCCAAGTTAAACTCAGTGTGATCCTGCAAGAGGAAATTCCTAAAGAGAGTATAACCCAGAAATAGTAAAGAAAATCATTGTGTCCTTGATGCTAGGTTAATGGTCATTGAGTAGAAAACGACAGGCCTTCAGAGATAGTTCTGGTCACTGTTTCTTACCCCAAACACACGCAGGTCTTCTGTCTACACCCATAAGGTTGCCCTATGATGAGCTCAGTCTTAACAGTGGGTTGAATATGGTTGGCCTCGGATATGGAATTTCTCTTCCTAGAAAGATAGATGTTTATCAAATCAACTATAGTACTGTTATTGAGGTAACCTTCCCAGAAAACTGTACATTAACCCAGAAGTAGAGCCAAGAGCCTTCTCAACTCCAGACAATAAAGATCACTGCTGACGTCCTCATCTGGGCAAGCCCTCATGGGACTTGAAAGACACACTTCTGCCCCTTCTGTAATAAATTTAAGCATATAATTCTTTTTTTTAAATTAATTAATTAATTTTTGGCTGTGCTGGGTCTTTGTTGCTGTACACGGGCTTTCTCTAGTTGCAGTGAGCAGGGCTACTCTTTGTTGCTGTGTGTGGGCTTCTCATTGCGGTGGCTTCTCTTGTCGAGGAGCACAGGCTCTAGGCACACAGGCTTCAGTAGTTGTGGCTTGCAGGCTCTAGAGTGCAGGCTCAGTAGTTGTGGCGCATGGGCTTAGTTGCTCTGTGACATGTGGGGTCCTCCCAGACCAGGGCTCGAACTCGTGTTCCCTGCATTGGCAGGTGGATTCTTAACCACTGTGCCACCAGAGAAGCTCAGCATATAATTCTTTACCCACATTAGTAACCCCCAATATCCAGCTTCAGCCTTTCTAGATAAGCAGCCATTCTTCTCTGAGGTCCTCCCATGATGCTCTCAGCATGTTGGTAATGTGGGCCACTCCTGTCACCCACCGACTAGCTCCCTTTCCCAGTCTGGGGAAGGGTTTCCTCCTCCACTCCTTTTGTGTCTCTCTTATTTAGGAACTCTCTCTTCTCTCCTCTTCTCTGTGTACTGAACGTCTAGCATTATTACCTCAAGAATTTATGTTTTATAAGGATAATTAGAAAGATGATCTGGAAGAAATTTTTTTTTCAGCTGCCACATAAACCTAAACATCCCTGAAGGCAAGATAGTAGAAAGGACCTGGTCAAATAGAAAGGGATGTGTGTGTGTGTGTGTGTGTGTGCACTCATGCATTGAGAGAGCAGGAGAGAAAGAGGGAGAGAGAGAGAATGGGAAACACAAATGAGTATCTCAATGAATTTTCTTAAATGTGCTAGATTCTCTCAGTTCTTTCTAGAAACAATCTGAATTAGCTCTTTCCGGGCCCATGAGTGTTACAGACACAGTGAGTTCTCTCTGACGACCCAGATGGCGGGCTTTCAGGGCAGAGCTAGAGAAGCCCAGCTGAGGTTGTGGAAGGTCAAGGAATCTGTTGGGCTGCTGACGAGATTCAGATCCAGACTCTCTCTGCCCTACAGGAAGCCTCCGATTTCCTCTCCCCAGACCTTCCATCTTCATTCCTTGCCTACGTGAGTTTGACCCTTCCTTGCTTTCTTTAATCTTGACTCATTCTTATTTTTCCCTCCCTCTGTCCTAGGAACCCCAAAGGAAACAAAATGTTGTCCCACATGTGATTTCAGCCTGCAGATGTATTTGTCTGGCCTGTGCTATGGGGAAGGCTTTACAGTTTATGTTTAATATGGATTAGTGGGAAACACTGGAAAAATTCATGTTAAGAATCCAGATTTCCAACTTCTCTCAAAATTTGGAAGATCTGGCCACATTGGGCCCATATCTGTGGCAAAAATGAGTTGGAGTCCTTGAAAACATTATGCTAAATAAAAGGAACCATTCATGGAAGACCACATATTGTATGATCCCATTTATGTGAAACGTCCAGAATAGGCAAATCTATAGACACAACCTTAGTGGTTGTCCAGGGCTAGGGGGGTTGGAGGGAAATGGGGAGTGATTTTAAAGGGTACAGGGTTGGGGCTTCCCTGGTGGCACAGTGGTTGAGAGTCCGCCTGCCGACGCAGGGGACACGGGTTCGTGTCCTGGTCCGGGAAGATCCCACATGCAGCGGCTCGGCCGGGCCCGTGAGCCATGGCCGCTGAGCCTGCGCATCCGGAGCCTGTGCTCCGCAACGGGAGAAGCCACAACAGTGAGAGGCCCGTGTACTGTAAAGGGTACAGGGTTTCTTTGCGGGGATGAAAATATTCCAAAAGCTATTGAGGTAATGTTTGCATAAATCTGTGATTATATTAAAAAAATCATTGAGTTGTGCACATTAAATATGTGTAATACATACTATATGAATTATATCTCAATACAGGTGTTATTTTTTAAAATGGGTTGGTGCTGGATAGCATAGACCTTCTTTAGATGGAGTATATTAACTCCAATTTGCCACATGGTCCTAAATATTCTGCACTGATTCCACCACCCTAGGGCCCACCTGGATTCTCTCATTTAGGTTATATCACTGTCCTCTGTTGGCATTTGACTTCTTAGCCTCAGTTTAACATCATGAGCATTTTTCTTTTTCTAGTATCTTTCTCATAAGTTCCTTTTTCTCACTCTATTTCTCATGAAAATTACCTTCATCTGTCTCTCTCGGAGCACAGCTTCTATGGTACAGAATACCATATAAGAATAAAGAAATGTGTTTCCTTATTAGTAACAATATTGCTGTAATACTAAACCCTATCAAACCAAACTTAAATACAATCTGGATTCTGGATTTATTAAACAAATACTGTGTACTGTGCCAACAGAAGAATAACAGAAAATGGTTTATAATGGCAAATCATCTAAGTATTCTCCCCTGAACAGCCCTGCAGTATGAGCAAAGCAAGAGATGCTGCAAGTTTGGAAACTGAGCTGGAATAGCTGGCATTTTAAACAGTTTGTTGATGGACTGGCTTGTGAGAAAACCAACATTACATTGAAACTCTTCGGGATACTTTAAATTGGTGGATTATATGGTCGCTTGATTAAGTTTGGGTTATGTAAACAGTGGAGTGTTTAGATTTAGGTTTGGCTGTTGGAGTCCAGGCAGCTGTTTGTACTTAAGTCCAGCAAGAAACCTTGTTAATCAAAGAACTGACTGAACTTCTTTCTTTCTCCCACCTCCCGCCCGCTGCTTTTTTTTTGTACCTGTGTTGTTTTTCCTCCTGTCCAAACCCTTTGGGCTCAGGACTGTTGGGAGGCAAGGCAGAGCGTTTTGAATTCTCCTCTGAGGATCAGGAACTTATTTTTTTGATTACGTGGATGTGCCCCACAGATTTCCCTCACTGTGAGGTAATCACTTCATTTATCCAAGTTCTACAAAGACTTTATTATTCCGGTTAGTCCATATTTTTGAAGCTAAGTCATCAATTTGATGCCTTTGTTGTAAAATGTGGTTTAACAGCTTGTTAGCACATTTATTTTTTTAATGGAACCCAAAGATATTTCATGCATGAGCAGCAGTGGATTTAAGAGCCGATGAAAAGCTAGGCGAGCTGTGTGCATTCAGCTCAAAACAATGGTGTGAGGACGTGGTGGAGTGAGGCATGGGGCTGGGAGCAGCGGGGATGCGGGCTTCTCCAGGAGCTCTAGGTAGTTGTTTTTCTGACAGTGTCTTATAAATAACCAGTGTCGCATGATGCTTGTTGGTTTCAGGTTGTCTGGGATGCACTGGATCATTTGAGTAGTCTGAGCCCATGTGGTTTATCTACCCTCTGAGATGATTCTATGTTATTTTGTCCATAGTGCAAAGGGGAAAGTTGGACTGTTGTTTTCTGTCTTCCGCATGCAGCTTTGTAAAGTTGTCTCAGAACTAATGGGTTGGAACTGAGAGCCATTGTGGAGCTGGGTGAGTATCAGAGCCTTTGAAAAGTGAAAGTGGGGAAGCCACAGCTCTTTCCATGGCTTCATCACAAATACAAACTAGGTCATTTTCCCGGGAGGCAGCAAAAGTGAACATTCTATGTTTGATCAAAGCTAACAATTTTGCTGAGATTTTGATAATTTGGGGGTGAAACAGAGGCACACAATCTCTTTTGCCTAAATCTAGAACTATCTTTGTACCAGATAAGTGTTGTTGGAGAAACCTCATCAAAGTGAAATTGGTAAAAATGCACTTTCTGATTTAGCTAAAATGTGTTACCTTATCTGTCTCCCCTTTTGCACTACTATGCAGTCAGTGCCTAAACAAGACAACAGTGATTTTTTTTCACCATTCAAGTCAGAGCTCATATTCCCTTTTTATTCAAGCAATTTAGAGAGTAAGGAATAGTATTAAGAAGAGAAAGAAGGCAAGTTTCTTATATAAAGGTTCTTAAATTAGGTAATATGTAATGCCAATTTAGTGCTTAGAGTATATATATATATATATATATATAGAGAGAGAGAGAGAGAGAGAGAGAGAGAGAGAGAGATACATATATACTATACTATATATATTTTATATACATATGGAGAGAGACAAAGAGACAGAGGTTGATTTTTTGAAGCACTTGCATGAGGGAAGAAGAGGCAACCGTATGAGAAAAATTACCAACTACTCTGCCTAGTGATTACCTAATAATGGATGAGATTCATCTTTCCAGTCTGCCCACACCTCCAGTGTTTCTTTGAGGTTGAGAACATGAAATGGAACTCTTGTATGAGGCAATCTTACTTTCCTAAAATAAAGAAAAAAACAACTGTTGTTAATGGCAATGGTGCTAACTCAAACAATGATGACAAATGCTAGACCTGGAAAGGGACCTTTCATACAAACTGCTCCAAATGTCTGATTTTCTAGACAAAGAAAATGAAACAAAGTTGCCTAGGCTTCTGTCACTTTCCTTCTGACCTCAAAGCATACCCTTTAATTCTGGCTGTTTCATAGAAATGGAATCATACGATTGGCCTTTGTGTCTAGCTTCTTTCTCTTAGCATAATGTTTTCAGGGTTCATCCATGTTGTACTATGTATCTGTATTCATTCCCTTTTATGGCTGGATAATATTCCATTGTATGAATATTACGTTTTGTTTATCCATTCATTGGTTGATGGACATTTAGGTTGTTTTCACCTTTTGGCTATTGTGGGTAGTGCTGTTGTTAACATTCATATACAAGCTTTTGTTTGATCATCTGTTTTCAATTCTTTTGAAGTAGAATGGCTGAGTCATATGATAATTCTATGTTTAACTTATTGATGAACCACCAAACTGTTTTCACAGCATGCACACCATTTTACATTCCCACTGGCAAATGTACGAGGGTTCCAATTCCCCACATTCTCACTAACACTTGCTATTGTCTGTCTTTTTTATTCTAGCTATCCTAATGCATTGGAAATGGTACCTCATTGTGGATTTGATTGGCATTTTTCTCCTGACTAATAACTTTGAACATTTTTTTCATGCATTATTGGCCATTTGTATATCTTCTCTGAAGAAATGTCTAAAGTCTTTTGCTCACTTTAAAATTAAGTTATTTGACTTTTTTTTGTTATTGTTGAGTTGTAAGAGTTCTTTATATTCTCTGAGTACTATACTCTTATCACATATATTGTTTCAAAATATTTTCTCTAATTCTGTGTGTTTATATTTTCTTGGTAATGTCTTTAGATGCACAAACATTGTTATTTTTGATGAAGTTCAATTTATTTTTTTCTTTTTTTGCCTGTGTTTTTGATATCATATCTAAGAAACCATTGCCAAATCCATAGTCTTGAAGATTGACCCTATGTTTTCTTCTAAGAATTTTATAATTTTGGCTTTTATATATAGGTCTTTGATACACCTTGAGTTAATTTTTGTATATACTGTGAGGTAAGGAATTTGTTTTTTTGAATTTGAATATCTAGTTATTCCAGAACTATTTGTTGAAAAGAATATTCTTTCCCCCACTGAATGGTCTTGGCATCCTTGTAGCAAATCAATTGACCATAGATGTATAGGTTTATTTCTTGAATATAAATTCCATTCTATAAATCATTGTCTATCCTTATACCAGTACCTAGAAATTCAGTTATGAGTTCCTTTTTATCCTGTTATTTAGAAATTATTTAAAAAATTTTAAATTGAAGGGTTTTACAAGTTAATACCTTTATTTTTAAACTACATTTTTCTTTCACTTGGTTTAGAGAATGTGGATGTCCATATTATTGTTTCATTTTCCTCGAAGTTCATTAACTATTCCAGGTATGACTGTTGATGCTTGTATCAGTTTTCCCTGGAACATGACATGTCTTTTCTGAACAGCAAATTCACATCTAATTTATTTCAGTCAAGTTTTATTCTATTATATCTCTGCTTATTTTTTATTGTTTTTATTTTTTGTGTGTGTGTGCGGTACGCGGGCCTCTCACTGTTGTGGCCTCTCCCATTGCAGAGCACAGGCTCCGGACGCACAGGCTCAGCAGCCATGGCTCACGGGCCACGAGCCACTTCGCGGCATGTGGGATCTTCCCAGACCAGGGCACGGACTCGTGTCCCCTGCATCGGCAGGTGGACTCTCAACCACTGCACCACCAGGGAAGCCCTCTGCTTATTTTTTATTTGATTTTTTTCATATTATCTTCTTCAGATAATTCAATTATGTATGTATAATAGACATCTTGTCTTTCTTCTACTTCTATTACTTTTTTTAAAATTTATTTTATTTTTGGCTGCGTTGGGTCTTTGTTGTTGCACACGGGCTTTCTCTAGTTGCGGTGACTGGGGGCTACTCTTCCTGGCAGTGTGTGGGTTTTTTATTGCAGTGACTTCTCTTGTTGCGGAGCATGGGCTCTAGGTGCTTGGGCTTCAGTAGTTGTGGCTTACAAGGCTCAGTAGTTGTGGCTCATGGGCTCTAAAGTGCAGGCTCAGTAGTTGTGGCGCATGGGCTTAGTTGCTCTGCAGCATGTGGGATCTTCCTGGACCAGGGATTGAACCCATGCCCCCTGCATTGGCAGGTGGGTTCCCAACCACTGTGCCACCAGGGAAGCCCTAATTTTTAACCTTTGTTCTTTTTCTCTTCATTTAGTGTGATTTTATCAGGTTGTCCTGTACATCCGTAGTATTTTAAACATTATGATTTTTTGGCATTGTTTCTTGCCTCAAGTGTGGCTTTCAACATTGTAATGCACATTTTAAAATCTTCATATACATATTAATATATTATATATATTTTAAACATATTTATGAAAACTTTTGAAGTCTTTGTTAAGTCAGACATCTGGACCCTTTTACATGCAGCTTCTGTTGCCTATTTTTTCCCCTTTTGTTTGAGGTACATACAAAGAAACTTTCCTGTTTCTTTGCATGTTTCATAAATTTTTGATAAAAACCTGGCATTTTAGATAATATATTTTAGCAACTTTGGATATTGATTCCCCTCCAGAGTTTGTTGTTGTTTCAGTGTTCATTTATTTAGTGACTTGGCTGGGCAATTTTGGTGAAGTTTATTCCCCCTACTCCCAGTGTGAAGCCTCTGGTGTTAAAGGTACAGCCTCGGGTATGCACACAGTTACCCTCTGATGACAGGTGGTTTTAGGAGGGCTGTTTTCAACTATGTCTCTTTGTTAAGCTAATCTGTTTAAACTATTGTTGTCATGCACCATTGTTAGGCTCCTCTAATTGCTGAGGGATTGCCATATTGTTTTCAATAATGCCCTGGGGCACAAATTGCACACAGTCTTATTCAATTAATTTTGGACTCCACTTCAGGAGTAAGTTTTAGGCCAGTCTCTGAGGTTGTTCTGACTGCAGGAGGGCTCTTCTTAGCTGTCTATTTCCTTGGTTCTCTCTGGTGATCCAGCTGATCTACAGTTTGACCTGTTGTTCTCATGAAGCTATCAGCCTCCCCCAAATTGTCTACTACTAAAATTTCCACTGTTTTTGAGAATGACCTTAGGCTTGAATTTTCCCATACTCTCTTTCAAGAAGCTCTCTATTTTTATAGCCTGTCTCTCCCCTGTGGAAACTCTCTGAGACACTGCTCCAGAACAGGTAGTGGGAACAGTGTCTTTCTTTTCTTAGAGTGATTTATCAGTGGCACACCAGGTAGAGCAGTAGCATCTGGTCTTCTCAGCTTGCTTCTCTGGAACCTCCACTCTATGAGTGAACTGGGAAGAGAGTGATCAAGGGTCCCAGTACTCTCAGCCTGCTGTCCCTAGTATAGAGCCTCTGTCCTATGATTGGTGGCTGAGTTCTCTACTCAGGGAAGAGTCAAGGAAAGCCCCTGACTCCTTGGCTGAAATCACCTGCAGTTTAGCCTCTGATATGTGAAATTGGGAGGGGATGAGAAATATTGATGGGCTGGCCATCAATATTTCAATATTTCTGAGAGATACTGTAGTTCTTGACTGTGAGCTGGAGTGGAGCTTCAGTCACATTGAACAGGGGGTGGGTAGAAAGGTAGTAGTAGGTCATGGCTCAAGTGCCACAAATTCTCACTGTGATTATCAGTATTTAGATTTTCTTGAATAAATGTTTTGCCATTTGCTGTATGCCTGTAGGATAATTTCCAAAGAATTTAATTAAAACAATTTTTTTTCAGTTTCAGTTATATAGAGCTGGGGAGTGGTTCCATTTTCTTTTATTCTATTTCTTTTCTCTTTATCTTTTTTTGGAAGGTTTTCTTCTTTCTTCCTCCTATTATTTGAGTACCTGTGTGTATAATTTGTGCCTTTCTGAATTTTTGAAATTATGTTTATAATCTTCTTGAGTATGGAGATCTATTTGTCTGATTCCTTAAATAGTTTCTCTTGGGCTGTGTGTTCTTCCTCTGTCTTTTATTTATATTCCTTTCCTTTTGTTCTCTACAGTTTCTATTCATAAGTCCATAGCTGGTTCTTTTCTCCTTATTACTTCTCTCTGAAATAGTGAGGCTATTTTCAAATGTGTTTTGAGGGTGGGCAGGAAGGTAGAAGAGCCTTAAATTTCTATTTAGATTTATTTTCCTGAATCTCTCTTCACTGGATCTTTTTTAAAAAATCTTTTGCTGGGGAGCACATCTCAGTTTCTGTGTGGCTCAGAGAAATGTCCATCAAGTCACACTCCCTGTTCAGTAACCTGGGGATGACTTTCTCTTTTCCTTCTTGGCTGGGCCTTACCTCCAAAAGTCTCCCCAGACTCCCAGGATAGGTCATACACAATTAGAAATGGCTATTTCTCCTTCAACTTCACTTCTCCTGCTGTTCTTTGGTTTTAGGTTGGGTCTCTTGAGGGATATTATCTGCCTTTTCCCAGGCCCAGTCCACAGACTTCAATTTCATTGCTAACAAAGAATCACTGGACAAGCCTTTCAATATTGTGCCATAATAAGCAAGAAACCTGTTTCCTGATCAGTGTCTGAGGGGTTCTGTGTTCCCCTCACCAATGTTCTGCCTTAAAATCCAAATATCACTGTTTGGGGGTATATCTGCTTTGTAGTTTTCATTTCTGGTAGTGTCCTTTTTCTTATTATATTAAAGATAAAGTAGTTTTTAAAAACATGTTTTATTGTTCCTTGTTTTGAGCATATATCAAGAAGTAAAAATGTCTTTCATCTTCCATATTTAACCAGATATCAATAGATATCATATCTATGTTTATAACTGATATATTTGATCACTTTTCTAACACCTTGTTTGTAGTTTTAAAATTTGCTCTCTTTCCTTGATAGTTCTATACTATCTTTAACAGCTGATTCAGTATTTTGTTTAGTGTTTGAGATCTTTCTGTTTCTTTTGTCTTAGACATTGCTCTTAAGTTGCTTAACACTTTTCCTATTGATCTTAGGTTAATCAGTATTAATTACATCTCTGAAGAGACAAGGCTTCTAGCAGTCTTACCTTATCCTCCTTCCCTTAAGATCTTGCCATGCTTCCCATATTTAATTGCAGTCACCTGTAGTTAACATCTAGCTCTATCTTAGAGCAAACCTCACAGACAGCTGTTCTGAGACTGGATTCTACTGTATCTAATATGCTTCTTTAATTAATGATTCCCACCAACTGCACCAGGCTAAATACTCATGACTCTTTGTTTTTTGAGTTAAAAATTAGAATGCTTCAAAGAAAGTTGTGTTCATGAAATCTGAGTCCTCAGATGCTTCTGGATACTAAAATGCAAGGAGTTCAATCTCCATTCAGGGCATATCTAGAAATTTCAGAGACATGCTGCTTTATATCTGGCTGCTTCTTCACAAGGATTCACCTTATAGGTGGTATGTGTTGAAAAATGAATAAAAAATGTTAAATGAATTACCTAGGACATTTAAGTCAATAAGAATTAAGTGCTCACTTCCTGCATTTCTCAGTGCTATAGGACATAATTTTAAGTTCCTGCTTATGTTTGGTTATTGTTCTCCATTTTTATACACGGACCTTTTTGTTGTTTTTCTTAATATTGGGTAAAATCTATGAAAACTTTCTGTTTTGGCTAATGGGCTTGAGCTAACTAAGGCAGGTGGACAAGACGGCAGTTGAACATAAATATATATAATCACCCTTGCAATATTGACCCTGAAAGGGAAATTTAACCTGTTGCAGGAAGGGTTACTGGAGGGGGAGATAACAAGGAAATAGCCCTTGAATCAGAATCAGGTGATTTGTGTTGGGGTCTTAAATCTGTTATTTCCTAGCCTTATAGCCTTGGACAAGTTCTTTTATCATGCTAAACCTCTGTGTTTAATCTGTAAATTGATAGTAATAATATCTAGTATGCAGAACTATTTTAATTTAATGATTATGTGAGATAATGTATGTAAAAGCCACTGAACTAGGGACAAGTCACTGAATGGTATTTGATTCTGAAACTTAAGGTCTAAGCACATATCGGCACATATAATTTTCAAAAACTATAATGTAACACAGTAAGGTTTATTTCTACATCTGTAACTAATTTTGTGGTGTATAGATGGGTGAACTTTCATCTGCCTAAACATATTAATTTTCCCTTTCCTTTTGAGTAATAGAAACTTTATATTATTGATGGTGGAAATGTACCCAGAAAATTCTGTGTTTTACGGCCTCACTTGCAGACAAGGGTGACAAATAAAATACAAAATGGTAGCTGGTGGTGAGGATTCTGAAAAAAATAGTTGAGTGAGACAAGTGACTATGGATGAAGCAGAAACAATACATGAAATAGATGAGAACTGGAAGAGAAAATTTTAAATGTTCTGTAAGACCTAAGAAAAATGGATTTTTTGGATATAGACTGCCATAACTAAACTATAATTCAAGTGTGACAGGAAGTGCAATTCCATTGTATTTAAGATCTCAGAACATGTATTACTGTTCGGTCACTTAAAGGAGAATATTTTCAACATCAAGCTCAAATATATTTTATTTAATTAATTAAAATGACCCACTTAAAATTTTCTTAATATTGTGATAATTATTTTATTATTGTGTTTTGTTTTTCTTGTAGCTTCTAAATTCCTTTATTATTTTTTGAGAAGAACGTGTCTTTATAATATCTTCAAGTTAATGTAAACTTTTAATCATACAGGATATTTGGATATTATAGACTCTCTTTCTCTCTCTTCTTTTGTCTTTCTCCCCTCTCTTCTCCTTTTTTTATTCCCTTTTTCTTTCTCCGTTTTTTAAAAACAAAATCTTTCTAGATCTGCTCAGAGATTTCATCATATTACCTTTCTTCTTCTCTCCAGGATTGTCCTGTATTTCCTTGGATCCTGTATATTCTTTCTAGGTCTTCTGGACCTTAAGTAACCCCTAAGAAAGGAACATGGAAGCTATTTGCTTCCTGAGTCTTTATATGTTCAAAATGTCCTTGTTCTGATCTCACACTCAATTGAGAATAAAATTGGCTGTAGAATTACAGATCAAAGTCGTTTTACTTGGGGCTTGAAGGCACTGTTTATTGGATGTTTATTGCAGTTATGGGTAATGTTTATTGCAGTTATGGGTGATCTGGGCATTGTTTCCCACTTACAAGATTTTAGGATCTTGTTTTCATTGATGTGCTGAAATTTCTTGAAAATATACCTTAGTCAGGGCTTGTTGTGTGGGGTTTTGCTCATTTGTTTTTCTGGGGGTTTATTGGAATCTCTTAATCTTCATTTTTTTCAACCCAGAGTATTTTCCTATTGTTTATTTGAAAATTTCCTTTTACTATTTTCTCTGTCTCTATTGAACTCATTTGTTGGCCATTGGACCTCTATATCTCATTTCTTTTCACTCATAACTTTGACTTTTATTTTGTTCTTCATTCTTTGAAATTTTCTCAACCTTATCTTCAACTTCTTCCATTGTTTCTATTTTTAAAAGTCACAATTTTATTCCTAAGCATTTTTCTTTGCTTTTGATCATTTCTTCTCCATAGCATTTGTTCTTATCTTATGGCCAAACTATCTATCTATCAATATCAACTCAATTGTTGCTGATAAATTCTGCTTTGTTCTTATAGTAACATCTGGTTCCCCAGGGCTGTAATTTCTGTGTTTTGTCTTGGTCTTTGTTATTTGTGATGTTGATTTTCACTTTGTAAAGTGAAAGCCTGGGATTATGATTCTAGGCTTGGATGTAAGCATCCTTTGTATGCCCCTTGAGTGGAGAGACTAAGTTGGAGCATTCTACATCTATCTGTAGGTTATGTTAATTTTGTGGTTCTGTCCTCGTGTGAGGGGACAGCCAGCTCTCAAGCTCCTAACAACCAAAATTCCAGAATAAGTGTGCATGGGAGATTTTTCATCTTGGGCAACAATATCCACAAGAGAAGGCCAAGCTCTCCCCAGGGCATCCATTCAATTTCTATAGAGAACCCTTCCCCTTTATTTCAGTGGGATTAAATACTGAGCTTTCTGCCTGTGATTGGCTGACAATATGTGCAGCTTTATGCATACAGAATTATAGTAATCACGTTAATTCCTTTGTTTTCAGTATACTTCTTGACTTCTTCTGCATTTGGGGTTTCTCTCGGATCCCTTGACGGACTGTCTTCCACTTTCAGGCAGCCCTTTCATAGCCTGTTCTGTACCACTTGCTCCCATCCTAATTTTTAAAAAATTTTGATAAAATACACATGACGTAAAATTTACCATCTTAGACATTTAAGAATATACAACTCTGTAGTGTAAAGTGCATTAACATTGTTGTATAACCAATTTCCAGAATCTTTTCATCTTACAAAACTAAAACTGTATACTCATTAGACAACTCCCCATTTCCCCTCCTCCAACTCCCTGGAAACCACCATTCATTTTCTGTTTCTATGAATTTGATTACTCAAATTACCTCATATATGTGGAATCATACAATATTTGTCTTTCTGTGACTGGCTTATTGCACTTAGCATAATGTTCTCAAGGTTCATTCATATTGTAGCATGTGTCAGAATTTCCTTCTTTTCAAAGGTTGAATAATATTCCAGTGTATGTATATATTGCAGTTAATATGTTATTCATCCACTGATGGAGACTTGGGCTGTTTCAACCCTTTAGCTGTTGTAAATAATGCTGCTACAAATATGGATGTGCAAATATCTCTTTGAGACCTTACTTTTAACTCTTCTGAATATATACCCAGAGGTGGAATTGCTGAATCATATATTAATTCCATTTTTAATTTTTGAGGGACTGCCATACTCTTCTCTATAGCTGTTGTACCATTTTATGTTCCCATAAACAGTGCAAAAGGCTTCTAATTTTTCCACATTCTTGTCAACATTTTTCCTCTCCCTCCCTTCCCCTCCACTTTCTTCCTCACTTTCTTCCTTCTCTCCCCCCATTCTTTCTCTCTCTCTCTTTCTTTCTTATCTTAATGGGGCTGAAGTGATATCTCATTGTGGTTTTGATTTGCATTTCACTGATGATTAGTAATGCTGAGCATCTTTTCATATGCTTGTTAGTCATTTGTATATCATCTTTCAAGAAATGTCTATTCAAGTCCTTTGCCCATTTTATTTTTTTGTTTTTCAGTTGCAGAGTTCTTTATATATTCTCTATATTACTCCTTTATTAGATACATGATTTGCAAATATTTTCTCCCATTCTGTAAGCTGCCTTTTCACTCTGTTGATCATGCCATTTGATGCACAGAAATTATAAATTTTGATGTAATCCAATTTATCTATTTTTACTTTTGTTGCCTGTGTTTTTGGTGTCATATCCAAGAAATCATTGCCAAATCCAATGTCATAAAGTATTTATCCTGTGTTTTCTTCTAAAACTTTGATAGTTTTAGGCTTTACATTTAGGTTCTTAATCTAATTTAATTTTTGTATATGATATAAGGAAAGGGTCAAACTTTATTCTTTTGCAGGTGTATACCTAGTTTTCCCAACACCAGTTTTGAAGAGACTGTTCTTTCTCCATTGAATGATCTTGGAGCCCTTGTCAAAAATCATTTGACAGATATTGGGTTGGCAAAAAAGTTTGTTCAGATTTTCTGTAAGATGTTATGGAAAAACCCAAACAAAATTTTTGGCCAGCCCAATATATGAGGGTTTATTTCTATTCTATTCCATTGTCTATACATGTCTTTGGGACAGTACCACACTATTTTGATTACTGTAGCTTCTTAATAAGTTTTGAAATCAGGAAATGTGAGACCTCCACTTTGTTCCTCTTTTTCAAGACTATTTTGGCTATTTAGTGTTTTTTTGAGATTCCGTATGCATTTTGGCATGAATATTCTGTTTCTGCAAAAATGCCATTGGATTTTGATAGGAATTGCATTACATCTGTAGTTCACTTTGGATAGTATTGACATCATAACAATATTATGCCTTCCAATTCATGAACACAGGATGTCTTTACATTTATTTGTGTCTTCTTTCAGTGATGTTTTGTAGTTTTCAGTGTGTAAGTTTTTACTACCTTGGTTAAGTTGCTCCCATTCTAATTTGTCTTAAACTTGTTTTTGTCTGCTTTCCTTCCAGAAATTTGTTGAAATCTATCTTTCAATGACTGCCCCACTCACTCATTTCCATTTCTCCTTATTGTTTTAGATTTGTTCTACATTACATGTCTACAGTCTTATTTCCCTGGAGACTTGGGAGTGATGAGAGGTAAATATATATACCCAGCCTGCCATCATATCAGGATATGGTATGACAGGGTAAGTATCTGTACAGTTTACCCTTGAACAACATGGGTTTGAGCTGTTTGGGTCCACTTATACTCATGGATTTTTCCCACTAAATAGATATTCCAACATTACATGATCTGCAGCTGGTTGAATCTGTGGATGCAGAACCATGACTGTGGAGGGCTGAGTCTAAAGTCATACACAGATTTTTGACTGCATGGAAGGTTGACTCCTCTAACCCCCACGTTGTTCAAGGGTCAAGTGAATTCACATATGTCCATACAGAATACATTTGTCAGTTAAGTGTGAGATATGTAATGTACATCTATAACTGTAGTATACATATGTTAACATACATATACATATACTGTCATATATACATGTGCTATATAAATTTATCATTATATGTGACATATATGTATCATATATCATCACATATTTGATGTACATATATACATCATACACACATCATCATAAAGTATGCATATACGTGCATCAGCAAAGAGTGAGATATATGAGTTCACATATACAACATGGATGAATATTGAAAACATCATGTTAAAGGAAAGAAGTCAGTCACAAAACACCACATATTGTATGAGTCCATTTTTATGGAAGTCCAGAATAAGCAAATCAATAAAGACAGAAAGTTGATTAGTTGTGTTGCCAAAGGCTTGGGAAGGGGGTTTGGGGAGTGATTGCCCATGGGCATGGGGTTTCTTTTTTGGAGTGATGAAGTGTTCTAAAATTAGATTGTGCTGATATTTGCACAACTTTGTGAATGTACTAAAAACACTTAATTTTATGCTTTAAATGAATGATTTTTTATGGTATGTGAATTATATCTCCAAGCTGTTAGAAGGTAAAATATAGACTTGAGGGAAAATGTAGAGGGATGGGATGAGATCCAGAGGACAGAGGTTTATTCTTGGTTAGGAACAGACACAGTTCTTTCACTATAATCAGTTAAAAGACATCTCTCAGGCTTATTTTGCATTATTCCTTTTCCCCTATGAAGACAGTCACTGCTGTTGATTTTAACTAGATTTCATTTGTATAAAAATATCCTGTGAATCCCACACCATGTAATTTGCTCTTATGCCCTATTTCCCTGAGTGATAACTTCTGCTGGTGGTCATTACCATTTTGGACATGAAGTTCCAGACTCAGTCTCGTAGATGAACATACTCTTTCTCAGTCTACAGACAGATCCCAGGATCTACTTCATTATCTTTTCCATTTTTTCTTTCTGCCTGAAATAATTTTGAGACATTCCTGCCCACAGTCTAGGGTATCCAGCTGCATGGACTTTTAGGTGAACCTGTCTTTTCTTGGAGCTGCACACATGCTGTTTCCATAATCTAGCAGCTGGAGGTTAAGATGAGATAGATCTAGGTCTAGAGGCACAGCCACTACATCATCTTCCTGAGTTATAAATGTGTCACACAATTACTTTCTAGTCAGTAGGAAGGTATGAAAACCTGGAAAATTCTAGGTCACTCACTGCATAATCCTCTCTTATTTAAAGAAGACATTTTAAATATTGCCCAGTCTTTTTTTTTTTTTTTTTTTTTTTTTTTTTTTTGGTCAACTCCTAGTTTCTGTTTTATTCAGAAATTTGGGGTAAATACTGTGGAAGAGAAAGGAGATTATTTTCAGAAATGAAAGTTAAATAAAGACTCTATCAGACATGTAAAAGCTGAAATAATTCAACACAACAGACCCATCACTAAGAGAAATGGTGAAGTCTTTAAATCAGAAGGAAAATGATAAGAGAAGTGGTAGCTGCATAGGTAAATATCTAAGAATTTCTTTATTGTTAGTGGCCCTCCATTTGCTTTACTCTTGTTACCATAGCACCTGACTGGTGATGAAATCAACAATTTATGTGAAAGAAACACAAATGAGGAACAACCTGGAACAGCCATTGCTATGAAATGAACCTAGATTCACTGCAACAAAACATCAATTATCTTACAAGTTCATACTGAAGTAATGCTTTCTATTGAAATATTACAGAAAAGTGCACAAATAATAATAATAGTAAATACAACTCACTGAATTTTCACATGGAGAGCACACGTGTGTAACCAGCACCCAGATCAAGAAACAGAATATTATTAATACTCTAGAGACTCCTCTTGCACTTCCTTCTAGGAACTACTTCCTCCCAACCTCTAAAACTATAAATTAGTTTTGCCTGTTTTTGAATTTTATATAATTGGATCATACAGTATGAACTTAAAATATGCCTTCTTTCATTCAATCTTATGCTTATAAGATTCATCCATGCTGTCCCGTGTAGCAATTGTTTGTTCATTTTCATTGCTGTGTTGTAGTCCATGGTACAATTATACAATTTATTTATCTATTCTACTATGATGGGTATTTGGTTGTTTTCATATTTTGGCTGTTGTGAATGGAACTTCTATAAATATTCTTATATGTGTCTTTTGATGAACATATGTATGCATTTCTGTTGAACAGAAACTCCTTGCAATGGAGTTGTTGGATAATAGACATATATATGTTCAGTTTTCCTAAATGATTGTACCATGAACCATATCAGCAGTATATAAAATTTACATATATACATTAAGTATATATATACATTATATATATATATATATATATATATATATATATATAAAATTTGTGCTTTGCCCCATTCTGTTATTTGCTTTTTCATTTTCTTAATAGAGTCTTTTGACAAGCAGATGTTTTAAATATTAATACAGTCTCATTTATTAATTTTTCCTTTACTCTTAAAATTTCATGAGCCAATATGAGTAAATATTTTGATGTGGTTGCTAAAATAGCTAATGCTATTCAAAGCATCCATACTAATAATGTTATTACAAAGTGAATGACAGTCCCACTCCTCTCTATGATGTTTATACCTTACAGAGAGAAATTAATTTCTTTTTGAGCAATACATTGTATGAAAGGTTTGGAACACCTAGAGTGTGTTCAGGAAAGGACATCCAGGATGTTAACAGATTTTCAAAGCTTGACATTTGAGAAAGATTTAAAGGATATGGGGAGACTTAGTTTGAAAACCCTACACAACAGGTTTGAGGAAGTATTGCTTTGAAAGAAAACTTCATTGTGTTTTTTATCACTGCGAGAGGAAAAACAGGTCATAAGGGCTGAAATTGTCAGGGATATCAATTTCAACTTGTCAGGGAGCATTCAGTCTCCTCACATTTGTCCAGTGATGGAAGGTAAATGGAGATGTTTCCACCCAAGAGTAGTGTTAAAAGGGATTCTGGTGTTGGCTGGAAAATGACCTAAAGGAAATTATCCTTTACTGAGCACTGATCTTCCTAGGTCCTGCCATAGGTTGGGTTCTCCAGGAAGCAGACATTGTTATTGGCAGTGAAGGAAGCAGGAATGGGCAGAGGGAGGAGTCAAGAGTAATGCAGACCCAGCAACAGCCTTGGCCAACTCTTCAGGGAACTCTGGAGCTGGAGAGCCCATTCAGAGTTGTACCAAACTGAACTGAGATGGCCAGGCCTTTATTCCCCCATATTGCTTACTCACTGGGTGTGAGCTGCCCTGAGAAGGACTGTGACCTTGGACAGGGCAGTTTTCTCAACTGAGGCAATTCCTAAAGGTCCAGAGAGCTGAAGACCCTCTGATGACTACATTCCTAGGAGCTGGACAACAAGTTTTTCCTTGAAGGGGGGCCGCATTATCTACAGCAGTAGGTTATAAATCTTTTCATAACTTTTCTTTTTTGTACATCCTTTTAAATTTATGAGCTTCATTTGCTTTGTCATATCCATATAGTTTAACTTTATCTTCTCCAAATATCAACCTGACCACCATTCCAAGAATAGTAGCAATGGCTCCAGAAGCCACCCCTATCTAGTACCTCTCCTTGGGATAAGGAATCTCCCTCAGTGGACTCTTAGGCTGCCCTACGACCATATATATCACCCACCCCAAAAGTCCTGGCCATCACTCATCACTGTGGAAGCCCACCTGTGCTCTGGCTTATGAGTAAGGAATTGGGGCTCTGTGTGCTTTTTGTCCAGAAGCAATGTGCAGCCTATTATTTAATTTCATTTGATAAATAATAAGCAAGTTTCATGCCAACTGGGATGTGGTCTTCCAGGACCCCCAAGGCTGCTTCCACAAAAAATGAAATGTCTATCTACAGAATTCTCTGCTGTTACCTGGAACTCTTATTCCCAGAAGCAGCAAGAGCCAGATGTTGAAAAGATTCCTGGAAAATAAGAAAACTAAATATTTAAGTAAAAATTTATTTAATATTTAAGCTGCTATTTCAGATATCAGGATATGCTTGGATATGACTATTTCTTTATTTACAAAGGGGAGTGGGGGAGTGTGGGACATGTGTCCTGAGGCTGAACCTCCAGAGCACATACTGGATCAATTTATAGGTCATTGGTAAGACAAATTGGGAGCTGATGGTAAAAAAATAAGATGTATATATTTTTAACATTACTATTCATTTAAATATTTTACTTATTTGAATAGTTGTGTGGTATTTAGGGAGAGACTAGATCACAAATAGATGCGCTTTGGTAGCAGGTGTTTCACGAGGGCCTGGCAGCCCGTGGGCAGTCAGGTTGTATGGTGGTACATTTTCTCTGGGGTCTCTTCAGCATGCCCAGGCACTCTGAATCACTGCTACCAAGCTCACCACTAAAAACAGGACTGATCTGTTTTTCTATAAGTTCTATTTGCTTGGCTTGATCATGTTGATCCTGGTCAGTAGTTCTTGGGGAAGGCATCTCTAGGTTAACTGCTGGGATGTGGTTACCTCAGAACAAACCTGGTGTGAATGTTGTGATTCTCCCCAAATAACCCTCTTCAGGAATGGGGAATTTACTCCTTGGCTGCTGGGATATAGCAAAAAAAGTCCCTTAGGTATCTCTCCCAAGGTCTGGTCCCCATCCAAAGGCAGCCTGCATCCAATGACTGATAACTGTGAGGGGAATAAGGGCCCAGACCCCTCACCCTAACAAAAGGGTCACCCCAACTCCTGAGATCCCCAAAGGTTGAGACCTCTGTCAGAGCATCATTGCAGCTCAGTTTCTCCTTCTGTCCAATCCTGCTTCCTTCTCCTCCTTCTACATGTGTGGATCCCAAGAGTTATCCAAAAGTTTCCTTAAGGTGAAAACAAAACAATGATGCTTATTTGTAAAGTATCCGAAAACACCCCATCTAGTAGCCTTGGTTTGGTAATGATGCTTTTGTGGCTATAGGCTCGGAAGTAAAACCTTTCTGGCTTCAAATCCTGGTTCTCTCATCTGTTCACTATAGGACTTTGGGAGATAACATCTCAAGAGGTATTAGTTTACTCATCTGTAAAATGGGTATATTATGTGCAACCAACCTCATGGGTGTGCCTTAGACGGGGTCCCACAAGAAGCAGACTGACATGAAGTTTAATGTGTAGGAGGCTATTAAGGAGGAAATTGAAATCTAGGACAGATAAATTCTAATGGGTTGGGGGGGAGATAAAGAGAAAAAGATCCAGATCATGGCATAGTGTCGAAGAAGAACTAGGCCTTGTGAACTTCCAGCACGATGGAGAAAACGTTATAAAGATATGGTCACAGGAAAAGTCAGGAACAAAACAGATGTGAAAAGTTATAGATGATCCTATTCAGTGGGGGAAAACATGTATTTTTATTCTTTATTATACTCCATCCACTTCCAAAACTAAGTGGATGTGGCTTATGAATTAGAGCACAATACGTGGCAAAGACAATTTTTTCTAAGGGAAGAAAATTTCAAGAAGCCAAAGTATAGATATTTCAGGTACCAGAAATGAAAACTCATTTTATTTCATCTGTTTAATAAAGTATACCATTTTCTGGAAAAAATAAAATTTTTCCTGGGATTTAATCTAAGGAAAAATGTATCATGTGTGTTATTTTATATCTTCAATGTGTTAGAAAATATCTACAGCAGAAATATTATTTGACTGGATGTTTTTATTTATTCTCCATTAAACCTGAGGACATAACATTGCATATTTATTCTCTAAAGGCATTTTTATGTGAATATTAGGAAATATGGTCCATTTACTTTGCTTAAGCTTACATTGCTGACATAACTAAGGGATAATATTTAGAGACTATAGAGCAGTGATTCTCAACCTTGGCTGTATGTTACAGTCATTGGGGAACTTTAAAATCCCTGATGCCCATACCACATCCTGGACCAATTAAATCAGGATTTCTCTGGGAGACCAGGCATTTTCTTAAAGCTCCCTGGGTGATTCTAATGTGAAGTCATGGTTGAAAACCACCAATATAAAGGACTGAGTAGTTACTGTCTTCATTAGTCTGCCCTTTTTAAATACCATTTTTTCTCAGTGGAACTTTTGATAAGTGCTGAGTTGCAATCAAATAATATACCAATAAATATGTAAAGTGCTAGTATTATGGGAAATTGATTAAATATCTGAAGTCAGCAAAGTGGGCCCAGGAGTGACTAAAACCAATAGGCTGTGTGATAAATTAGTGAGGAATTTAATTATTATTTCTAGGTTTACAAAGAAGTCAATCAATTGCTTGTATTTTCAGGGGTCAAAGCCTGTGACCAAGTTACTTTCCTCAGTAGTTTGCCATAGAACTGCAGGTTGATGAAGGGTGAAAAAAATTCCATGGGGTTGATGGCCTTAAATATCTGGGAACACTAGGCTGATTCAGGAGATGTTCTAGGTTCCAACACTGCAATTCTCCCAAATGAGTGGAGACTGGTTGAAGTTCCCAGGAATTCTTCACTAGTGTAAGGTGGTAGCCTTACATCTTATCATAAGATCTAAGACACAAATGGAAGTGCAAATCTTTCCAAGGGCTTTCATTCTTTTCCCCTGTGGAGGAGAGAGCTCTGAAAGGCTTATAGCTCAGCTCCTTTATTTCTGGCCTTTCTGAGTCATTTTAGGTCCTACAATTCAACTTGGGTGCAAGCCACTACTCTTTTCTCCCCATGCACTATTTGGGGTGATGCACAGGAAAGCTCAGCTGACAAACAGACTAAAGTTTTGACCCTCAGCCTGTTCCTAGCTCTGAGACCCTAAGCAAGTTGCCAAATTTTTGTGAACCCATTTCTTAGTGTTTAATGTAGGGATAATCTATCATCAGAATGTTTAATAAGATGCTATATATTCAAGAAGTTATATGTAAAATAATTGATGAAATGTTCAACAAAAACAATTTAGGGAAAGAAAAATCATGGCACCAAGTAGGATAACTAGAGTTTTTCTAATCGGTGTTCAACTAAAAATATGATAGCGTTTAGTAAAATAGATAGAAGGCTCTGACCAGATCCACTGACTAGAGGATAAAAGGGTGCTTATTTTCCAGTTCTGTGCAACATGGAAGCCACCCTCCACTTGAAATGTGACTAGGCTGAATTATAACGTGCTGTAGGTAAATATACACTGGATTTCAAAGAGTATGGAAATGAGAATGTAAAATATCTTGTTATTCATTTTATGTTGATTACATGATTTATTTGGGACTCATAGGATTAAATGAAATATACTGGTAAAACTAATTTTACATATCTCTTTTTACTTTTTTTAAACAAAGTGTGGCTCATAGAAAACAAAATTGAGTATGTCTCACATTTGTGCCTTGTGTTATAATTCTGTTTGATAGTGCTGTTCTAGAGCTTCATCTTAAATACAATTTAATAGGAAAAATTAAACCTCATAAAAATTACATTTTCTGGAAACCACCTTGTCTTTTGCTTTTTCATACATTTGCCCTGGTGACACTATGATGTGGGATTCCTCTCTTGGACTTCTTCCATCTTATAATTGTGTTGGTTTGGGGCTATAGAAATTAAACATCCTTGAATAAAGACCATCATGGTTCTTTCATAAAATAAAACTCCTCTTTATTGTGATCAATATAATTGATAGATTTTACAAGGCAGATTGTTCTCCAATTTTTTTTCTTCTTTCACTGAAGATACTTTTTAAAGACCCTTGATTGCTCTCTGGATCACTTGAGATATTACCTATAATTTATTGGATACTTGAGGGAGAGCGAGTGGTTCTGTGTCTGTGTGGGATTTGGATGACTACAGCCAGGATGGCAACAATCTAATTTTACAAGGGAAAAAAAGGCACCAAGTAGAGTACAATAGCTTTCTGGAAGTGCAAGTCTGAAGTGCATCTGGATCTTGCTAGCAGTGTGTTTTTTTGGTGATTGCTTTATACTCAAGAGCTCTTCAAGGTTATGGAATAATAAAGTCAGATGTCATAGAGAGGCCTGATGCACAGCCACCTTACAAATACCTGGTGGAAACAACTGTGAAATCATTAGAGTACAATAGTTGGGCTAAAGATCTGAATCATGCTAACTGATATGTGTGCTTGCTATATGTCAGCTATGCTCAAATCTACAAAACTCCTTCTATTTTGGAGTGTGTCCACTGAGAGCCATTAGCTGAAACAATTTGTCTCCACCTGTGGTTTTCCATGATATATTTGTAAAACAATCATGCTGCATGGTCACGCTCAGAGAGGCAGTCAAAAGACCTGTAAGCGTACTTAGAGTCTTGGATCCCACATTTCATATTTTCATGTAGAACAACGTTGTCCAATAGAAATATAATGTGAGCCATATGTAATTTAAAATTTTCTCATAGCCACATTAAGAAAAGGGAAAGAAAAAAGTGAAATTGATTTTTTTTTTTTTGCGGTATGCAGGCCTTTCACTATTGTGGCCTCTCCCGTTGCGGAGCACAGGCTTCGGACATGCAGGCTCAGTGGCCATGGCTCACGGGCCCAGCTGCTCCATGGCATGTGGTATCTTCCCGGACCGGAGCACGAACCCGTGTCCCCTGCATCAGCAGGCGGACTCTCAACCACTGCGCCACCAGGGAAGCCCTGAAATTGACTTTAATGATATATTTTAGTTAATCTATCTGAAATATTGCCATTTTAACATGTAATCACTATTAAATATTATTCGTATATTTTACTTTTTTTTGTACTGTCTTAAATCTGGTGTGTATTTTCCCCTTACAGCACATGTCAATTTAGTCTAGTGACGTTTCAAGTGTGCAATAGTGACATATAGCTAGTGGCTCTTGCTTGAACAGTATAGACCTAGAAGCATCTGTGTGTCCGTGAGTGATCTATCTACCTTTGTATCCCAGGAGGGTCCAGGTTGGCTGCATTTGATGTGGAGCAGGTTGGACAAGTGAGAGGTGCTGAGCCTTGATAAGGGTCTTATGGGCTGAGATACTCCTGGTCATTCTTGAGACAGGGCTTAGGATGACCCTAGGAGCATAGTCTAGTGGCTTTTGCAGACATCTCTGGACTTCTGGGGAACTATCTGCACTAATGGGCTCTGGAATAAGGAGTATGCCATGGAGCCAGGGAGAAGATGTGACATCCTGTGCCATAAAGGGTCAACTCAGCAGACTTGGATTATCCAAACCCTGCATATTCCAAGGGTCTGCACACTGGCCCTTGACAAGGTCCTAGGAAATAACCTCTGAGTCCCTGGAGTATCCTGCCTGATAAGAATGTCTTTGCATATCTCAGGCTTTGGGCCATGCTAGATAGTTTATGCTAGTGATGTGATTTATTGTGAATGGTTTTCATATGCCTGGAGCTTTGGGCCATACTGTACCAGTTTGATCTCTTGGGGGCTAGAGTTTGGAGTAGCTAAGTTCAACTCTATGCCTATGTGATTGACCCCGCCCCCTCCCCCCCCAAAAAAAAAACATGGACACCAAGGCTTGGGTGAGCTTCCCTGGTTAGCAACATTTCTCACATGTTGCCACACTTCATTACTGGGAGAATTAAGCGCTGTCCAT
The DNA here is from genome assembly GCF_011762595.2 of Tursiops truncatus. Classification (NCBI taxonomy): domain Eukaryota; kingdom Metazoa; phylum Chordata; class Mammalia; order Artiodactyla; family Delphinidae; genus Tursiops; species Tursiops truncatus. The sequence goes on along the minus strand of NC_047048.1, from coordinate 53,629,366 downwards.
ATGACTCCATTGGGAGAGGACAACTGGAAGCTTGTGACTAGTTTCTTCTGGACTCTGCCCTATGTGCCTTCTTCCTGTGCCTATTTTAATCTGTATTCGTTCACCATAGTAAACCATAACCGTGAGTATAATAGCTTTTCTGAGTTCTGTGAATCTTCCTCATGAATTTATCAAACAAGAGTGGTTGGGGACCTCTGACACAAACCACTTGAAATGATTTGGGGAGAGTGACACCCAAATAGGTGCACTGTCTATTATGCATCAACAGTGCTACTGATAAAGGAAAGGGAACACAGAAATAGGAGTGGGAAAATGGGGATAGGACCTGAAAGTCTTTGGTGAATTTATTATGTCAGGCTCTTTTCTAGATGCTTTTCACGCAGCCTTTATCTGATTTAATCCTTGCAATAAATCTCTCATGTCTCTCTTGCAGAAGAGAGAATGGATATCCAGGCTCCAGCCCGCAAGAGGCCAAACTGATAAAGTGTGGCCCAAAGCTCCAGGCATACAAAAATCTTTCACCATAAATGAATGGTAGCAAGAGATCCCAAGCCCTAGTTCCAGCATATGACAGCAAAAATGTAGCCACATTCCCGGGGACACATTGGCCATTGCATATGTGGCAGAGTCTGTGGTTTTCCTGCCCACATCTCCTCAACTCATACCGCATTCACTGTCATGAGCTCCTAGGCAGGCCTGTGTCTTCCTGCATTTCTATGCCTGATGGCAGTTTGCCATGTTTGGACTGCACGTGGGGAGATGAGGCCCTCAAACAATGAGGCAAAGTAATTGGTGACTAAATACCTGCCTTTTCTGTCCCCTCTTTGGAGGCATTGGAGGCACAGAGCCTTTCACGATTGCCAGTGAAATTGAACCCCAGTTGCCCACAGCTGTGTCCACTCCATCACACACCCTTTACTGGCAGTCTTTCTTACCCATCTACTTCCCCACTCCTTTTCTGTGTGACCTGTGATCCCCTCCCAAATCAATTGCCTGAACCAAAATCCTAAACTGAGCATCTATTTTTGGTGGGGACCCAGACCAAGAAAAGAGATAGGATCATACCTGAATGAGAATATACAAAGCAGAAGGTTTGAAGGACAGTGGCACTATAGTTATGGCCTGTATTCTGTATTTGTGTTACTTTCTTAGCACACATATAGTTCTTTGTCCCATATTTGAATTAAGTTAAATCCCTGCACACAATTCTAGCATGAAATATGTACGTGCTGCAAGTTGCCACACATGGTTCTGTATTACAGTGTGTTCCTTGTACTTTAGTTTACAAAGTACACTAATTCTGGCTAATTCTTCTTGTTTTCCACCCTTAATACCATTAAAGTATGAACCATCATTTGTAAAGCTGAAAGCCGATATTTACTTAATCAAAATTAGACTTCCTAATTTCTATTAAAGGAATTGGGGGAAAATATAAGGGGGCAAACCCATTGGGGGAAAAAAAATAGAGGATAATGCTCATATTATTTTTCAGAGAATAAACAACCTTGTATAATCCTATTATGAACTTTAGCATACATTTCACAGCCCATCTGGCAAACGATAGAGGTCGTGACTCTGTGCATTTGAAATGCTATCCAGGGCATTGTAGTAAGAAAATGGCAAAACCTACAGCTGTGTCAATGGGTCAAAGAGCAGTCATAGGACATTTCTCAGACACCACAGATTACTCAGAGAGACTTTTGTGAAGACAAGCTGTGTGTTAGGAAATGTTTTTCACAGCTAAACAGGTCTGAAGGAATGGTTTATGTGATAAGCAGGGGTGGAAGCTGGGGGAGAACGTTAACCTGTTTTTAGTGATTCGTGGTTAAGTTAAACTGTGACAAAACTCCAGTGTCTTATGAAATGCAAATTGTTATTATAACAGTCTCCTTCAAGGGATGCAGAAAATACAGTATCTGCTTCCAGTTAAAGAATTCTTTTTCAGAACTTCAATAGAAGTCACTCAAATGTAATTAGTTTTACTGAGAATTTCTAACCTGGAAGACTATAAAAGATTTTGGACTTTTTTTCTAACTCAGGTCCCCTTCCAAGTAGATTTTTTTCAGTAGTAAATACTACAGAGCTCCACAATCCTAGTTTGGTTGAATCTGTGGATGTGCAAGAACCGTGAATATGGGGTGGAGGGGGTCCCACTGTAAAGTTGTGTGGATTTTGGACTGGATGGAGGATCAGCACCCTTAATGCCTGCATTTTCAAAGGTCAGCTGTAGTAGCTTATTTTATTGATATATTTTAGAACCCAATAGAAATATTAAAAATAATGTAGGAATTGAGATCCATTGGACTCAGGATCGCCAATTCTTCATGTGCATATTTCATACTCCAGTTATATGCACTGGCTTGGTTTCTTTGATTTATTTCCTTTCTCTGTGCCTATCTCTTTCTGGATGAAATATGAAATTCACATGAGGATTGAATATAAGATATGAAATTATATCACCAAGGATTATAAGTGTTACATAGTATGTTTTGACTGCATTTCCATCTGAGCTAAACCTGGAAAAAGATGCCACCTCCATTAAATGCTGTTGTATTAGAGTGAGCATATATGACAGGTATAGTCTATTCTTTAAAATTAATATTTACGGATAGATTGACATTATATTTAATTACTCACAAACTTTATAAATGTGAAACATTTGTCATTCTAAGCTATTTCTAATTATTTTTCTTGCATGCAATTTACTTAGCTTGTACCTGAGCTTGAAGGCAACTTTGTCACATTCCTTTCTCTGAACGATAGGGATGAATTGCTGTGAATTTGAAAGGAACTTTAAAACTCTATATCAAGTCTGACAGAATGATACTATTCACTGCTTGTCAACATGGTCAGTGCAATAGTGAGTGTGAAATTGATAAACTGTCAAATCCCTGAGCTAATTCTTTCTCTGCAAGTATCATGGACCGAATGCATCTCTCTAAGTGGCCATGCATTTTTAGTAGGATCCACAAATAAGAAGTAACACTTCTTGCCAAAATACTAGAGGATAACACCCTCCCTCCCCTCGACAGTCTCCCAATATCCTCTCCTTATTCAAGAGAACTTGGAGTCAGAACACAGAAGCCATTATCTTGGTATCATAAAGCATTATGAGTCTACACAAACAGAGCAATGCATGCCTGGTTAACCCCAAGGCTGGCAACAGGAATTTGTAGGGTATCAGAGAAAGTGAAGCCTTCTCAACATGCCATAGATATAGTCATTCTTTTTATCACAAAATGTGAACAACCATACATAGGACATAGAATTTTCTGCAACTTAAAATGTAATACAAGGAAGTAACCAGTCCATGGCAAAACTCTAGGAAATGCACAGAAGAAAGTGAGCAAAATCCAAGATCCCACTGGAAAAGAAATACTATTGCATCATAAGAGAAACTAGTTTCATCTGGCAAAATGATTTTTGTTAATTTCTTAATGATGAGGAATATTAGTTAAGATATTGATGTGACAAATGCAGGCTTAAATTCAATAGAATGTATAAAGGCTCACATCTAAGGTTCTAATTAACAGCTGTTTCTTCTCAACACAGAGAATGGAGAACAAGGTTCCCTCTACTTTGTAGCTCTGAATTTCCATAGGGCAGTTGAGGGAAATGGGAAAGAAAGCATGGAAGAGGCACATTTGTTTCTAACTGCCTTGGCCTGGAAATCACTGCCACGTATTTCTCATTGATGAGAATTCATCACGTGGCCATACCCAGTGGCAAGGAAGGGGAGGGATGTGGCCTGCAGCTGGGCAGCCTCCTCCGGGTTACACCTGTGTTCTATGGAAAAGGAGAAATGATAGAAGAGGGTAACTAGCCACTGCCGTAGGAGGAATTGCAAATACCAGAATTTCATGTGTGATGTCTGTGGTGTTTACCATCCAACGTCAAAAGAACAAGGAAGAAACTGTCCAAATAGATCTCTGCCTACTGAAGTTTTACTTATCCATCAAGACTCACTTTTAAGTGTTCCTTTTTCCATGGAGCCTTCCCTAGCCCCAACAGGTATTTCCCATCCTGCTTGTTGGGGAATAGTGACTGTGTGTGTGCTATGTATTCCCCACTCAGATTGCCCTCACCAGGCTGTGCCCATCCCCCAGTTGCTGTGAGTACTGGCAGCTAAAGGCTCATTGTTGTTCCCTTCTCTGGAACTGCCCTCAGCCAAATTGAGACACCTTACCTTAGAGGTTACAGGGAACAGCTGGGAACAGCTGACAGCCAATGACTGATGGACATGTGAGTAAAAGAGGCCATTCCCAAGGCAGGACAAACCCTTCTGTTCAGTTCACACTCCAGAGCTCCCCATGGGCTTAGGTTGAGTCTAAACTCCAGCTCAACTCCTTTCTTGCCCTGTCCTGCTTCTCTCGTTCTCCTTCTCTGAGCACATCCTCCCCCACCCTGCAAGAAACTCTGTGCACTGGAATCCCTGCTTTAGGTTCTGCTTCTCAAGAACCTGGCCCAAAAGCATGAGTCACCTTACTTTCTAAAGTTGAGAGACGGTCTGTAATCTTCGTGCATTCCCTTCTACTGCATTTCATTTTTTCCGGAGTGAAAAAATGGACCATAAATGCAATTTCATCAAAAAATAAAATACCAGAGTTCTCCTCACATCAGTTAAACTCTTTAATTTACTAAATCTTCCACATTTCAGGACTTTACACTAGGAAGGACCTAGGAGCCTTTTGTGATCCTCCATTGTCAGCGGTAGTTTTTTTTTTTTTCTTCCACATACTAAGCAGGAGGGAGGTGGACAAATATTTTTACATTTTTAACCATCAGGGAAGCCTCCTTAACCAAAAAATACAAATGAGCCATAGCATCCCATCCATGAGCAATTATCACAAGGTGAACTGAGGATCAAATGAAATATGGTCCTCAGCAGGAGGTTAGTTCAGTGTCCAGGACATAGCAAAGTGGTCATAACTGTTCGTGTTCTTCTTACTGTCATTCTAAAGTATTCCCACTATGATTTTGTTATTCCCATATAACCCCTGAGATAGGAAAGGAGAGCCATCGTTGGCCCCATTTCTCAGAAGTAAGATTGAAAACATCAGAGTCAGCTTCAAATCATGACTCCCCACAGCAGCTATCTGGGATGCCATTGATTTGGTCAGAATATCCCCCAATTTGCTACAGGGAACTCTAGAGTGCAGTCAGAAAGGGAATCTCTGTTTGTTTTTTATAATGTTCATTCTTGGCTTATGACAATAAGAACACTTTAGGTTCTGGAATGAATTAATGCTTCATTAATATATTTAATAAGAATCAGACATAACATCATTGGTGTTTTTTAATTAATTCCTGTGGATATATCTACATGGAACTATTTCTTGAGGTGAAACATTTAGAAACATAGTTTAGAACTACCCTGATTGTGAAGGTTAATGAGTCTTTTGCCTGTCTTCAGACAAAATTCTCATAATTTTCTAGATTAATGTGTAAATGTGGGAGTTCAGTTTCTCACGCAGACATTCAAACATCCCTATAATCAGCAGGTATCAGCAGGTAAATGGATTTCCCTCTCCTAATCAAATTTTTGCCTATCAAACTATTTCTCTCTTGAAGTAACTTGACTTTTCCATTTTGCAATCCACATACTTTTCTGTCTTTCCAGCCAAACACTCACCATGAAAACTTTTCCAAAAACTCTGCAATTATGTTGTTATTTTCTGACTACTCAAAGTGTATCTTGGTTGTGCAGTTTTTTATTGGATTATTCAAGTTATCACTTAATTTCTATTACCAGTTGACAAACTTATCTAGATCACACCCTTGTTGAGGATCATACTGCTTGAGGATATAGATCATGTTTCATATACTGCAGTGTAGCCTTCATTGTGCCAGGCACACAGCAGAGCATACAGAAGATGCTCAATATACACTTGAATGTGTGAATAAATGCACATCTCATTTTCCTCCATGCCATCATTACTGGGTCTCTGAGATGAAAGGAGGTCAGGAATGTCATATGCTTCCTCAGCTCACTTCCCTGACCCAGTATGACCCAAGGGTGTTGGACAGCCAAGTGTGGAAAGGAATTCTCTCCCTTGCCCCCCTCTTCCAGCACATCCTGCCTAGAGTCAGCTTTAGACATTGTTGGCAAGAGAATGTCTGTAATCGGGTAAGATGAAAAGGTCATTCCTACCTTAGAAAAGGTCTGTGATATCTTTCCCTCAACAAGGAGCAAGACCCCATTAAGTGTCCATCAAATCACAGATAGTGTATGGGTATGGAAGAAAAGATACACAATCAGGGTTGTGTGTTGTTACATATGGGAAATGTGAATATTTGATATATTTTTCATGGTTATTTTCTAAGGATGCAACTATAAAGTGTGTACATAACATATTATAAGTGGTATAATTCTAAGAAGATTAATATATACTTATGTCACTGTCGATGTTTGACTGTAGATCACTGTAGATATTTGGAGTTTTACAGCATAGCACTGAGAACCAGGGAGAGACATCTGCTTCCCTTTATGCTGAGTGTGGAGTTCTATGATTCATGTTTCTTACACTCACATACTCCTCTAGAAATGTGCTTCATTTGGTCTTGCTTTATGTGTCACCCTGTTTGTGAGGACAGCCTTGACATTCAGCCTTTCAATTCAAATGAGGGTGAAGAGACTTGAAGAACATGGGCCATGGTGTCAGTCTCCAGCTTTTGCTAGTTTAGTGAATTTTGGGATGTGACTTGATTTCTCTGCTATTCAGTTTCCCTGTCTATACAGTGAAGATAGAAGTGTCTACATGTTAAAATTGTTTTGAGCATTAAATGAGATGTGTATAAGCCACTTATCACAGTGTTTGGAAAAAAATATCCAGTCATTTATCCATGCATTTAACAAATATTTATCATGTACCTACTATGTGTCTGCTTACATTCTAGTAGAAAGAGACAATTTAAATAAAGTATACAGTATGTTTTTCATATTCTATGGTGAAGACTAAAGCTGGAGAGGGAGGGGATGGGAAATTCTGGAGTGAGATTTTTTGTGAAGGCCTCACTGATAATGTAAATTTGATTAAAAAAAAATACCTTAATGGGGCAAGGTGTGAAGATAAGGAAAGAGAATAGAGGAAACAACAGATGCAAAAGTCCTGGGGTTGGAGCGTGTTTAATGAGTTTGATGAACTCTCTAAAGGTCAGTTAGCAAGGAGGAGCAAAGATTAGATGTGCAAGGTGATGGGGAGCTTGATCAAGTAGTCTTTTGCAGCCAATTCAAAAGGTGTGAGCACAGTGATACGGAGGGATACCTCCAGGTCCATATTCCACCACCTGCCAAGACTTTCAAGTAGGGTAGAGAGGCATCTTAGACAATCACATGCTTTCCCTCAGCAGGTGGGTTGAGAAAAGCAGTCCATAAATTTTGAAACTTATTATAACTGTTTCCTTGCTCAGAGAAGACACAGTTGCCCAGTTTGGCAATCTTCAAAAGAATTTTATGATTTACTTTCGTTTTTAGTTTTGGAAAAGAAAATGAAATAAGAGGCATTTCTTATCAGCAACAGATGATGTTAGAGGATAATGGGGTAATATATTCAAAGTGCTAAAAAAAATTAACTGTTAACCTTGGATTCTACTTGGAGCACAACTCTTATTCAAGATGAGGGTAAAACAGAGACTAACATTCATAAAAATCCACAGGCCTTGCTGAACAGACTTAAAGGATACATTTTGGTTAAAAAAAAACACATTTGGTTAAACATTATTGCTGAGTATATCTGTGAAGGTGTTTTTGGATGAGATTGACATTTGAATCAGTATACTTAGGAAAGCAGATTGCCCTTCCCAATGGGGGTGGGCCTCATCTAATCTGTTGAAGGCATAAATCAAACAATGAGGCTGAGGAAGGGAGAGTTTGCTCTCTTTGCTTGACTGTCTTCAAACTGGGACATTGGTCTTCTGTTGCCTTTGAGCTTGTGCTTGGACTGGAACTATACCGTCAGGTCTCCTGGATCTCCAGCCTGCCAGCTGCAGATCTTGGGATTTCTCAGCATCTATAACCATATAAGAACCAACTCTTTATTATCTATCTGTCTATCTATCTATCCATCTATTTTTCTATCTTCCTATTGGTTCTGTTTTTATGGAGAACCCAGACTAACACAAGCCTAAATTTAAATGTCACCTCCTCTAAGAAACCTTCTTGTCTTTATTCTCTGGCTCAACCACTTGTTTCTTTCATAGTACTTGTGACAAACAGAAATTATCTCAGTTGTCTGTTTTCTTACTTTTTATGTGTCTCTCCAAGTATGATATGCTTCTCAAGGAAGAGAACAAATGAGACCTATTTATTCCCTAAGCCTTGCCCAAAGCCCGATACAAAGTAGGTTCTCAGTAAATACATGTAGAATAAATGAGTCGATCATTAAACAAATGCTTGAGAGATGGTCATTTTGCCTGGGTAATTGCACTTTTTTCTACTGGATTGAAATACTGTTTCTATATTTCTGACTTCCAAACCATAATCTTCAGTCTTGAATTTTCATCCCTGGAACTCAAGATTACAATTTCCAAGTGTATTTCACATATGTATTGCAAATATCCAAAAGTAAACTCAATTTCTTTTACCCTCCAAAGTTCCCCGTTGTTACCCAATTTTTTTTGTTTATAATAGTACAAGCATTCACCAAAGTCACTCAAGCCCAAGACCAGGAAGTCATCATTCATTCATTCATGTATTCATTCATTTGTTAATGGAGCAATTCCACACTATATCACAGCATACATAATGGTGAACAAAACAGACATAGTACATGTCCTCATGGAGTTTATTCTATCATCTTTCTCCCAATTTTAATTATATTGACTGCCAAGACTTGTATGTTCATTCTGCTTTAAGAATGTCTCTTGAGCTGGTACCTACCTTTCTCTCTTTCACTCCTCTTCTAGATCAAGCTGACATTATCTCTTATCTGAACTTCTGTAACAGCTTTCAAATTGGTTTCCTTGCCTCTAGTCTCATTTCACACAAAATAACACTAAGAATTGTTTTTCCTAAATCAAAAATTTAACTACCTGATGGCCCTACAAAACCTTTCACAACTCACCATCACTTACAAAAGACAGTTCAAACTCTTTAGCATGACATGCCATGTCCTTTATGATTCAGCTCGGTCAAGACATACAGATCTATGAACACGACCTCATGCCTTTGCATATATTCTTCCCTTATCCTGGAATCTTCCCTCTGTTTCTACATATTATCTTGACAAACTCCTTCAACCCTCTTCCTTCTTGTTGAAGCTTTCCTGACTCCTATGACCAACTAGGCAGATGCAAGAGTTTTGGAACCATATTCTCATAACCCCTTATAGGAATTTATGCCGTCAGACTTCATTATGAATGTCAAACATGTTTACAGGTCTGGATTCCTCACTAGTGGGCAACTTGCGAGTGGAGGGCATGGTTTAGACAAACTTCTAACTGTATAAAGCTCACAACATTGGAAATATTACTGAATTTTTGCTTAATAAAGGAATATTGACTGAATGAAGGGCATATGTTCAGTCATTTGCCTAAAAGTGATAGTTATCAGTGGCAGAGCTGACCCAAATCTCCAAATTCCCACTCTAGTGTTTTTTCACTAGACTAAAGCAATTTTGTCATTTATCCAGTGATTGTTTAATTGGTTCAGGGGAGAAGAAAACAGTAAGGCATGCCCTGGATTACAGGTTGGTTCAGAATTACCTTGGGTTTTTCTGAATCTATATATGCTTGGCTTAGAAATTCTGAAATATACTCCCTGAAATAAAATCACAAATTGGGAAAAGAATCACCAAGTGTACTCCCTGAAAAAAATCACCAATGCTGGCAGCTGTGAGTTTGAACATCTATTTCTTCATTGATCAGCCTTGTTTACAGATGAGAAAACCAAGGCACAGACTTGTGTCATCTAACTGTTCTGTGCCTCAGTTTCCTCACCTGAAAACAAGGCACCATGTTTTGAAAGTTATTATGGAAATTATACCAGAAGAATGACCCTTGACAAAGAATTAGAATATTGCCTGGCACATACTAGGTGTTCTAAAATTTAGTTCCTTTTTCTCATTTTTTTCCCCTTGGGCTTTAATCAGAAATCTAAAGACACCAAAATGGCTTTTCCATTTGTGTGGGGAGAAGATGATCACTCTGCTGATGAATTGTCTGCATTTCACACACACTTTAACAGCCATGGGATGTCTCCACCGAGACTCCTTGTCACTCATTAGCACCATTGCAGGAAAGCTGATAAACCTCACCTCTTACTCGGCCTCTAACACAACGGAGGAAACCTCCATTTTCTTTTATCATCTGAATTCTGACCTTAAAGCTTTCACTCTAACCCGAGTGCTTAATTTATCTTCTGTGAAAAGCAGTCGTTTTTCCCTTACATGGAAACTGCCATGCCCTGAGTATTCACAGTGAGACCAAGAAACAGTCCTGCCTGGTTCATCTCAGACACAAGGGAAAAGTCCCTCCACCCTCCCCTTCCATTGCAGGTAGAAGGGGCTTTGATTACAGGGCAGCATATGAAAACCTCAGGCTGCTATTGTACACACCATGCTGTAAAGGTTTAAAAGTTGACAAAATGCCATGAATGTCATTGTATGAAGTCAACCTCATGTTTGTTTTACCTACTGTACATCACAGTACACTTCCTGATAGCTGAAAGTTTGTGTTGTTTTGACTAAATCTGGACAAATATGCATAAAATGTGTATTCAACAGATATTTCACTTAAAAACAAAGAAAGGTTTGTGTCTTTAGATTGCCCCAGAACCTGAGGGCTACTGAGAATTATAAATAAATTTGGCTTCACAGGCCTGCAGTCATAAATGACATTTCTTTAAATGATGGAAAGGGGGAGAATTGAGTCGTACAGGAACCTTCCATTTAACTCCCTTCCTCCAAAATATGTCCAAAATTTAAAGAAAGCTCCCCTAAATATAACCCTCAGTTGAAAAGGAGCTTTTGATTCCTAGTTATTGGGGAAAGACCTGTTTAACTATTTATACATTGCTTTGTTTTCTTAAAATTGATGCAGAAGGATCATGGGTCCAGCTCCTTTAAAACCTTATGTTTTATCACTCTCCAGTTGATGGGTGCAATCCAGCATGAGGAAATTAGAAACAGCTGGAGTAGACACAATAACTTCTTTTGAAAAGACGGCTCAAAATTTCTTGAGAAAAATAGAGATGGCACCAGAACAGCATATCTCAAAATGTGGTTTCTGGACCGGCAGCATCAGCATCACCTGGGAACTTGTTTGAAATGCAAATTTGGGGGCCTCACTTGACCTACTGAATTAGAAATTCTGAGAGTAGGACCCAGAAATCTGGGTGTTTCTTCAGTCCCCAGGGATTCTGATACACATGAAGGGGGTAAACATCAGACCTAGACCATGAGAAAGAGTAGAAAGAGAGAAGGAAAAGCTGGGATTTTCTCTCTTGAAAAGCCAGAGAGGAGTGATTTGGGGACAGTTCATAATCAAAAGTGACCATGCAAGGTGCTAATCAAATGCTTAACACCTAACACACCTAACACCTAACACAATGTGCATCTGTGTCTAAGTCTGAAATTTAAAGACAGACTATAAACTGCTTCTAAAGACAGTGGAAAATATCAATACAAACCAAACCAAACAAGCCAGAGTTAGAAAATATGTTGGTCACAGAGTAACAATAATAGTCATGTCACTTGGACTCAGATTTTTCTCTTGTAATACTAGTCTATATAGTTATTTTCACATTAATAAACAGGTATAAAATTAAATAAATGTATATAAGGAGATTATTAAAATATACTAATATACACTTTTGCTTCCTGTATGAGAGTAACTTGTAGTAGACAAATGCTCCTGCCCAGAAAAACTGGAAAAGCTATGTAAAATACAAAAAAACCAAACAAGCATGTTTTAAGGTCTCTGAGGGTTGTCTACGCAGTCAGATCCTGGAAAGAAGGGAGCTCATTGATGGAAGCCTAACTTTTGCATCCAAGTTTCCCCTGAAAGTGAACATACACATGACTCAGCAATTTCACTCTTATATACATACCTAACAACAATGCATTCACACATGCACCAAGACATGTACAAAGGGTTTCATAAATTTACTATTTGCAAGAGCCTCAAGCTGAAAACTACCCAAATGTCCATAAATCACAGAGTGGATGAGTAAATTGTGGTATATTCACACATGAGATGATGAGAATGAATTAATCATAGCTGCAGGCAACAACATGGATGAACCTCACAAACAGAGTGTGATATATGCCACTTACATAAAGTCTGAAATCCTGCAAAGGTAACCTATGGTGTTAGAAGTCAAGATAGTGGTTACCTCTGAGGGCAATGGAAAATAGGAGGAGGAAAGAGCGGTCTTACTGGGTCTGGTCTTGTCCTTGTTGCCAAAGCCTGAACTGTGTGTTTGCTTTGTGGCAATTCATCTTGCTGGACACTTGTGATTTGGGCAGTTTTCTTTATGTAAACAGTTTTATAAAACCTCTTACTTTTAAAGAAGTATTAAGAAGAATATTTCTTTTATTGTTTCTCTGTCATCTTTGTTTGGAGTCAGTCCATCAAATGTGTCTATGCCATCCCACAAAGGCACTGTGAATTCTCTGTGAGTAACTGGAGAAAGGAGAATGTTGTCACTAAGAATCTCAGATCAGGGAGTAGACAGGCTTGAAGGTGAATTGATGGGTGGCTCTTTCCTCATATCTGAATTGAGATGATCACTACAGTGGGAGATAACTTATAGAATTGAGTGAGGGTTAATAAGGGACTCCATCTGAAGTACTTAGCCCATACCTGTGAGTTCTCATGGAGGTGCGGGTGGACTTTTGGTCAAGAATAAAGTTGTGTACCTAAGAGAAATTGAAAATAGCCTTCCTCAGGCCCCTGCCTCTGTGACTGCACCCTTTCTGAGTTACAGAAATATTGTGATTACTCACTTGGCAGAGTGGATATCCCTAAGAAATCAAATTATATCTGTTTTGGGTGAGGCAGGGCAGGAAGAGAGAGAAAGTGTTGGGTGAAGAAGAAGGCATGCCACCATGACTGGGAACTCTGGCCTGGGTTCATAGGAGCTTGATAAAAATATCACCTGTGCAAAGCAGAGCAAAAGTGCTGAGAAATCAAAACTCTCTAGGAGAATCCTTCAACCAAAAATTGATGGGAGTTTGTGGATACTCTCTTGCCCCTCAAGCAAGATAACACTGAGACCTGTGTTCTGCACTGTATCCCAGAGATGCCCAGTCGAATTGAGCTCCAGTTGCCCACAGAGGTAACTGGCCTGACAGTACACCCACACTGACCACCTTCCCTTCCTGTATCACTTTCCTCTCCTTTATCACTGTTTTCTGAGGTCATCTTCCAAATAAATTACTTGTACTCAATTACTTGTTCTCATTACCAGTTTCTGAGGAAATCTAAACTCAGACAGTCTTTGCCCTTGCACAACTCACAGTGCATTCACAGTTGTGCTTTTCTGGGAACTTCTATCAGCCAATGCACTATGGCTGCTTCCTTTGAACACTGTAATTACCACCATGCTGCTGAGGAGGCTACACTGTGCCCCACTGATCTGAAAAAGACTTCTGTTGGTCCCTTCCCAGGTCCACTGTGCAGCCCCTGCCCCTTGCCTCTACCAGGTGGCAGGAATGGGACAACTGTTCCTCTGCTACCTAGGTCAGTGGCTCCATCTCTTTACTCTTTTTATTTGTACCAAGAAGATCTAGTGGAACCAGAAAGATATCTTCTAGTGACTAAGACCTCCTGCTCTTTCTCCCTGAAACTCTTTGCTTGACCAAAAATCTTCCAATCCATCTGGTAGTAGCTCCTGTCACTATTCACCTCTTTTGAGAAGTTTTGTTCCCCCGTCCTCTCCCCTAAAGTTGGACTTCCCCATGCTGAATCTGCATACTCTTATTGCTCCCTCTTCACCAGAGTCTTTATGTTAGTCTATACAGCTAGCCCTTTTGCTTTTGGATCCTGGGCCACACGTGGAATGAGAGAGTTCCCAGGGAATTCTCCCTTGAAGACACTGGGATGTTTCAATACATGACTTAATGCCAAATCTATAATAATCTCTCCAAAAGAAAGAATCTCCTGTGTTCTTAATTTTTCAGGATTTAATTTATTCTCTCCTTGTGCAGCATCTTAACACAAACTAGAATGAAGTTGATTATAATGATCCACGGTCATGAATAAAAAGAATGATCTAAAAGTACTAATTAGCCTAATTGGCACCCACAAAAATGCCCCAAATTTTACTTCACCTCTGATCACAGGATTTATCAGGTGCTTTTTCAGCAGCAACACAATGACTCCTAGAGTCTGACTTCCTCTCTCTCTGTGGCATGCTAATCCAGCACAAAAACACTGGTACAGATGTTGACCAGTGGGGGAGGAAAGGCCAAGAGCACAATGTCTTGGCATCCTTAGAAGGGAGTCAAGGACCTGTTGTTGAACCTGCACTCCCTGGTGTAAGGAATTTTGTCTCCTAAAAGGTAGGGGAAATTTGCCTGTGGTGGTGTGGGTTGCATTCTCCAGGGATGTTTCTAAGAATCATATTATTAAAATAGCTGCTGAGCAAAAGGCTGCGATTCCCAGAGCCGCTTTGAACACACGTAATAAGAGGCAGAGATGAGATCATCTCCCTAAAGGTCAGCTGCATCCCCAGATGTGTACTTACCTCAGCCCCCACCCGCAGAGAACCAATGAATGGAAAGTGTGGGAACCCATGCCCACATGTCTGTAGCAGATCCAGCACCCGTCCAGGGCTGGAAGCCCTGACTGTCCCCACCCCCTGTTCTCTGCCAAACATCGTTCCTTGTACCTGGCCAGTGCCCGGGTTTTGCAGCCTCAGACACTTAACCACCTTTTCCGAAAGTACCTCACCCACTTTACCTCAGCCCCACCCCATCCCATCCCTTGTCCAGACCTGTAATTACAGGACCTGAAAAGCAGCCTCAGAGATACCACACAGGGCAGGGCAGCCCCCAGCAGGCAGCCAAGCTGTAAGTGTTTCTTTCTATAACATCCCTTCACTGTAGCCATCCTGCATCAGCCACTCACTGCCTCCCACAGGGGGCTGTGCCAGCCAGGCCTGCCCCTCACAGTTTTGGGCCCAGAGCAAGAGTAAGATGGAGCCCTCCAGCCCATGGCTGGCATCTTGTCTTCCTCCCCACTGGCTCTGTCGTCATGTGAGGGCCCACAAATATGTATCGACACTCCCCCCACTTTACCATCCCCCCTACAAACAGCAGTGCCTAGCCACCCCTTAGGCCTATATCTGTGCATACTAGTCACCCCTCAAGGGGACGGAACCAAGAAAGAGACACTGCAGGTTGACATGCAGGCTCAGGTTTATTTCGGCAGGGAATTCCCAGGTCCCATGATGCCTCTCAGGGTGTGGCCTAGAAGGAGAGATGTAGGCCCCTGGAAGGAACATCCACTTGCCCTTCAGATTCTTTGCCCTGTGGGGAGGGGTGCAGCCAAGGAAAGGCCAGAGTTGAACTCGTTAAGAGGGGAAACCCAGGGCAAGGCTCCTACCACCCACTCTAGGTTTGGTACCACCAAATTACCAAGGGGTCTCCTGGCTTCTCATGTCTTCTTTCTTCCACTGAAGTCATTTGTGGGGCATTCAATCGAAGGTGTTCTTTGGTTCCATTGTCCTTTGATGGAAACACAGCTTCTCCACTAGGTCATCCACAATCTGAACCCAGCCTTCCTTCCGAAACCCTTTTCTTCCCATGCCTGAACACTCTGTAACCAGAAAATGGGATCTTAAAAGGGAAGACCCAGACAGCAAAGGGGACATGCCTGAAGTGGCTGCCATGTCTTCTGAGAATGAGGAGGTCACCTGGCATCCCTCAAGTCTTTAGCTTTCCTGGTTCTACTCCACATTGTGAGTGGAATTTGGACAGAGGAGTTTGTGTGGCAAGTCAAAGCCACTTGCCTTAACTGTCTTGCTGGAAGTAATATTTTCCTGTCTTTCCTGACAGTCATGGTGTTGATCCAGTTTCTGCCTTCCTTTCCTGGGCACATCAGTCACCCGGAAGTACAGACCTTCAAGCCTACAGGGACTTGTTCTCTCCTTGCTGACACTTCTGCTGCAAGAACTGTGGGCCCCTGACTCTGAAGGCTTTGGCCTCAGGTAGAGAAGAGACCCCCCAGGAAAATGGGCCAAGGCCCATTACATTTCCACAGTCAGAGCAGCTGCCCTGCCTCACTGTTCTAGGTAATTTCAGTGGTGTCCCATCTCTCCATCCCCTGGAGGAGGGCATTGTTACTGCTCATAGTTTCTCTCCAGAGTAATCACTACTCCTTAGCCACACCCAGTCAACCCAGGCCACAGACCGTCACTAATTACACATGCTCATTCCCTTGTGGAACTTCATACATCCAAAATCACAACTCAAGGTGGTGAAACCCAGACCCTTTTTCCTTTTCCTTACCTAACTATTTCTCAACTGAGAGCCTGGGTTACATGCCCAAGGAGAAGAGGACTGAGACTGAAACTCATCTCTTTTCACCAACACGAAGCCCCCTTGAGCTTGTCTTTATGGACCTCAACCATCATCATGATTAGGCTGCTTTACGGGGGGAACTGAATTTTCTGGGCTGCAGTCAGCTCTCACTATGCTGTCGACAAGGACCAGGAAGTTCTGTTGTCCTCTTGTTTCCCATGGGCAGGGATAGCCCTCAGGGAACCTCTCAGAACCTGGCTCTGTGTAAGTACCCCCTAGTTCTCAAACAAGTTTCAGCAGCACTGGCCTCAGTTTCCATCTTCAGTAAAGCTCTCTGCCCTCAGGTCTTCCGTCTCCCTTCTCTTGCTTTCCTGGGGAGCACCAGCTCCTGGTTTCTCTCTAAAACTGTTGCTGATTGTTGCGGTACTAGCTGAATTCCAAGTACTCTCTCATTAATGGCCTCTTGGCTATCAATTCCAGACATACATCAAAATGTTAACTTTCATTATGATTAGAAAGTGAAGTCTTCTTTTTTTTTTTTTTAACATCTTTATTGGAGTATAATTGCTTTACAATGGTATGTTAGTTTCAGCTTCACAACAAAATGAATCAGTTATATATATATACATATATTCCCATATCTCTTCCCGCTTGCGTCTCCCTCCCTCCCACCCTCCCTATCCCACCCCTCCAGGCGGTCACAAAGCACCGAGCTGATCTCCCTGTGCTATGCGGCTGCTTCCCACTAGCTATCTACCTTACGTTTGGTAGTGTATATATGTCCATGCCTCTTTATCGCTTTGTCACCGTTTACCCTTCCCCCTCCCCATAGCCTCAAGTCCATTCTCTAGTAAGTCTGTGTCTTTATTCCTGTTTCACCCCTAGGTTTTTCATGACATTTTTTTTTCTTAAATTCCATATATATGTGTTAGCATACGGTATTTGTCTCTCTCTTTCTGACTTACTTCACTCTGTATGACAGACTCTAGGTCTATCCACCTCATTACAAATAGCTCAAATTCGTCTCTTTTTATGGCTGAGTAATATTCCATTGTATATATGTGCCACATCTTCTTTATCCATTCATCTGATGATGGACACTTAGGTTGTTTCCATCTCTGGGCTATTGTAAATAGAGCTGCAATGAACATTTTGGTACATGACTCTTTTTGAATTATGGTTTTCTCAGGGTATATGCCCAGTAGTGGGATTGCTGGGTCGTATGGTAGTTCTATTTGTAGCTTTTTAAGGAACCTCCATACTGTTCTCCACAGTGGCTGTATCAATTTACATTCCCACCAACAGTGTAAGAGGGTTCCCTTTTCTCGACACCCTCTCCAGCATTTATTGTTTCTAGATTTTTTGATGATGGCCATTCTGACTGGTGTGAGATGATATCTCATTGTAGTTTTGATTTGCATTTCTCTAATGATTAGTGATGTTGAGCATTCTTTCATGTGTTTGTTGGCACTCTGTATATCTTCTTTGGAGAAATGTCTATTTAGGTCTTCTGCCCATGTTTGGATTGGGTTGTTTGTTTTTTTGTTATTAAGCTGCATGAGCTGCTTATAAATTTGGGAGATTAATCCTTTGTCAGTTGCTTCATTTGCAAATATTTTCTCCCATTCTGAGGGTTGTCTTTTGGTCTTCTTTATGGTTTCCTTTGCTGTGCAAAAGCTTTGAAGTTTCATTAGGTCCCATTTGTTTACTTTTGTTTTTATTTCCATTTCTCTAGGAGGTGGGTCAAAAAGGACCTTGCTGTGATTTATGTCATAGAGTGTTCTGCCTATGTTTTCCTCTAAGAGTTTGATAGTTTCTGGCCTTACATTTAGGTCTTTAATCCATTTTGAGCTTATTTTTGTGTATGGTGTTAGGGAGTGATCTAATCTCATACTTTTACATGTAGCTGTCCAGTTTTCCCAGCACCACTTATTGAATAGGCTATCCTTTCTCCACTGTACATTTCTGCCTCCTTTGTCAAAGATAAGGTGACCATATGTGCGTGGGTTTATCTCTGGGCTTTCTATCCTGTTCCATTGATCCATATTTCTGTTTTTGTGCCAGTACCATACTGTCTTGATTACTGTAGCTTTGTAGTATAGTCTGAAGTCAGGGAGCCTGATTCCTCCAGTTCCTTTTTTCGTTCTCAAGATTGCTTTGGCTATTCGGGGTCTTTTGTGTTTCCATACAAATTGTGAAATTTTTTGTTCTAGTTCTGTGAAAAATGCCAGTGGTAGTTTCATAGGGATTGCATTGAATCTGTAGATTGCTTTGGGTAGTAGAGTCATTTTCACAATGTTGATTCTTCCAATCCAAGAACACGGTATATGTCTCCATCTATTTGTATCATCTTTAATTTCTTTCATCAGTGTCTTATAATTTTCTGCATACAGGTCTTTTGTCTCCTTAGGTAGGTTTATTCCTAGATATTTTATTCTTTTTGTTGCAATGGTAAATGGGAGTGTTTTCTTGATTTCACTTTCAGATTTTTCATCATTAGTGTATAGGAATGCCAGAGATTTCTGTGCATTAATTTTGTATCCTGCTACTTTACCAAATTCATTGATTAGCTCTAGTAGTTTTCTGGTAGCATCTTTAGGATTCTCTATGTATAGTATCATGTCATCTGCAAAGAGTGACAGCTTTACTTCTTCTTTTCCGATTTGGATTCCTTTTATTTCCTTTTCTTCTCTGATTGCTGTGGCTAAAACTTCCAAAACTATGTTGAATAAGAGTGGTGAGAGTGGGCAACCTTGTCTTGTTCCTGACCTTAGTGGAAATGCTTTCAGTTTTTCACCATTGAGGACGATGTTGGCTGTGGGTTTGTCATATATGGCCTTTATTATGTTGAGGAAAGTTCCCTCTATGCCTACTTTCTGCAGGGTTTTTATCATAAATGGGTGTCGAATTTTGTCAAAAGCTTTCTCTGCATCTATTGAGATGATCATATGTTTTTTCTCCTTCAATTTGTTAATATGGTGTATCACATTGATTGATTTGCGTATATTGAAGAATCCTTGCATTCCTGGAATAAACCCCACTTGATCATGGTGTATGATCCATTTAATGTGCTGTTGGATTCTGTTTGCTAGTATTTTGTTGAGGATCTTTGCATCTATGTTCATCAGTGATATTGGCCTGTAGTTTTCTTTCTTTGTGACATCCTTGTCTGGTTTTGGTATCAGGGTGATGGTGGCCTCGTAGAATGAGTTGGGGAGTGTTCCTCCCTCTGCTATATTCTGGAAGAGTCTGAGAAGGATAGGTGATAGCTCTTCTCTAAATGTTTGATAGAATTCGCCTGTGAAGCCATCTGGTCCTGGGCTTTTGTTTGTTGGAAGATTTTTAATCACAGTTTCAATCAGTGCTTGTGATTGGTCTGTTCATATTTTCTATTTCTTCCTGATTCAGTCTTGGCAGGTTGTGCCTTTCTAAGAATTTGTCCATTTCTTCCAGGTTGTCCATTTTATTGGCATAGAGTTGCTTGTAGTAATCTCTCATGATCTTTTGTATTTCTGCAGTGTCAGTTGTTACTTCTCCTTTTTCATTTCTAATTCTATTGATTTGAGTCTTCTCCCTTTTTTTCTTGATGAGTCTGGCTAATGGTTTATCAATTTTGTTTATCCTTTCAAAGAATCAGCTTTTAGTTTTATTGATCTTTGCTATTGTTTCCTTCATTTCTTTTTCATTTATTTCTGATCTGATTTTTATGATTTCTTTCCTCCTGCTAACTTTGGGGTTTTTTTGTTCTTCTTTCTCTAATTGCTTTAGGTGCAAGGTTAGGCTGTTTATTCGAGATGTTTCCTGTTTCTTAAGGTAAGATTGTATTGCTATAAACTTCCCTCTTAGAACTGCTTTTGCTGCATCCCATAAATTTTGAGTCGTTGTGTCTCCATTGTCATTTGTTTCTAGGTATTTTTTGATTTCCTCTTTGATTTCTTCAGTGATCACTTCGTTATTAAGTAGTGTATTGTTTAGCCTCCATGTGTTTGTATTTTTTACAGATCTTCTC
Organism: Tursiops truncatus; assembly: GCF_011762595.2. NCBI lineage: Eukaryota > Metazoa > Chordata > Mammalia > Artiodactyla > Delphinidae > Tursiops > Tursiops truncatus. Next base: position 53,608,894 of record NC_047048.1, on the reverse strand, counting down.
CTGTAATTGATATCGAGTCTCATAGCGTTGTGATCGGAAAAGATACTTGATACAATTTCAATTTTCTTAAATTTACCAAGGCTTGATTTGTGACCCAAGATATGATCTATCCTGGAGAATGTTCCATGAGCACTTGAGAAAAATGTGTATTCTGTTGTTTTTGGATGGAATGTCCTATAAATATCAATTAACTCCATCTCATTTAATGTATCATTTAAAGCTTCTGTTTCCTTATTTATTTTCATTTTGGATGATCTGTCCATTGGTGAAAGTGGGGTGTTAAAGTCCCCTACTATGAATGTGTTACTGTCGATTTCCCCTTTTATGTTTGTCAGTATTTGCCTTATGTATTGAGGTGCACCTATGTTGGGTGCATAAATATTTACAATTGTTATATCTTCCTCTTGGATCGATCCCTTGATCATTATGTAGTGTCCTTCTTTGTCTCTTCTAATAGTCTTTGTTTTAAAGTCTATTTTGTCTGATATGAGAATTGCTACTCCAGCTTTCTTTTGGTTTCCATTTGCATGAAATACCTTTTTCCATCCCCTTACTTTCAGTCTGTATGTGTCCCTAGGTCTGAAGTGGGTCTCTTGTAGACAGCAAATATATGGGTCTTGTTTTTGTATCCATTCAGCCAATCTGTGTCTTTTGGTGGGAGCATTTAGTCCATTTACATTTAAGGTAATTATCGATATGTGTGTTCCCATTCCCATTTTCTTAATTGTTTTGGGTTCGTTATTGTAGGTCTTTTCCTTCTTTTGTGTTTCTTGCCTAGAGAAGTTCCTTTAGCAGTTGTTGTAGAGCTGGTTTGGTGGTGCTGAACTCTCTCAGCTTTTGCTTGTCTGTAAAGGTTTTAATTTCTCCATCAAATCTGAATGAGATCCTTGCTGGGTAGAGTAATCTTGGTTGCAGGTTTTTCTCCTTCAACACTTTCAATATGTCCTGCCACTCCCTTCTGGCTTGCAGAGTTTCTGCTGAAAGATCAGCTGTTAACCTTATGGGGATTCCCTTGTGTGTTATTTGTTGTTTTTCCCTTGCTGCTTTTAATATGTTTTCTTTGTATTTAATTTTTGACAGTTTGATTAATATGTGTTGGCGTATTTCTCCTTGTATTTATCCTGTATGGGACTCTCTGTGCTTCCTGGACTTGATTAACTATTTCCTTTCCCATATTAGGGAAGTTTTCAACTATAATCTCTTCAAATATTTTCTCAGTCCCTTTCTTTTTCTCTTCTTCTTCTGGAACCCCTATAATTCGAATGTTGGTGCGTTTAATGTTGTCCCAGAGGTCTCTGAGACTGTCCTCAGTTCTTTTCATTCTTTTTTCTTTATTCTGCTCTGCAGTAGTTATTTCCATTATTTTATCTTCCAGGTCACTTATCCGTTCTTCTGCCTCAGTTATTCTGCTATTGATCCCATCTAGAGTACTTTTAATTTCATTTATTGTGTTGTTCATCGTTGCTTGTTTCATCTTTAGTTCTTCTAGGTCCTTGTTAACTGATTCTTGCATTTTGTCCATTCTATTGTCCATTCTATCTCCAAGATTTTGGATCAACCTTACTATCATTATTCTGAATTCTTTTTCAGGTAGACTGCCTATTCCTCTTCATTTGTTAGGTCTGGTGGGTTTTTATCTTGCTCTTTCATCTGCTGTGTGTTTTTCTGTCTTTTCATTTTGTTTATCTTACTGTGTTTGGGGTCTCCTTTTTTGCAGGCTGAAGGTTCGTAGTTCCTGTTGTTTTTTGTGTCTGTCCCCAGTGGCTAAGGTTGGTTCAGTGGGTTGTGTAGGCTTCCTGGTGGAGGGGACTAGTGCCTGTGTTCTGGTGGATGAGGCTGGATCTTGTCTTTCTGGTGGGCAGGTCCACGTCTGGTGGTGTGTTTTGGGGTGTCTGTAGACTTATTATGATTTTGGGCAGCCTCTCTGCTAATGGGTGGGGTTGTGTTCCTGTTTTGCTAGTTGTTTGGCATAGGATGTCCAGCACTGTAGCTTGCTGGTCGTTGAGTGAAGCTGGGTGCTGGCGTTGAGATGGAGATCTCTCGGAGATTTTTGCTGTTTGATATTATGTGCAGCTGGGAGGCCTCTTGTGGACCAGTGTCCTGAAGTTGGCTCTCCCACCTCAGAGGCACAGCACTGACTCCTGGCTGCAGCACCAAGAGCCTTTCATCCACAGGGCTCCTTAATTTGGGATGATTCGTTGTCTATTCAGGTATTCCACAGATGCTGGGTATATCAAGTTGATTGTGGAGCTTTAATCCGCTGCTTCTGAGGCTGCTGGGAGAGATTTCCCTTTCTCTTCTTTGTTCTCACAGTTCCCAGGGGCTCAGCTTTGGATTTGGCCCCGCCTGTGCGTGTAGGTCGCCGGAGGGCGTCTGTTCTTTGCTCAGACAGGACGGGGTTAAAGGAGCCGCTGATTCGGAGGCTCTGGCTCACTCAGGCCGGGGGGGTAGGGAGGGTCACGGAGTGTGGGGCGGGCCTGCGGCGGCAGAAGCCGGCGTGACGTTGCAGCCTGAGGCGCGCCGCGCGTTCTCCCGGGGGAGTTGTTCCTGGATCCCGGGACCCTGGCAGTGGCGGGCTGCACAGGCTCCCCGGAAGGGCGTGTGGCTAGTGACCTGTGTTCGCACACAGGCCTCCTGGTGGCGGCAGCAGCGGCCTTAGCGTCTCATGTCTGTCTCTGGGCTCCGCACTTTTAGCCGCGGCTCGCGCCCGTCCCTGGAGCTCTCTCAAGCAGCGTTCTTAATCCCCTCTCCTCGTGCACCAGGAAACAAAGAGGGACGTAAAAGTCTCTTGCCTCTTCGGCAGGTCCAGACTTTTCCCCGGACTCTCTCCCGGCTAGCCGCGGTGCACTAACGCCCTGCAGGCTGTGTTCACGCCGCCAACCTCAGTCCTCTCCCGGCGCTCCGACAAAAGCCGGAGCCTCAGCTCCCAGTCCCGCCCGCCCCGGCGGGCGAGCAGACAAGCCTCTTGGCTGGTGAGTGCCGGTCGGCCCGATCCTCTGCGCTGGAATCTGTCCGCTTTGCCCTCCGCACCCCTGTTGCTGTGCTCTCCTCCGCGGCTCCCAAGCTCCCCCACTCCGCCTCCCGAAGTCTCCACCCGCGAAGGGGCTTCCTAGTGTGTGGACACTTTTCCTCCTTCACAGCTCTCTCCCGCTGGTGCAGGACCCGTCCCTATCCTTTTGTCTCTGTTTAGTTTTTTCTTTTGCCCTAACCAGGTACGTGGGGGGGTTCCTTGCCTTCTGGGAGGTCTGAGGTCTTCTGCCAGCGTTCAGTAGGTGCTCCGTAGGAGTTGTTCCACGCGTAGATGTATTTCTGGTGTATCTGTGGGGAGGAAGGTGATCTCCGCGTCTTACTCTTCCGCCATCTTCCCGGAAGTCCCCGTGAAGTCGTCTTTATCTAACCTAAGGAGAAGGGGTGAGATCTGGAAGCATTTCTGAAGCTTTGTCACTAAACGATACCTGTGGAGCTGAAGCCTGCGGCTCCAGGAGTGCCAGCCCCACCACTCCATATCTAGGTGAATAACCTCTGTGGGCCTTGGTCTTCCTTTCTATGGAATGCGGGTAATAAAGCTACATAACGTAGGCCATGAGATAATGTAATACCCTTAGCCAAGGGCCTGATACATAGTAAGTGTTCAATGCATGCTTGATGCATTATTGTCTTTTTTGTTATTCAAATTATTATTACTGGAAGAGAAAATTGCCCTTCACGAAGGAGAATCATGAATCCTCATACGGGTTCACTTCTCCTTACAGAGAATAATGAGAAGTCTTCATTTAGAATATAATTGTGCCTACAATGCAGAAAACTGGTAATTTAGAAGAATCAACCAAAGGATTTGAGAACCAGTGCTGAAATGGTCTACCTCTTCTTAATGCAAGTTATAATAATGGCTACATTTATGGAGACTTAGCAGTGATCAGCTGTTCTCATAAGAACTTGATCTACATCAATTCATTTAATCTACCCAACGACCTGGGGTGGTGCCATCTTTCTTCTCACTGGAGAATGAAGGTATTGAAGCACAGAGGAATTAAATATGTTGCCCAAGATCACACAGTTGTAAGACTGAAGGACAAGACTTAAACCCAGGCAGTCTGACTTTATTCTCGGCTACGGATCACAGCCCAGAAGCCAGAGCCTAGAAAAATGGAGTGCACTTATCTTCAGGTGGAGGCTTCTTTCCACTGTGAGCAGCATTTGGACCAATTACATTATATTTAAGGAAATGTATTTCTTCCTTAATGTAGAGATAACTTTAGTAACTCTGGGGTATTGGTTTGGGAGATATTTGGTCTTATCCCTGAATGACTAGAAGTAATTCTTATTTGACTTCTCTGATTGGTGGAGAGATTTTGAAGTGACCAGACATGGAATCCCAGTGCCCAACCTAGACTGTCAATCTCCAGCCTCACCGCCCCATCCACCTTGCCCTTGGTTGAATAACTCACACCTTGTAGAATGTCCTGTTGAAGACTGCAGTAAACCCCAGATGGCCTGATATGGGGAGGACAATGAACTCTGGGGCTATAGCAACCCTGTGAGTTTGGGTTGGAATTTAAATTATTTGGCTTTGAAGAAAGAAGCATTTCGTCTGAGGAGGAAGACAAGTGTATAGGGGATCAATACTAAGAACTTTGCTGGTATATTTCCTTTGGACTATGGGAATATTACATAAAGTAGACAGTCTAAACTTTTCTGAGTATCCACTAACCAAGCTTGTTAGTGGCCAAGTTATGGAACTTGGTATATACTATGGAGGACCAAAAGCAAAATGTGTGCTCTTTGCTTTCATAAGTTGATAACATCGTTGGAGAGACAAGGAAAATGGATAGAAGAACATATGGTGTTGGGTCAGAAGACTTGTCACCGAATCCTAGTCATTTAGTCTTCTTGAGCCTCTGTTTTCTTCTCAACAAAATAAAAGGACTTTTGATTAAATAACCTCTTGTATAGTTTAGCTTTGAGGAGAATGATGTAGATGAGAAGTGTTTGTAAATTTAACCTTGATGCAAGTATCATTGTTATATTTCATTGATTCATTCAACAAAAATGTGTTGAGTGCCTGATATATGCCAGACACTCTTCTGGGCACATGAGACACACTAGTCAAAAAAGAGATAAACAGCCTTCCCATCAAGAATCTGACATTATAGCTGGGGGAGGCAGATGATGAACAATAAGCAGTATAGTAAGTAATTATATGTTTGAAAGTGCCATAAAAATCTATAAGCACAGTAACAGAGATTGAGAGTGTGCAATTTTAAATGTGGGTAGGCATTATTGAGAAAAATGACATCTGAATGAAGAGCTAAAGAAAGTAAGGTGGTTGTCTGTGTGGATACCTAGGGGAAGAATCTTCCAGAGAGAGGAAACGTCAGTGCAAAATCCCTTAGTTGTGGGCTCAACTGGTTAGAGAAAGAGCAGGGAGGTCAGTATACTTGGAACTGAGTAAGCAATGAGGAGATAATAAGGGATGAGATGTGTGGGACTTTGCATGACTTCATAAGAGCTTTAACTTTCTCTCACTGATGAGTGAGGTGGAAGGGGAGAGGCTCTGGAAGGTCTTAAACACAGTAGTTGTAGCAGGATGACTCTGGTTGCCATTGTTAAGAATAGGCAAGACTAGAAGCAGGGGGACCAGTTAGGAAGCTATTGCAATGGTCCAGGCAAGGGGTAAGGGTGGCACAGGCCAGGGTGGTAACAGTGTAGGTGGGAAAAAATAGGCAGAAGCTGGATATATTCTGAACATAGGTTCAATGGCATTTTCTGGCTTTCTCCACTTTGGGATAATGCAGTCACTCTGAGGTTAGTCCAAGACACTAGTACTCATCAAAGAGCAAAGAATAACTAGTGGAAGCTACTTCCTCCAGTGAACACTATTTACTACGAGGTTAGTGTGAGGCCCAGCTCTTCATCTCTTCCTCTATTCCCAGGCTTAGGTGGCCCTTCTCTCTCAGAACTCATGCTCTCTATATGCCCAGTTCCTCTCTGTACATCTCATCCATACATGATTTTGGTGCCAGTCACCACCTCCTTCTCATTTACCCACTGAATGCCTTCTGCAACAAATTGGGCTGTGAGTAATTACATAGATTGATAGATAGATAGATAGATGAATAATCCCCAAGAAAAACATAGATACAATAGTCTCTGCATTTGTTTATGTGCTTGCTTAGTTAGAAGTGTAATATAAAATAGTGCACCAGGAATTGAGCAAAGGGTCTAGACCTTGGTGGTCTAGTAATTGAATAACTGCAAACAAGTCACTCAAATCTCTTGGGCTTCTACTTTCTCCCCTGCAAAATGAAGCAAGTGGAAAGGTGCCAAGAACCATTTAAGTTTATCCATTGCACTTTCTGTTTCCACCGTGCCTGCTGTGCCTTTGTTATTTCCTTTCTTTTCTCCAGGCTGTTCCCCTGTAGCAACTCAGCTTAAGCAGTATCTTTTCTCTCCTGATTTCTTCTCATCCTCACCTGCTTCATGAGCTTTCTCCACCGTGTGCCTTTTTTCCCAGTAGATGGCAGTGTTCAGTTTTGTTTCCCAGTGATACTTCTTTCCCCTACTTGGAGGGACTTGGTCTGCTACCCTTTCTGCAAAGCTTGTGTCCCTTTTTCCCCCCTAGAGGTGATCATGGAAGAGGAAATAAAGGAAAGAACTGATGAGTGATGAGAGGGCCCCCCTTGAAACATTTGGGGAGGCCAAGTAGCCTCCCCTTGCTTCTCAAGCAGGTTTATTTTATTATTCTTAACTATGGGTTAGAGATAAAACAACAACTGTCTTCCATATTTCAAAGAATGATTCCAACTCATTTGATCCTTTGACCCTGTGAGGTTGATAATACAGATCTCATTTATCTCAGCTCTTGAAGTTGTCATAGGATATCTCTGGCTGCCATCATTAAGAACAGTCAGGGTTAGAAACAGGAAGACCAGATAGGAGGCTCTTGCAGTGGTCTAGGCAAGAGATGGTGGTGGCTATGGGCTGGTGGGGGTGAAAGTGGGGAGAAGTGGTGTGGGGATGGGGAGATGTAGACACACTCCAGGCTTGTTACCTTGTGAAACAGTCTCCCCTGCCACTGCTATGCACTAACTTCTGCAAGACTCTCAGTTTCTCTGGGTCTCTGAAGTCCCTCCCTGCTCTAGTACTCTATGAATCCAGGTAAAAAAAAAATGATCTACAGTTGTGGCTTTCAAACCACTTGACAAGGACACACCATTAGCTGGTAATGGAGTGAGAACTAGACACCAGGTCTCTGGCAGGTACTTCTCCTTGCCGCTTACTGAGGATGATGGGAGAAGGTCTATTTCAGCACTCAAAGTTTCTTTTCTTCCCAGAAGAAATCTTGTGGAGGAAAGCCAATACATTTAGCAAATCAAAGCAAGCTGCTCTGGTTGAAGGAGGATAGAGTCTTGAGCTCTCTCAGCTCCTAAGACTGCAAGAAGCAGGGTAAAACCACTGAGAGAGGAAGCGACAGCCCTGCTAATGGGCCTTTGAAGCTTCATGTGTTCTGCACTGACCTATGCTCATCGAGGAATTCTGGGATCCCTGAGACCAGATTTTCTTCAGCTGCCTTGAGACGATTTTTCAGGGAGGAGAATATAGTGGAGGTGGGGAGGAATTTTTATCTGGGGTAGCAGAAGCTATCTTGGTGTTGGTTATATTAGGGTGGGTGATGTCACATTCCAATTAAAAAAAATTATGGTTCTTAATTGACAAATGGATCAAGTTCAGATTTATTAGCATAGATAAAGGAGCTTCATAATCTGTCTCCCTTTGACCCCTCAAACCCTGGAGGGTACACTGTGCTCCTGGCATACCATTGAAGATGCCACGCCCCTCAACATTCATACCCATTCTGGAAAATATGGCTCCAGGACTTGCCTTAAACAATACTCCTGGAAAACATTCATAGCATTTTGTGCATAATTCTGTTATAGGCCGTATCACAGTGTTTGTCTTCTCACCAGCTTCCTCCCTTGTTTGTGATTTGCTTGAGAACAGAGACCACGTCTTACCCATCCTTAGCATCAAGCTTAGTGTCTGACCCCAGAGCAGGTCTTCCTATGCTGAATCAGTGAATAGCAGAAGATGTTTGGGGTTGCGTTGTATGGTTAGGAGGTGAGAGAATGCCATAAATGAAGAAGCTAAGGGATGATTCAGAAATTTATTACAGAGAACTTAGTCAAATACAGCCACTGTTGCCTCACAAAGAACTATATACCTATATAGTTAACCACAACGTTTTATGTCAACCAGTTTAGTAACAAAGAGATTACATGGTTTGTGGTTGTTTGAAGACGACCTTGTCAGAGTTCCTTTACAACCCAATGGGCAAATAGGGCCTCAGTGTAACCCAGAATATAAGAACCCATGAATTTAGCATACGTGATAATTCAACCAGCACTCTTTGATGTTACCATCCTTTTCAGAGAAAAAATAATCAAGATCAAATTAACTGTGAAAACAGGTTTATATAGAAAATCTGACCTATGTAAAGAAAATGAAGTACTTTATTGCACACTAACAGTACCAGTTTGTATACAAATAATAATGCACAAGTTTTATTTGCACATTTATATTTACTCACTCCTTTGTCTGTTTGAAGGTAATGCCTTCAATATTTTATATTGGAGCTTTTTATTGTTTCTCCAATTGTTCCGAATAAATTCCTTTTGCAGTTTACTCTTATGATCATAGATGCTAAGGAGGAAATGACTCATTGGCTAATGTTATTACAGCTGCTATATTTTCTATCCTTTAGAATTTAGATTTTTTTCACTTACATATTTAAATCAACTATGTCAAATTTTAAAATATCCCTTGCATTATTTGAAAATATTATATTAATTTAGTCCTAAGTAGTGTTTCTTTAGATAAGCAATTTAAAAAGTCTTCTATGGTCTTAAATTTGGTGATATTTTCTGATGAAAAGGAAATGTGGTGAAGGGTTCAGAGCACAGACTCTAGGACCTTGGCTGTCTGGATTCAAATTACATCTCTGCCCCGTTTCTGCATGTCTCTGAACAAGTGACTTTACCATTTTGTACTTAATTTATCTCATCTGTAAACTGTGGAAATAAATGTACCGACCTACCTCAGCTACTGGGAGCATTAAATGACTTGAGATGCATAAAGGTTATAGTTTGAAAAGGCAAGGAAACCGATTCTCCCTGGAGCCTCGAGAAGAAAGCCACTCTACAAATACCTCAGCTTCAGCCCAGAAAATCTGTTTTTGGTATCCTGACCCCTAGAACTGTAAGAGAATAAATTTATTGTGTTTTACGTCATTAAATTTGTGGTAATTTGTTAGAGCAGCTATAGGAAACTAGTACAGATTTTGATAATGTTCATCTAATAATGGGCAAAATTATTCTGCAAGAACAGATCTACGATATTACCATAAAAATCAGTAGGAAAATACAACTCCTTTTACAAAAATTCAATTTGAAATACATTTTTAAAAATCCCATCAGTTTCTGGTGGATAGAAATCAAATTTTTAAAAAGCCAGTAATGTGTATTTTGAAGTTGACATTTTATATTGAAGACATAAGTATAGGATTCCCACATCTTCTGATTACAATAGAATGTTCCATAGGGAAGATGATTAAGTCTTCCCCATTTAATTAAACATAAAATAAAATCTTGAATCCTTTTTTTTTCATCACAGGATTTGGTCTGATGCCTCTGAAAGACTGAATGGTGCTTTATTTTTGTGCATTATTGCAGAATACTTTCTGGTCACTTTTATCTTTCACTGAATAGAATTCATCACCTTGGAAAATGAAACAAAGAAAAAAGAATGAAGGAAGGAGGAAGGGAGGGAAGGGAGGAAGAAGGAAGGAAGGAAGGGAGAAAAAAGAAAGAAAGGAAGGAAGAAAGGAAAGAAGGAAGGAAGGAAGGAAAGGAGGGAGGGAGGGAGAGAGGAAGGAGGGAGGAAAGAAAGGAAAGGAAGGAAGGAAGGAAGGAAGGAAGGAAGGAAGGAAGGAAGGAAGGATGGAAGGAAGAAAGAGAAAGGAAGAAAGGGAACAGTGTTTACAAGTAAGAACAAACTTTACAACCATCATCAACAATTTACGACTCTACCCCAAAATACATGCAGACTTATAATCATCTTCCATTAAGTCTACAGAAGTTTAAAACACTACAAAGGATATGAAACATTAAAAATAAAAGCCTTCCAAGAGTATGCACATGCATACACATTCTCCAAGTACACACATGCCCATAACCACTGCTACCATTAAATAATACTCATTCAAAAACTACACCAGGGGGCATGTGGAATTTATCACCTATCCCCTTTAAGTAAATACTTTCCTTTTCTTCATGCTTTCTGTTGCCTGTGCCTAACCTTGGTTCATGATCTCTGTGTAAAATAGGACAGACCTTTTTTTTTTTGCCAAGAGACATAAAAATCACCTTTCTGGTCCCCAGTACATGTCAAGGCATCTCAAACTACCTGCAAATGGTTTTCAAGAATGGTTTCGATAATATTGTTTAGTTGGCAACATTTGTCACCAGTTCATTGACATTTTCTGATTATGACCTTTTTGCCTGTAGAAATCACCTTCCCAGTATTTGACTGAAGTTGGCACCAACAATCTGCTAGACAGACCTGCTTGTGGAGACAGGGCATCTCTGAGAACAGCTGATCCTTTCCTCAGCGCCCACGCCCCATCAAGGTATTTCAGCAAAAGAAAGCATTTTTACAAGGATCAAGGGAAATACTGTATATAAATCAACATGGAGGTTAAAAGCATAATTTTAGATTCATATCTCAACTCTTGGCAAGTTCATAAAATCCTTTTGAGCCTAATTTTAGCATCTGTAAAATTGGGGAAATACTAGCTACTCTCAAAGAATTAATGAAGACAACAGGAGCTAATGTCCCTATGATCAGTTTTCAACAAAGGGCATAATCTCCATGGCTGAGTATACCAACCACCAGCAGCAATGACAATGCACAAGACAAAATTGTCTGAACAGCACTGTATTTCTTATCAGTGAAAAGATAGATGATTCAGATGGGAGGCATGGGTAGTGGGAAATATTGCCATCTACACATAAGGAAACTTTCTACTTAGACACAGGCACAAAGTGGAGTGAAAATATTTCTCATGAAGCCATTGCAAGCTAATAGTTATACAGAATCCACTGACAATTTTACATACATATGCATCATTACAAAGTGCATCAGTGAACATTTCCGTGGTCCTAAGTGTGGCCACAATAGAGAGGCTGACGGCTGCATGTGAGCTGGCTGTCCATTCAGGTTCCTAGTTCCCACGTATTCTCTAATCAGGAAGGTCTGTTTCAAGAACATAACCGTGCTCATTTCTGAGACTGTGCATTCACTTGGACTGCTTTCCATTTTAGCACACCCTCTTTCTCTTTCCACTCAACAAATGCCCACCTATTCCTCCTGAGCCCCCTCCTGCCTCCGCCCCTGTCCCCACCCCCATCTCTCTCAGGAACCTCCCAACACTGTTCCTCACGTTGACAAGTTTCTTTCTCTGAACTGCTGCCCAGTCTGGCATTGGATCAGAGTTTGAATAATGCAGATATGAACCTGTCAGGGACCCACTGAGTTGGAGCATAACAGAGCATCTAGTCTAACCCCCTTGTCTAGATAAAGAAGCTGTGCTGCAGAGTGAGGGCATCTTGTCAAAGATCACTCAGAGAGTGAGTGGCCAGGCTAGGACCGGCATCCTGGCTTCTTGAGGCATAGTCTACAATGCTTGCCACTTGGCCACTCGGATGCTATGTTGTTCCCTGTGTTTCATATTTCTTGCTGATCTCTCCTCTTGGTTGTATAATCCCCTTTTTCTAATATTTTGATCCTGTCCCTTTCATTGGAGAGTACAGTGAAATATAGCTACTTCTTGATTATTTTGCATGTAAATGTGTGTCACATTCAATATAGGCATTAAATTATTCCTCATCTTCCTCAATTTGTTGGTATTTGGGGGAAAATGTAGAGAATAGGCTGTCAAATTGCATTGTTTTCAAAATTACAAATTTGTTTCTCTCTTCTTCACGTAATATTTTACAAAAATATGCCTACTTTTACAAACTGTATACGCTGCTGATAATCAAAGTGTGCATGAAGAATATACCTATATACATAACTTGCATGCAATATACACAAGTGCACTGAGTTCCATTAAACATATGCATGTTTAAAATAATCCCTACCTCAAATGCCAACTGAGGGACATTCTAATAAAAACTGACCTAGAATCTTTAAAAATGTCAATGTTATAAAAGAAAACAACAACAAGAAGAAACTGTTTCAGATGAAAGAAATATAAAAGCAATGACAATAAAGGGCAATAACCCTGGATTGGGTCCTAGAACAGGAAAAGTAATGTATCTATGAAAGATATTTGGACAATTGGAAAAATTTGATTATGAACTGTGGATTTAGATATTAGTGTTGTATTAATGTTAAACTTCCTGACTTTATTAATTGCAGTGTGGTTATAGAAGGGAAAAAGACAATACCTTTTTTCTTAGGAGATATCTGATGAAGTATTTTAAGGTAATGAGGCATCGTGACTATAACCTACTCTCAAATAATTTAGTTAGATAGATAGACAGATGGATAGATACACAGTTGAAAGATGATGTGAGAAAGGGAGACAGAGAGACAAAGAGATGGAGAAAAAGACAGAGAATAAAAATAATGCAAATAAGCTAAAATAAAGAGTTTTTTTTAAAGTTAAGTTTACTACCGATCTGTATTCTGATGTGTTCTGTCCCTCCATATGTTCCAGTGGATTCCAGCAGCTCTTGGAGCTCTACATGCCTCATCATTCATGTCCAGCACAAAAGAGAAAGACTTTTGCTCCAGAATTCCACATCTCGCTGCCCTCCGAAAAAGTCCTGTGATTGACTCTGATTGGCCCGTCCTAGTTGCAGTAGTACCTCTGAACCAATCACTGTGACCAGGGAAGGGAATGAACCGATTAGGTCAGCTTCAGTGGTGTTCTCTGATTCTGGAGCTCTGGATGGATAGTTGGGGTCTGCAGAGCCTCCTGAATCCCCGGACCAGAAAAAAAAGAGGAAAAAATGAGCTAGGTTGGGTTTTAACTCCTTGCTAAGATACTGTTAAATAGTGATAGGATCCCGAAGTGGAAAAGAAAGCAAAAAGTCGGAAAAGAAAGGGGCATGGAATATTCGTAATCCATAACTCAAAGCTACTTTAAGTGCTATAGCCTTCCAAACTGTGTCAGTCACTGACACCTGGGTGTTAATGAGTTTCTGGTCTTTCTTGGAAAAGTTCTTAAAGACTAAGGAGATGGAGCAGAGCAAGTTCCCTGAACAGAAATGGGAATTTGGAGCCCCTGCCCCCAAAGACAGGCTTTATACATCCCACAATTTTTCCTAAGATATTTTCCTATAACAAACACTACTGAACTAATTGTGTAATCTTCTGTTTTTAAGTGTGATGCTTTCATTATTAAGAATCCAGCTCTGCGAAGTTTATCACATAAATCATATATAGAAATAAATAACTAAAGATCTTACATTTCTTAAAGACAGGAGTGTTGTCTCTGGACTTTGAAAACTGAAATTATATCTTTTGGGCAATAAGTGATGGTGGTCTCCTTTACCTAACCCACCTACTTATTGACCAATGGTCATTTAAAGGCAGAGCCATGACCTCCCAATAAATAAATAGAATTATTATGAATGCCTTCTGCAGTCCTCACCATCCTGTGAAGGAAGGGGAGAGGAAGGAGAAAGGGGGGTTGGAGGAAAGTCCCTAACACTGGAGAGTATTCATTCACTGGGGCTTGGAGAGATTTCTTCTATCATCCATTTTGTATTTGCATCATAAACTCCAGGATGCCTCCTCTAAATTAGCTTAGGGGAGGGAAAAAGCATACACAGAAGATTTTGGTTTAATTCTAGGTTTATTGCTGATTAACTATGGGATTTTAGAGCTTTTTTTTTTTACTTTTCTGAGCTTATGAGTACAGAAATGGTCCTACGTTGATCACATAGATGTTCTGATAAAAAGAAAAAAAAAAAATTCACTGTTGGGAAAGTCAGCTTCTATGAAGCTTTGCTTGGAGACCCAATCCAAAGAGCTGCTGCTAACCTGAAGGTCTAAGAATACGTCATGATTTTTGTTCCAATATTTAGGAAAAGTCTGATTCTGAGGTTTATTTTGCACAGTCTGGCTCATTCTTGACTGTGCAACAAAATATTCAGGAAGCTACTTAAAATACAGATTCCTGGACCCTATTCTAAATTCCTACTAAATCAACACATCTGAAAGTGTGGCCAGGGGGTCTGTACCTTGATCTCTAGATGATTCTGAACAGCCAGATTTGGTCTAACCCAGTGGAAAAACTGGCACTTGGCATGGAAATCAGAAACCCCAAATTCTACCCTCAATGCCATTTATGACATAATATTGGAAAATGGCCAAGTAATTTGGACCCCTACTTCCTCATCTACAAAACATCTACAAAACAAGATTATCTCTGTTTCTTTCAGTAATAATGTTTATTATTTTATGAGTGATCCTTTCAGTTATTCCAAAGAAAGTTGTGATATGAATTAGAAATATTAATAATAAAGTTCTCAATTAAGAATATGCTCCCAGGGCCATAAACTCTGACATGAATATCTGAGTTACTCCATCCACATACATCAGCTGAGTTGTTGTGACCACAGCCCTGTTCTCTTAACAGAGGACTAAAGCAACTTTAGTGCTTCTGACCCAATACAAAGAAAGAACCATATACAAAGAAAGACCATACAAATATTTAGGCTCCCACCTCTGGCCTGTGCTCAGGGAGTTTTCATGGGAAACTCCCATGCTTACAAATTGGGTTAACGTGTGAAACCCCCACTGTATCAGTGGGGGACAGTCAGTACAATGGAATGCTAGGAGAGATGAGACAAACTGATTGGCGTATGTGGGGTATAAATTCTGCTCCAAATATAGGCACCTCGGTGCCTTCTCCTTCCTTCTCTGCCTTATCTTCCATGGCAAAAACTGTTTAGATGAGCTGTATTCCCAGAGCTTATTCACCAGTTGCAATTGATGGCTCCAGGCCAATTGGTTATGTCTAGCCTCTAGAAATCCCAGGTTTTGGAAAATTCCCTTCAGCTGAATCATTCCAAACACCTTGTTTCCATCCATTTATACCAGGTGATTGAATGAAAAGGGTAAAGGGGATGGAGGAATGAGTGCATGCGTGGGAGCTCTTGCCCTGGTCTGCACTATTGAGTCATCAGCATAACGTGCCAAATTTCTCAAATAAGTCTGGTCATGTTCACATTCAGCAGTAAGGAGGATACTCTGTATGACTCTCATGAGGACATGAAATGCCAGCAGGATCCATATAATCAACATCCTGCTTGTGCCAAGACGGGTGGGTGGAGTCATGTGCCACATGCAAGGGATTCCTAAATGTTTACTCTAATTTGCTGCCTGGTTATATTTGACTTCTGTGGGTTGGCACAGCAACCATTCTATTTAATTCTGGCTCTTCTAATTGTTGGAGGAACAGTCAGGGGCTTTTATACTAATGTTTAAAAAAAAAAGCAGTTGTTTGGCGTCATTGTTCCTTCTCCTTTAGAGTAATTGTTGAACATAGTGTTGTAGTTAATAGCACAGATTCCAGACAAAGATGGGTTTGGATTTCAGTTATACTGGTTATACTCCTAAGCTGTGCCTGATTTCTCCATGCCTCTGCCTCCTTCATTTCCATAATGGGGATAATTAACAGCACCTGCTGCATGGGGCGTTAGGGAAGATTAAATAAGTTAACATGTGTTGAGTACTTAGTATGATGCCTGGTACATAGTAAGCACTCAATAAATATGATTGTTTAGAAGCACCCATGATTCATTATTTTGAGTTGTGTATGTGTGGATCTTCCCAAATAACCCAGTTTTACAAACACTCTTGTGTAGAAATGACTTTTCTACCCAATGGTCATCAACAAAATCTATGACTCATGAAGTCCATTCCGTGCTGTTAACTTGTGAAGCCATTTGACCTTGAGAGTTTAATTTCTGACTCTGAGCAGAAGTTTTATTGAAAATCTATGACAAAATACCTTTGATTATGTGCCTCTGTGTACCTGAACTACGAAGACCTGCAGAAAGGGATTTTAATTCTGTGCTCTTGAACCCATGCTCAATACCCTCTCTCAGGTGGGTGCCTTTCAAATTTAATGTAGACACAAATCACCTGGGATCTTGTTAAAATGCAGCAGGTCTGGGTGGAGCTTGAGATTCTGTGTTCTAACAAGCTACCCGGTATGCAAACGTTGGTCCCATGGAGCACACTTTGAATCCTGAGATTTGGGCTGCTGTGCTGGATCTGACACAGAAACCCACTGCATTGTTTTGATGGAGGCCAGAGGCACTGGCAGAGTGGCACCAGACCAATGCCTATTTTACAGGTAATTTTATGTTCGTGCAAAGAAGAGGAACTGGGAAAATCTAGGACAGTGATCATCTCAATCACACCTGCATATCAGAATCACTTGATGAGCTTTAAAAAGGTATTCTAGAATCCTCACTAACCTAACTGAATACAAAACTTGAGGGAGGACAGTTCAAACATTTCTCAAAACACCCCAGGTGATTGTAATGTGCAGCCAGACATGAGTACCACTGCTCTCAAACAGTGGTTCTCCCACTTTAGCACACCTCAGAATCACCTAGAGGGCTTGTTAAAATAAAGATGGCTGGACCCCACCCCCCAAATTTCTGATTCACCAGATTGGCAGAGCCTGAGAATTTGCATTTCTAACAAGTATGCAGATGAAACTGATGCTCATACTTTGAGAATCACTGCTCTAGTTTATAAAAAGTACTCCACTCATTCATGCATTCATTCAGTAATTTGACAAATATTTGCAGAGCCCTTTCTGTGTGGCATACAACATCCTAGATGATTGGAATATAATAGTAAGACATGATCCTTAGTAGCTTAGGAAGGGAGTGTACAGCTAGTAAGTAGGTAGCACTGGACACATTAAAAAATGCATAGGAGAGATGGGAATGTCTGTCCCAAGGGGAAACCTTAAAGATGAGTCAGAATTAACCACAGGGTAAGACCATGTTGGGGGAGAGGGCAGGACAGGAAAGATTATGTCAGGCAGGAGACTGGGTGTGTGTTGAGGGCAGTTCAGAGTGCCTCTGGGCTTAGCAGTGGAGAAGCAGGTGCTGGGCAGAGGAGGGGGAAGGGTGGGCAGTGTTTGAGAGACTAGACAGAAAGAAGCCAGATCATGCAGAAATTTGTGTGCCATTCAAACTTTATTCCAGGGAGACAATGAAGGGTTTTAAGTAGAAAGTGACATGATCAGCATCGCTTATTGAAAATGTTATTCTGGCCACAGGGTGGAGGATGGAATGGAATGGAGGTAAGGAGACTGCTTATGTGGAAGAAAATTGAGGCTACTGTCATTTTAAGATGTTTACTTGCAAATCATCTCAGTGTCCTTTTTCCTAGGCAATCAGATGTCCCCCTAGTCATCTCAATGTGAAGTCTGGAGTAGGCATAGGGAAGTAGAGTGAATACAGTGGATCTTTCTATAATAGTAGGTGAAAAGGGGTGGGGCAGGCCATCTACACAAAGGATTTATGTTTGTGCCAGAGTCAGATGTGAGCAGAAAAGTGAAACTTTACTTTCAATGTAGTACTTACCTGGAAGTTATTTGGAGGAGTTGTTAGCCACTTCAACAAATATTGATATTTAGCAATATCAATTTAGCAATATCAATTTAGCCCTTCATCCAATTCTGTAATCTCAGAATCATCTGAACTTGAAAACAGTTGGTCGAGGTGGATGTGTGTTGCAGCTAGTTAGGAATGCAGCCCCGTGTATAGGGAAGGTGTCATCTGGGTGGGTGGGCAGTGGACCATGCTAATGCCAATCTCACTCCATGGGCAGAACTAATGTCCTTTTGGAGCCTCTTCCAAATATAATCAGAGGGATGCATGGCTGAAGGAGTATCGGAGATCAACCTGTCTTCCTTATTTCAAAAAGAAATGAATAGTGTACACTTCCCCTGAAGTGTAGGAAACTACTACGGCACCTGGTCTTTCTGACATTTGTGTGTATTCACAAACTCCCAAAGCACTATATTATTTTGAAATTAGAAATTTCTGAATAGATGGAGAATTCAGAGATCTTACAGCTAAATGCTAAGGAAATATTTATTGATGTCAGGATACTTTAAATTATGGTCTTCTCTCTCAAAAAATATTTCCCAGCCATCAAATTAGCTACTGAATGAAATCCTTCAGCATTTCAAATCCTTGCTCTACTTCTAGTAGCAATGGACTACAAATAGCATTTCAAGCCACTCTGGAGACTGAAACATTTTCCCCTCTTTTCAACAGTTGGAGGACAGGTGCATTTATTGGTTTATTAATTTATTTATGCTAGACATACTTGATCTGTACATTAGCTTATTTAGGATTCACAGCTGTGTTCTGGGGTAGGTTTTCATCATTCCAATTTTACAGAAGAGAAAATGACATTTGAAGGAGGTATGATGTCCAAGATGACATGGCTGATATGCAGGGTACTGTGGCCAGGGCTATCTGACATCAAATCTTCTTAGGAAGTTTAGAGTTGAAGGTAAGGAGATCACTCTACTTGGAGAAGATGAAACCTCAATTCAGCAGTCACTCTGGCCCTTCAGTCGAGAGGGAAGTGCACCCTGGACTGTGGGGAGGAGCTACAACTCACCACAAGTTCGGTTCTGTTAAGGCAGAACTTTGTTTTGCTTTAAATCTCACCCTTGATCTTCATTTTCATCACATGGAATGGCACCTAAAAGTCTACACCCCAGGTGGAGGTGTCCTCTCAAATGGACCTGGTATGCCTCCTGAGCTTTCCAGTCACCCTGAAGCAGAGTTTAGCAAAGAGATAATAATTATTATTCCTCTCTAAGCTTTGAATTTGAGTACAGCTCATACAAAAGTGAGCTTTTCACCTTGGAGACATGCAACTTCCTTGCCTGGATTCCACCTTCTCATTTAGCCTGTGGGTTTAAAGCTGTAGTGTGTTGCTTGCCATAATAATTGAGCAGTAGGTGTTTGAATAACCACCCACTTTGTAGTTGCTTATGTATTTATTCCCACTGCATCCAACCCAATGTCATTGGGCAAGTATATGCAATGCATAGTTGGATAACTTTTGAAGCCAGAGCTCAAATGAGTGGAAATTCAGCTATCTCGACTTCTGACATTTCAGATTCCCAAAGTGTTTTTTAGCTCCTTGATACTCAAAATGTGGCCCATGTACCAGAAACATTAGCATCACCTGGGAGTTTATTAGAAGCACAGAGATGCGGATTCTCAGACTCCACCACAACATAGTCAGCATGTGCATTTTAACAAAGTCCCTCATAATTTAGGCACACAGGGCTTGAGAAGATCAGAGAACTGTTGGGAAGCAGGTTTCTCTTTCTTTCCAGGATATACAGGCAACAAGAAGGAGCCTTGGCGAGAAGCTTGAAAGACACAATTCCTTTCAGAGCTTGTTTCCTGTTTGATAACTTACCAAGTCTTTATAACTGGAATGCAAAGTGAGGGTTCAGCCAAGGAACTGGGTGAGAGTTAATGGATCAATCTGCTCTCCCCCGTCAGTGCTTTTACCGCTGACTTCTGGAATGTGTTTGATGAAAAGAAAGTGACTTCTTCAGACAGAAGATACTGATGTAGCCTGCTGAGGTTAGGACCTATAGGAACAATGCACCAATGTTATCAGGACTTTGTTTGCCTCCAACTCCATTCCAAAACTGACAACAGGAGAGAAAGCCTTTTTTAAAGCCCTTGCTGTCAGTTGTCATTATTATAAATAGCCATATGCCCTGCTTCTCCCTGGGGGGATGCGAGCATCATTGTTCAGTTCTTATTTGGATTGAGTTTCTTTTCAATAGCTTTTTAAAAGTGGATCTGAGAAATGGAACTAGTAGCAAAGTAACATTTGCTTCCATTTATCTTTCCGAAAGCTTAGATATGTTAAAAGTCAAAATCAGAGAAGGAAGTTCATGCTTCTTTCCTTCCATCAGCTTTGATGGCCCTTTATTAATGAAAAATGAACAAAGAAGTTAGCTCTATTTCATGTTCTATGTTTACCCCAGGATTTCAGTAAAAAATAAAAGTAAGGAGGATCAAAAGAATCCTAAATCACTGATGCCTCCATCAACTCACCCATTGGCAGACTCTAACACCAGCTGACTTTCCAAATAAGCATTTTTTTACCTTTCTCATTATGGCTAAGCAAGGTTATTAATACAAACCAACTAACCTGAGGCTGGGTTTCAGAATGTGGCTATAAGGGACAAGACTGACCAATGGTTTATAGGTATATGAGGGTAAACTAAGATCTGCTGGCTCCATCTGAAAGGGGCAATTTTCAGAGAAAAGCAAATCTGGCATCTGTAGTGGCAGATGCAAGCAAGACTTTAAATTTAATAGTGCTACCTTTTTGTTATAAAGATGTATTTTTGGGAGTGGGAAAGCATTTGGGTCAATGAGACCTCTCTACCAGATTTCCCTCCTTGCAAACATGACAAGGTGAGTAAAGTCAGTCAATTAGCACACTTGCTTGGGAATTATAACGATACCTTTTACTCTATTGGCACCAAGAAACTGAGCCAGGCAATAGGCAACACTGACCAGCTAAGGTCAGTGACTTTGGACACGTGGCTTGGAAGGATGAGCTGATCAGAACTAACCAAAACTCAAGTGTAAATCATTGTCCTGAAGCAATGGAACATCTAGTGTGAAATTGACATGTTGGGGCCCAAAGCGAAAACTACCAGAAAGACTCTCACTCACCAAGGGACCCTGTTGGCTCTGAGAAGGAATTTCAGACTTTCCCACTAGCTAAGCCCATTAATGTCAAGAGCTTTATTAGATTAACTGGCCTCTGGTAGAATTTTCAAGGTTCAGGTTCCACAGCTCTCATTGTCAACAAAAGTTTCTGTTGTGAGAATGGTCTATTTCTATATTTCTTCAACTCGAAGGTAAATGTGGTTCTCAGAAGAGTGAGGCTGTTGCAAAGGAGTTGACGGCCAGCACCCTGGTGTCAGGTCCTCCATGTCGGATACTCCAACTACGTTTGGGAACACAGACATGCCTTTATGCAAAGGAAGTGTTCCAACAGCACACCTAATCACACTCAACCTGGATTCAAAGAGCCTGAGCCATGTCAAAGGAAAATGTTCTATCATAAATCTCCAGAAATGGAAAAGGTCAAAGTCACCCTCGGTAATTAGCCTGCTGAAATACAGTGGCTCTGCTTTTTGTTTAACCTTTTAAGAAAAGGGCTCCACTCCCACAAGTCTCAACAAGCAGCCTTTTATTAACACATCCTCGACGTGCCTGCCCTTCTTCTTAACCCCTTCCCCCACCTGCAGCCCTGGTAGAACATGTTTTTGGTTTGTTGCTTCAATTCCTTAATTTTGGGTAGATTAGTGTTCCCATCCCAGTACAATCTAAGCGGTCTTAACTGCTTTAAGTTTATGCAACTGTGTCACTTTGTAGAGTAAAAGTAAGCTAAATATAGGCAGTAAAGAAAAAGCATCATTTTACGCATCCAGAAAAATCATCAAGCATATACCAACAGTTAAAAAAAAAAAAGTTTTGGCCAAGCAGGTTAGCAATAATTATGTTAATTTTGGTTTTTGTACAGAAATGCTCTGTCCAGCATAATAGCCATTATTTGTGTGAGCAATTGAGAGCTAGTCTGAACTGAGATATGATGTCAGGGTCAAACACACCCTGGATTTTGAAGGTTTACTATGAAAAAAATAATGTAAAATATCTCATTAGTAATTTTTATGTTTATTACATGTTGAAATAATAATATTCTTATATATTGGGTTAAATAAAAGGCACGATTAAATTTGATTTCATTTCTTCTTTTTGCTTTTTATAAAGTAGCCATTTGAGAATTTAAAATTACAAGTGTGAATCATCCTACACTGTTGGTGGGAATGTAAATTGGTGCAGCCACTATGGATACCAGTATGGAGGTTCCTTAAAAAAAATTAAAAACAGAGTTAACATATGATCCAGAAATCCTCCTCCTGGAAAAACTAATTTGAAAAGATACATGCACCCCAATGTTCATAGCAGCATTATTTACAATAGCCAAGATATGGAATCAACCTAAATGTCCATGAATAGATAAAGATATGCCATATATATATACACACACACACACACACACACACACACACACACACACATATACACACAATGGAATATTACTCAGCCATAAAAAAGAATGAAATAATGCCATTTGCAGCAACATGGCTGGACCCAGAGATTATCATACTAAGTGAAGTAAGTCAGTCAGAGAAAGACAAATACCATATGATAATACTTATATGTGGAATCTAAAAAAATGTACAAATGAGCATTTTTACAAAATAGAAACAGACTCACAGACATAGAAAAGCAATTTATGGTTACCAAAGGGGAAAGGGGTGAGGGAGGGATAAATTAGGAATTTGGGATTAACAGATACATACTACTATACATAAAATAGATAAACAACAAGGACCTACTGTGTAGCACAGGGAATTATATTCAATATCTTCTAATAACGTATAATGGAAAAGAATCTGAAAAAGAATATATATATATATATTCCTTTTCAGATTATATATATATATATATATATATATATTCTGAATCACTTTGCTATACACCTGAAGCATTGTAAATCAACTATAATTCAATAAAAAGATTAAAAAGTATTAAAATTACAAATATATCTCACATTGTATTTCTGTTGGGCAGTGCTAGTGTAGTAGATCAAATTAGCCACATATAGGTGGAGAAAAAGGCCAAAGTGATAGGTTTGATTTGGGCATCACATGATTCGACATATAATTTTGCCCTATTTTGTATTATTAAATATTTTTTATTGTTTCATCTTCCAGTTATACTGGGATCTTCTAGAAGACAAATAAAATGTGTTAAACATTTCTATGACACATATTATAGCTAGCACAATACTGAGCACATGACAGGGATTCAACCAGTGCTTATTAGTGAAGTACAACTCAATGGCAGGGAAATTTCTAGATGGATAGATTTCTTTTGGGACTGGTCTAAGGATAAGAATGTAGGTTTGGTGTACCTACTACATCTCCTGACTGAATATGTTTCACTGTCATTGAGACCAGTTCTGGCCAATGAGTTGTGAGTGAAAGTGATATTTTCACTTCTGAGTTGAGTAATTAATTTCCAGAGTGAGCCATCATGCTGATTAATTGTCTTCTATGTAGAGACTGCTCCTGTTAGCTTGGGTCCCCAACAGACCTGCAATAGACACACAGCTTGAGCAACAAATGATTCTTTGTTGTCTTCAGCTACTGGGTTTCAGAATTCTTTGTCATGGCAGCAAGACACGCTGCTGACTTTTCCCTAACTTGCCATGTGTGCTTGCTCCTGCTGACTGAAAGAGCATGGCTCTTTGACTATAGATTGGTTTTTGAGATGGGGCCCTAGCTTTGTAAACCTTATATTTTACTAATGTTTATTCTTGGTAACCAAAATATTAAAAAATAAAAAGAAGATCAGTATTTCTCATCTCTTAAATCGATGGTGATCTTTGGTAGCAATGTCTGGAGTCAGAAGATCTGCTATTAATTGAATTGAATTAATGATAGTAATGATAATGAAAAGGAAAAGACAAATGAATTATTTTAATCTAAACTGGATGGAGCTGTAAGTTTCCTTTGGGATAACCGTTCAGTCGGCCAACAATTTATTTGCTCCCTCTTCCCTGTCAGTGTCCTGTTTGTCTTAGGTTGGCTTCCCTAGAAGCAGAGTCCAAGACAAAAATTCAGTGACATATGATTTACTGAGAGAGTGCTCTGAAGAGAAAGAAAGTAAGGGAAGCAGGACGGGCAGTGGTAGGAGCTAAGCAGAGACATGAACAAGCTTTGATTCAGTTTTTCCATGGGGAGAACAGGACCATGAATCACACCACAAAAATATTCCCACCCTGATGTAAGGAAGCTGATCTTTTGTATCCCTGTCAGTCAGTCATTAGCTGTGGGCTGCCCTAGGAAGGGCACATAGTGTCCTAGGCGAGGTGGCTTCTTGTGATTCATGGCAATTCTCTAGAGAAGGTAGAATGAGTGGGTAGAGGGTGAGCCATTATCAGCCAATGCTCAGCGCAGCTGGGAGGTGAGTGTGCCCGCCCACTAAAGGAGATCTTGTTAGGGCACTCATAGCAACTACCACCCTGTACCAGCTATTCCTGAACTGAGGTTCATGCTCAGATTTTTTCAGGCTCCTATGTCTAATACCTCTATGTCCCTTTCTTTCTAATTTCACAGTTCACTAATCTAAAAATCAAGCATCAACTGCCTTGCCTCTAAAATGAGAGGAGAGACTTGTTTTCTAAAGCCTCTTCTAACTTTGTAAATCTATGTGTTCTCTTAATAGGTCAAGGGGTGGCAGAAGTTTATCCTTTCCTGATAATAAATGACTTTTGTGGAGAAAATGTAAACCCAAATGAGTAATTCTCAAGGTTTCAGGGCATCCAAACAGGTCAGGAGAGAGTTAGGGTATGGAACCTGGTCAGTGCTGCTCGTCACACTGTGTGATTTGCCACCTAGGCTGATTTTCTAGAGGGCTGACCTTGTCAGGTACCTATGCACCATCTGCTCTCTTCTTGGTGCTGCTGTACCGAGTCCAGAACTTAGGGAAACCTGGTACTCTTAGGGATCAGGGGAGGGGATGTCAGAGGATGAAGCCAGTTCTGTTCTGCTACCCTTGGCATGTGTAGTAGCAGGAACCATATCAGTCTTCATCAGACCCCTCTGCTTATTTCTCTCTGCTTCCTTTTGATCAGTTACCCTGTCTTTCCATTCTTCCCTTTACCTCCTTTCTCTTCTTTCAAAAAGAGGGGGGAAAAATGAACAAACATAACAAAACAGAAAGAGAGTTATAGATACAGACAACAAACAGGTGGTTGCTAGAAGGGAGGTGGGTGGGGGAGGAAAGAAATAGGTGAAGGAAATTAAGAGGTACAAACTTCCAGTTGCAAAATAAATGTGTTACTGGTATGAAATGTAATAATTTTTTAAAGAAGCCAAACTCGTGGAAATAGAGAGTAGGATGGTCATTGCCCAAGGCTGGGGGTGAGAGAAATGGGGGGAGGGGAAGCACTGCAATGATTGAAACCTACTGTGCCATCCTTTCTCTAGACAGTGACTTCCAAACGGTGGGGCACTGTCTAAATTGCTCAGTACCTGCCAAATGCAGACATCTTTGGAGTAAATTGCTGACTAACTGACTTAGAAAGGACATATCCAGCACACTATGTCATCAGGATGAACTGTACTGTAGTGGCTGGGGGACTGGATTCTGGAATCAGACAGCTGGATTTAGATCTAGACCCTACCATTTATTATGACCTATGTGATCTTGAGCAAGTTACTTAACCTCTGTGTGTCTTTAGTTTCCTGAAAATTTCCCATGCGTTTTGAATCTTCAAATGTAATAGGTACATATTGTTCCAAACAAAAATGATATAATAATCAACAAGAAGATAAATCATTGGGAAGTTATTAAAACACAAATATAAGGAAAGACTTTCATGGGTATCTAGACAGAAAAAGAAATCACTAATTCGGGAGATGTCAGATCACTTTCAAAAATCTACACAGAAAATGTTCAATGACAGAAGACAGTAGAACAAAGTCCACAGGATTCCGAGAAAAAAATGTGAGCTGAGAATTATAGGATGTTGTCCTTCAAGTATAAAGTCAACACAGGAACATTTTCAAAGAGGCAATAATTCATATAATAGAACACCCAAGAGCCCTATTGGATTATTTAATTCCGTCAATAAATAAAAGAATCAATATTTAAAAAATTAGAAATGGAGCAGCCACAGTAAAAGATAGGTGATGATGAGCACTGGTGCTATTTAAATATAAAATAAAACTAAACAACTATTGAAATTACTGTTGCAGAACATACTATAAAACTCAGATATAGGGCTTCCCTGGTGGCGCAGTGGTTGAGAGTCCACCTGCTGATGCAGGGGACACGGGTTCGTGCCCCGGTCTGGGAAGATCCCACATGCTGTGGAGCAGCTGGGCCCATGAGCCATGGCCTCTGAGCCTGCGTGTATGGAGGCTGTGCTCCGCAGCGGGAGAGGCCACAGCAGTGAGAGGCCCGTGTACCCCCTCAAAAAAAAAAAAAAAACTCAAATATAAAAAACAATGTACATAATAACATTAGGAATGCTAGTTTCCACATTTTTTCACAAAGAGAGTCAATAGATACTATCTAACATAATGTTTTTCGCATTGTTTCTTTTAGAGAGATAATTTAGGAACTGATCCATTTTGTAAAGAAACATTCTTTTCTGAAGTTAAATAGTTCCTTAGCTTTGTTTTTCTTCATTTTTAAATTCAAGAAAAATTACAGTTAAAGTTTTTATTTCAAAATGACATCATAACATGATCCCATTTTCCTATCTATTGGTTGATTTACCAATCTGATGCCCTCCTTCCTCCCTGCCTTCCATCTTCGGTCCCTCCCATTTCTACATCCATCCATCCATCCATCCATCCTTCAGCCTGTAGACATATGTAGAAAGATGCTTGTGATGAAGATCTTCAAATGTTAGTAACCATTGTTTCTGGGTGAAATAATAAGTAATTTTAAATTTTCTTTGTTTTTTTTTTATTACTTGAATGGATTACTACAGATGTGTACCATTTTTACAAAAACAATAAAGATCACTTCCAAGGAGAATGATGAAGGATATATGTACTAATATTGTTAAGTAAAAATGAGCACAGCACAAACTGTGCTGTAAAACAATGTGTAAAACAATGGATTTCTGTAAAACAATGAATATAAATGTATATAGATGACTAGACATTTTCCAGAAGGATTCATAATTAACAGACAATGGTGGTTCATAAGAAGAGGTGGCAGGATATAATGAGAGGGAGACTTCTTTCTTTTCTTTACCCTAAACTCTATAACATACTTACATTGTAATAATGATGGAAAATAAATACTAAAAGAAACAAAACAAGCAGCTAAAGGCCATCATTGGACTAGCATCGGAAGACTACTGACAAGTTTATTAGTTCATTTCCTTGCATAATCCTCAAACCTTCATAATCAGTAGATTCTGCCAACCCCTACTCCAGAGATAACAAGAAAGTCAACGGCCAAGCAATAGCACTATTTCCAGGACATTCCCTTTCTTTGTTGGCCTTATTAAATCTCTTTGGTCTCAAAATCAGGTTTTTGTTTGTATTATTGCCTCATACAAGGCATGGCTTTGCCTCTCATTTCTTAAAATAGTTCAGGCCAGTCGCATGTAGGAAATACGTAGACTAAAGAAAGTCTGGAAACAGGGACCTAGCAGAACAAATGCAATGATAAATAACAATGGACACTTTGATACTAAGGAGCAGTGAGGACTGCAATGAACTGAGGCACATCCTGTCTAGAGGGGCAAGCCCACTCAGCTGTGACCACTTTCCACTATGTTGGAATGTGGCACAGTGTGGCAAGATCCTCTGCAGAAGCTAGAAATGGAGATTTATAAATGGAACTTTCAAGTTTTAAAATGTTGTTCAATGAATTCAAATAAAAAAGAACAGATACTCTGAAGACCACCCAACACAGGCTTGGACTGTGGGCTGCCATTTTTACTTCTGCTGTAGCAGATGTGTATGCTTGATTGAAGCATTTGAGCTAGATTTGCACTTCTGTGGGAACTGTTGCTGGGTACCCTAGCTCATTGTATATAGATGTGCCTTGTGGCTGAGTAGGCATTAAATTATGTGGCCCTAGAAAAAGATGTTTCCACCCTTTCCTCCTCTTAGCACATTGAAAACCTTCAAGAAATGGAGGGCAAATTAGTTTCCACAGAGGAGGTGACATTGTCACCTGTGGGTCAGGATCACAGAATTTCTCAGGCTCCTTGGATGGAAGCAGGGCTGAACTTTGATTGCAGTAAACAACTCCCAAAAGTGTCTAGTTTGGGAATCCAACCAAAAGAAACTCAGTCTATTCTTGCTTTCTGTGGATTTGACACAGCCCAAGGACAAATGTGGCTGGTCTGGACTGAATTTGGCTTTGAAATTTGAGCTTTTAGACTCAGACCAGAAAAGGAATGATGAGGTAGGGTAAGAGGTGGAGATGGAAAAGGCATGATCCCTTTGAGTTGCACAAAATAAAGAGGCCCACGTCTGCTTGAGAACATGCAGATAAATCAGGCACTAGTATAACCACAGCCATAGGTTGCAGTGAAATCAAAGGCAGCGATCAGAGTGCAGGGCAGCTACGACAACAAATTCATCTCCTGAATGTCCTTGGTTTCACAACTTCATGGCTCTGTTCTCTCCCTGATGCTATGGCTCTCCCAAAAATGGACATGAATGACAGCTACTGTTTCCTTTCTTTTCCAGATGCCCCTCTTTGTTTTCTGCTAGGCCATCTCTGTACTGTGGAATCAATTTTTCAGCCTCTCCTTTTTACTTCCTTCCAGATAGATAAGAACCTTAGCATTAAAATGTAGGTGGCATAGCTTTTAATATTAGTTGGAATTTTAGCTTCTACTGGCCTACTTGTACCGCCAAAGATGTAGCTTCTACAGCTACTCTGATTTATTGCATTCTATTTCATAAAAAATGTCTTGGACATAGCAAGCAAGGCATCAGCATACAAGGCAACATGCATCTTGCCAAGATCTTACAATCTTACAATCTTATTACAAGATAAAGCCCAGGACGCCCCCTGCTTAAGGATGTTCTTTAAGATGGCCCAAAAGGCTAACAGCAACTTGATTAATAATCCCATCTGTTTCACTCCTTGAACTTGTTTCCAGGGAAAATGTGCCTTTGATCACTAGGTGCTGACGAGGGTATAACCTGGCCCGAGGTGTTTCCCTGGAGTGAAATATGCAGCACTTCTCAACTCCCAATTCCATTTAATTTATTGTTTGTTTTTGCTCAAGAAGAGGCTGTTTTTACAGCTGAACAGATTTGGAAGCTGGTTTGGGGTGTTTCATTTCCTTACATGAAAGGTTATAACACAGGGGATGGTAACCAGCTGTTTTCACCTTCACTAAACAGTGAATGAGCCTCTACTGCAGCAAAAAGGATTTGAGTTAGTTGTAAGAAGGAACTTCCTTAGAGAGTTACCACCTAGGGCTGAGACTCTGGTATGGAGGGCTCTTAAAAAGTATGCTGTTGTTTCTCTCAGGGATGGATTATATGAGACCAAGATTAACAGGATTAGACTCAGCTGAACAACTTGCTTCTGTTCCTTCCACTACTGTATCTCTATAAATGATAACCATTAACCAGGCTGGGCCTTTGTGGATAGTTGAGTGACTGGGAGTAAGAAAATTTGAGGGTATTTTTTTGAGTCTTGGTAAAAGTGTTGTTCCTTTACATCTGATTTTCAAGGAAATGCCACAGCAGTGATGGGCTGGAGTCAGCTAGTGGCTCCCAAGACAGTCAGTTGTTGAATGTTTAGGATTTCTTTCTTTTCTTTTCTTTTTTTTTAGCAAGTCAATGTTAAACACAGCTGTTCTTAAAAATTAAATTAGGTAAATTTACAATTAAATAAGTTGTATTAAAAACAAAGTTACAAAATACATATAACTCACCACTTCATAATTATTTTACTACATTTAAATTTTATACGTGTTCTTGAGGTTATTTGTATGGTATATCTGTATGGTAGAAATGATATACAATGGTGCAATACTGCACATCTCTCCCCAACTGCACATTTTGCAACATTGCATTGGCAGGTTGAAATCTCTCATGGTGGGAGTATTTACACTATGGAACTTGGCAGACTGTATAAATCAGGTTTTTCCCAGAGCCAAGGGTTTAATATTTATTAGCACACTTACACGGAAGAAAGAAGAAGACAGAGGACAAAGAAGAAAGATAATTGGGGTGGAGAGAAAGGGGGAGCGAGAGGGAGAAAAGAAGATGAAGAAGAAAATGGAGGAGGAAGGAGAGGGGGAGAGAGACTATTTTACTTTCTCAATATTTTATATTGCCTTAATATTGTCACAAGTCTTTTAAAAGTCAGTTTATTACCAAAGAAAAGCCATTTTTGAAAAAGAAAACACTCAGAATTTCTTAGTCCAAAAACTCCCTTTATTTTACCTTGAACTAAATTAGCACAAGTAAAATGACTCGGTGGTAACACTTATACATCAGGCCCTCCTCCACTTCATCACTTACCATCTAAGCCACTACTGCTTAACAGAAAGATAATATGGGCCACATATGCAATTTTAAATTTTCTAGTAATTAAATTAATAATAAAATCAAAAGAAACAGGAGATATTAATTTTAGTCATACATTTTATTTCACTCAATTGTTCCAAAAATTATCATTTCAGCATAAAACAAAGATAAAAATATTAGTGAGAAGTTTTACATTTTTTGGTAATATATCTTTGAAATTTGGTGTGTAGTTTACACTTACAGCACATCTCAATCAGACTTGCCACATTTCAAGTGTTCCATAGCACATGCAGCTCGTGGCTACCATGTTGGACAGTGCGGGTCTATTCAGGGATGCAAAGGCTGGTCAGTGGCTGTTGCTGATGTAGATACTCATGCTCCCAGTGTGCACAGACTGTGTACATAGAGGTTGATCTTATGTTAGTGCTAGATGGACCCTGAAGTCCAGCTCATCCCACTCTCAAACTGTAGATGTAGGACGAATGAATTTCACAGAGTTGTTAACTTGTCCTAGTTTACACATCAGTATGCTCAGTGTTTTTAACTAGACCTTAGACCTTGGCTTCTGAATTGTGCAGTGCTTATAGATTTCCAACTATTATATCCCTAAGGTTCCATCATCTACCAGCTGAGTGACTTTGGGCCAATTAGTCAACCTCTCTGTGCCTCAAGTTCCTCATATATAAAATGAAAAAAAATAGTATTTACCTCCTTGGGGTGTTCATATATATAGATGTTCATTTAAGATATGTTATAGAATACTTAGAATAAAGTTTGGTGTCTAATAACTGTACAATAAATGTTTGCTCATATTGTCATAATATTATAAAATGAACATTTAATGGTTTGAGTAAAGAGAATACTAGTACAGGAAATAAAGGGACTGTTATTGGATAGTTCTTAATCTGGAAATGCTAAGTTGATTTATAATTACTTATATAATCAGTTGTATAAGAATGTATATGTATCAGATTGTCATTTGTTGAATGTTTAGGTAATAATTTTGCTTTTTGTTTAAAAGAGAAATGTATTTTCTGCTTCTAAGTGTCACTATTCTTACTAAGATTGTAAGTTTTTATGTATTTTTAAGAAGGCTTAATACTGATGTATAATGACGTCAATTTATTCATTTTTTTTTTTTTTTGCAGTTTGAAATTCCGAAAAATTTCAGAAGTGGGCTTCCACCTAGTCTCTCCATCCCACCTCCCAAATTCTCTTGAAACACAGAATAAAAAGAGAGAATTTTCACACTGAACACTTCACAGGGGAGTTTGAAAAGGAAATTGATAGGCAAATCAAAATGTGTGAGACTTGCTCAGGTCAAAGCAT
Source organism: Tursiops truncatus (assembly GCF_011762595.2). NCBI lineage: Eukaryota > Metazoa > Chordata > Mammalia > Artiodactyla > Delphinidae > Tursiops > Tursiops truncatus. The sequence continues at coordinate 53,577,300 of NC_047048.1, read as the reverse complement.
CCAAATTCCTAGGCACTCTGTGAGCACCTGCTGTATGCCCAAGCTGGAGTCTCTACAGTCAGGCCTCAGGGCAATCTACCTGTTTCCCTTCTGTGTCTTTTGCAGTGGCTTTGCTGGTCCTTCCATGCCCACAGCTGTGCTGGCTTAACAGAAACTAAGGCAGATGCCACAGAAGCAAAACTGAAGAACCAGCCACAGCCAGATAGGGCCAAAATGGTGACAGTCAACTACACTGAATCAGTTCCAGCCTGACTAAGAGGGCAGCACCTGCACAGATGAGACACAGTGTGTCTGAAAGTTACCTTTGTCTTGTTACCATGCAGAGATCTCCACCCAGACAGGGGACTTGCACTTTGCTAGGCACAATTATTGCCATATGCAAAGGAACCCAAAGGACTACCCATGCTCTGGCTGTTTCTGGAAATCGCTGCCCCTTTCCCAAATTCTGATGGCATGGTCTCTCCCTTCCTATTCCTTGATCAACAAATAAATTTTCTGTTCTGCTTTTTAAAAAAGCCATATATATAGCTTCCTAACATTGTTCCCCTTCACTGAACATTTCTAATATTTGATAATTATGTTTCTCAGTAGAATTTTCATGCTGCTTTGTCATGTCCATGTGGGCCATTGTTATTTGATCAACACAAGCTCTGGCATAATTTAAAGGAGTGTAATTAATACAGCTATGCTGGAATTGCTTAAGAAGTGGACATGACATTTCCATTACCCAGAAAGGTGTAATAATTAATGAGAATAAATGTCACTGGGATAAATAATGAGGAGGTTAATACTTCTAGATATTGTCAGTATTTTAATCAATCAATCATTCAATCAATGCATTTTTTCTCCTAATGTATATTTCACACTTGGCCAGGGAATTATGGAAAACATTACTTAACTCAATTGAAAAAAAATGAATTACCACAGTATATTCAGCACTGTTCATGGTGCAATCAGGGAACACTTTAAAAAATGTATATAATGGTTAGCCAGACTCATCAAGAAAAAAAGGGAGAAGACTCAAATCAATCGAATTAGAAATGAAAAAGGAGAAGTAACAACTGACACTGCAGAAATACAAAAGATCATGAGAGATTACTACAAGCAACTCTATGCCAATAAAATGGACAACCTGGAAGAAATGGAGAAATTCTTAGAAATGCAAAACCTTCCAAGACTGAACCAGGAAGAAATAGAAAATATGAACAGACCAATAACAAGCACTGAAATTGAAACTGTGATAAAAACTCTTCCAACAGGGCTTCCCTGTTGGCACAGTGGTTGAGAGTCCACCTGACGATGCAGGGGACATGGGTTCGTGCCCCGGTCAGGGAGGATGCTACATGCCACAGAGCAGCTAGGCCCGTGAGCCATGGCCACTGAGCCTACGTGTCTGGAGTCTGTGTTCTGCAATGGGAGAGGCCACAGCAGTGAGACAGCCACGTAACACAAAACAAACAAACAAACAAACAAAAAACTCTTCCAACAAACAAAAGCCCAGGACCGGATGGTTACACAGGTGAATTTTATCAAATATTCAGAGAAGAGCTAACACCTATCCTTCTCAAACTCTTCCAAAATATAGCAGAGGGAGGCAAACTCCCAAACTCATTCTATGAGGCTACCATCATCCAGATACCAAAACCAGACAAAGATGTCACAAAGAAAGAAAACTACAGGCCCATATCACTGATGAACATAGATGCAAAAATCCTCAACAAAATACTAGCAAACAAAATCCAACAGCACATTAAAGGGATTATATACCATGATCAAGTGGGGTTTATCCCAGGAATGCAAGGATTCTTCAACATACGCAAATCAATCAATGTGATACACCATATTAACAACTTGAAGGAGAAGAACCATATGATCATCTCAATCGATGCAGAGAAAGCTTTCAACAAAATTCAACACCCATTTATGATAAAAACCCTGCAGAAATAAGGCATAGAGGGAATTTTCCTCAACATAATAAAGGCCATATATGACAAACACACAGCCAACATAGACCTCAATGGTGAAAAACTGAAACCATTTCCACTAAGATCAGGAACAAGACAAGGTTGTCGACTCTCACCACTATTATTCAACATCGTTTTGGAAGTTTTAGCCAAAGCAATCAGAGAAGAAAAAGAAATAAAAGGAATCCAAATCGGAAAAGAAGAAGTAAAGCTGTCACTGTTTGCAGATGACATGATACTATACATAGAGAATCCTAAAGATGCTACCAGAAAACTACTAGAGCTAATCAATGAATTTGGTAAAGTAGCAGGATACAAAATTAATGCACAGAAATCTCTGGCATTCCTATACACTAATGATGAAAAATCTGAAAGTGAAATTAAGAAAACACTCCCATTCACCACTGCAACAAAAAGAATAAAATATCTAGGAATAAACCTACCTAAGGAGACAAAGGACCTGTATGCAGAAAATTATGACACTGATGAAAGAAATTAAAGATGATAAAAATAGATGGAGAGATATAACATGTACTTGGATTTGAAGAATCAGCATTGTGAAAATGACTCTACTACCCAAAGCAATCTACAGATTCAATGCAATCCCTATCAAACTACGACTGGCATTTTTCACAGAACTAGAAAAAAAAAATCACAATTTGTATGGAAACACAAAAGACCCCAAATAGCCAAAGCAATGTTGAGAATGAAAAATGGAGCTGGAGGAATCAGGCTCCCTGACTTCAGACTATACTACAAAGCTACAGTAATCAAGACAGTATGGTACCGGCACAAAAACAGAAATATAGGTCAATGGAACAGGATAGAAAGCCCAGAGATAAACCCACGCACATATGGTCACCTTATCTTTGATAAAGGAGGCAAGAATATACAGTGGAGAAAAGACAGCCTCTTCAATAAGTGGTGCTGGGAAAACTAGACAGGTACATGTAAAAGTATGAAATTCGAACACTCCCTAACACCATAAAGAAAAGTAAACTCAAAATGGATTAAAGACCTAAATGTAAGGCCAGACACTATCAAACTCTTAGAGGAAAACATAGGCAGAACACTCTATGACATAAATCACAGCAAGATCTTTTTTGACCCACCTCCTAGAGAAATGGAAATGAAAACAAAAATAAACAAATGGGACCTAATGAAACTTAAAAGCTTTTGCACAGCAAAGGAAACCATAAACAACACCAAAAGACAACCCTCAGAATGAGAGAAAATATTTGCAAATGAAGCAACTGACAAAGGATTAATCTCCAAAATTTATAAACAGCTCATGTAGCTTAATAACAACAACAACAAAAAAAAAACAACCCAATCCAAAAGAGGGCAGAAGATCTAAATAGACATTTTTCCAAAGAAGATATACAGATTGCCAACAAATTCATGAAAGAATGCTCAACATCATTAATCATTAGAGAAATGCAAATCAAAACTACAATGAGATATCATCTCACACCAGTCAGAATGCCCATCATCAAAAAATCTACAAACAATAAATGCTGGAGAGGGTGTGGAGAAAAGGGAAACCTCTTGCACTGTTGGTGAGAATGTAAATTGATACAGCCACTATGGAGAACAGTATGGAGGTTCCTTAAAAAACTACAAATAGAACTACCATACTCCCCAGCAATCCCACTACTGGGCATATACCCTGAGAAAGCCGTAATTCAAAAATGTCATGTACCAAAATGTTCATTGCAGCTCTATTTATAATATCCAGGACATGGAAGCAACCTAAGTGTCCATCAACAGATGAATGGATAAAGAAGATATGGCACATATATACTATTGAATATTACTCAGCCATAAAAAGAAACGAAATTAAGTTATTTGTAGTGAGGTGGATGGACCTAGAGTCTGTCATACAGAGTGAAGTAAGTCAGAAAGAGAAAAAAATATACCATATGCTAACACATATATGTGGAATCTAAGAAAAAAAAAAAGGTTCATGAAGAACTTAGGGCAAGATGGGAATAGAGACACAGACGTACTAGAGAATGGACTTGAGGATATGGGGAGGGGGAAGGGTAAGCTGTGACAAAGTGAGAGAGTGGCATGGACATATATACACTATCAAACGTAAAATAGATAGCTAGTCAGAAGCATCCGCATAGCACAGGGAGATCAACTCAGTGCTGTGTGACCACCTAGAGCGGTGGGATGTGGGGGGGGTAGGAGGGAGGGAGACACAAGAAGGAAGAGATATGGGAACATATGTACATGTATAACTGATTCACTTTCTTATAAAGCAGAAACTAACACACCATTGTAAAGCAATTATACTCCAATAAATATGTTAAAAAATGTATATAATATAGTCTTTCTATTAAGTACATTTAAATGTCATTGGGTAAGTTTAGACATGCAAGAGATGAATAACAATATAAAATAATGAGTGATTATGTCCTCAAATGAGTGTTTAGAAAATGAATTTTGTTGGGACCTGAGGATGGGTAGGTTGGAGAATACAAAGATGGGTTATATCTATAAAGAGATTATACCTTGGAAGAAAAGTATATTCATCCCTCATGTTGGTAGTAATTAATTATAGCCAATTTGGTGAAAAATAATGTTTTTTGAGAATAGAGGCCTTGAAATTAAGGCCTTTCAAAGGTTGGTTTACTGATTCCAGCCCTGTACAACCAAAGCAATATGGGTAGATCCATGATAAAATCCAACTTGGCTTCCCTATTTCTGCATGAAGTTTAGGGACCTTAAGATCTGACAATCACAATGAAGTTAAAGTAATCAATTTGTTTTTTCCTTTTGTAACTGAAACTTTGAATCAGTATCAGAGCTGGTTAATTAAAACTTTTGAGGATTTTAGCTCTATAGGACAAACTAAAGATATTGGCAGGCAGGTGATCATTTTCTAGGGAGATAAGGAAAAAGTAGCTCTTACATCAAATTCATTAATAGAAAATAAAAATTTATAATTGACTTTTGTTCTTGTGGTATACAATAGGTATATCTAATCATCTCTTTGTATATCTTCAAAGATCTGTTATGAAATGTCTACCACCACCAAACAAAAAAGTGTTGATGTTCTGTATATTATAAAATGAAGAACCTTATACACAATTTTTTGAGGAAAAAAAATCAGTTGCCTTTTATTTCATTGACCTTAGCATACAATAAATTTATATTCCTTTCTCTTATTTTCTCTTAATGAGATCTATATTTTTTGGAAAACATCAATGTTTTCCAAAAATCTATATTCTTTAGGTAGCATCAATGTATCAATGTTTTTTTTCTTTTCTTTCTTTCCTTCTTTCCTTCCTTCCTGCCATCCTTCCTTTCTCTTCCTTCCTCCCTCCCTCCCTCTCTCCCTCTCCCCCTTTCTCTCTCTCTCTCTGTTTCTCTCTCTTTCTCTCTCTCTTTCTCTCTTTCTTTCTTTCTTTCTTTCTTTCTTCCTTTCTTCCTTTCTTCCTTTCTTCCTTTCTTTCTTTATTTTTCCCTGGAAGGACCTTTCAAACTTTTCATAATTACAAAAGAGTCTTTGCATTGTTGGTTTTCTGGGGTCACAGAGGGACATTTATATGTCTTCGTTATGCCTATGGTGTGTATCCTTTCCATGTATAGCAGATGCCTAAGGTACTTTCTATTTCCAAAAGATAAGACTCTTTAGCTTTCTATTCTCCTAAGTATAGGAAAGGACAAACCTGGAGATCCAGGGGTCTCCATGTTTCTAGTTTAGTTGACTCCAGAAGCAAAGTTTGTAGTACAAGTAATTTATTGGGAAGATGATCCCTAGAAACACTGGTAGGAGAAAAAAGTACAATAAAGGAAACATTATCAGGCAAGTTATACTCTGGGCAACTGGAGATTAAAATCTTGGGGAATTATAGAGATGCTGTAAAACATGCACTCAGAGTCTTCCCATGGGGGAAATGGAATAGTTACCTGCCAACCCTCATTAATCATTCATACAAGGGTGCTTCTGGGGGCACTGATTACCCAGCAGTTCTAGCCTTCCCTGTACAAGGTTTGGAGGCAAGAGAGAGCTTAAGGCAAAAAGTTGTATGTACTGACATCTGGACGTTAGGTTGGTATGCCTAGAAATACTAAATTCCAAGGAGCTACAGCAGGTTGGTGGGGAGGGGTGGTGGTTAACTAAAGAAACTTCTATACAATGTAGAGGAAGAGACAGTATCTATACAGATTCACACATTAATACACATTCAATAAATACTTAGAGAGGACCCACAAAAACCTTGCACTATACATTAAGGAAGAATCCAGTCCTCATAGAGATGTCATTCTAGTTGACATGCATTTATTGAACGTTACATACAATATTCTCAGAAAACCTAGAGCTCTCAGGGGTCACCCAAGGAGGAAAATCTCAAACATTTCTCACAGGCACATTTCTGTCTCCATATTAGCTTTCCTGTCCCCAGTTACTTTTTGCTGCATAATAAATAACTTTAAACACAGTGACTTCAAACTATTTTTTTAGCTGATTCTGCATGTCTTAAATTTGTGATGGGCTCAGCTGGGTGGTTTTATTGATCTGGATGAGGTCTGGCTGATCCTGCCTGGGCTCATTTGTGCATTAACCTCCTTGTTGATTGTTGTCTAGGGTGTCTCAATTCTCCTCCAGGTATCTACTTGTTCTCCAGCAGATTAGCTGAGTCTTGTTCCCATGGTGGCAGGGTTGCTGAGACAATCTAGACAGTGACCTTCAATGCATAAGTGTTTTTCAAGCCCTTGCTTGCATCATGCTTGCCACTCTTCCATTGGCCAAAACAAGTCATGAGGCCATCCCAGTTTCAGGGCTGATGGAAGACTCCAACCATTGATAGCAGGAGCTACAAAAGTAACATTGCAAAAGTTGTGGATATGGAGCAGGGAGGAATTTGTGGCTATTTTTTGCATCTACTACAAAGTGAAAGAAGATTTTGCATCTACCACAAACACAACACACACAGCCCTGATATGATACAGGAAACACTGTATCAGGAATCTGTCTAAACAGAGAGAATGTGGTGCCCTGGGCACTTGTCCCAGAGAATTCACCCTTGCCTTCACTATCATGGTGTATGTGTCTGGCAACATTTCACAGTTCTCCATTACAAAATTGTGTTACTTGGACTTCTGTGATTTATAAGTCCAAAGCACATATGGGAATCAAATGTGCATCAGCTCTTTACTAACAAGGTTAAGCAATTTCCCGTGTCTTCCCAGAAGTCATCAAAACTACTACAACATCATGAGCCTGTAGGTGATAAATTATGTCTGTCTTGCTTCACTGTTAGGGAAAGTGGTGTTAACTGATTAGCCCTATACTCATGGAAAAGGGCTGGAAATAATGACAACATATCTGTATTCTTCCATTGTTCCAATAACCACCACTCCCTCCTGTCACCTCTACGAACAGGAATTCCCCGTTCACTGATTCCCTTGTTCTGGACATGTATGAGAAATTTGTCTATGTACTAATTTACTGGTCCTGAAAATGTTTTAATCCAATAAAATTTTTTTTCTAATGGAAAAATATTTAATAGTCAATGTTCTCCTGGATTCTAAAGATCTGATTTAAATAACATAGATATGCAATACTACTGTACAGATTTCAAAATTTTAAAAGTAGTTGAAAATTCTAAGTATCTATACTTCTAGTTTCTGACTACATCACCTAAAGCAAACTCTCCAAATTTCCTGCTAAGATATTACCAAGTCACAAAAAAGTCCAAAATCTTGACTTACCAAAAAATTAAAAAAATATACTAATGGACAACTCATCATCATAATCTAGATTGACTTCAACTGGGCCAAAATGAGAGATGACTAATAGCAGGCTCAATCAGACCTACAGACACTGAATGTTCTCTCCTCCTGTCCCCCATCCCCCAAGACATATCGAAGTAACAGACGTTCACAAGCACCTTGGAAAAGAGCGTGCAGATCCCAGTGGCAAGATCACCTGGTGGTGAGGTGGCAAATGAAGGGTAGCATGGTTTCAGGCTCCTTTCTGAGATGCATCCCCCAGTCCATGCTCTTAAATCACTAGGAGGGATAAAAGCTAGGGCATGCCCTTCTCCCCTCCTCTAGGCACACACTGTTAATAATCCCCAGGGAAATGACCACAGAAGAGGGGATATATATATATATATATATATATATATATATATACACACACACGCACATACATACATACATATATATAAAACTTATATTTAAATATATATATTTAAATAAATGTGTATGTATATATGGAGATTATATGTATAAAAAAAAACAGGAAAGCAAAAATCCTGAACAGCTTATAGCAAACGAAATAGAATTAATGTATTAGACAGAAGAAGAATCTGAAATAAGTAAAATGAGGAGGGTGGGGAAAGGGGAATTGGATGCAGGCAGTGAAAAGGTAAAGACTTCCAGTTGTGAGATAAATAAGTACTAGGGATATAATGTACAACATGATAAATATAATTAACACTGCCGTATGTTATATATGGGAGCTATTAAGACAGTAAATCTTGAGTTCCCATCATAAGGGAATTTTTTTCTATTCTTTAATTTTGTATCTATGTGACATTATTGATGTTCACTAAACTTATTGCAGAAACCATTTTATGATGCATGTAAGTCAAATCATTATGCTGTACACTTTAAACTTATACAGTGCTGTATGTTAATTATATCTCAATAAAACTGGAAGAAATAAAATTAAAAAATAAGTAAAATGAATATATTCAAAGCAGTATGACAGAGTTTGATAATATGGAAGAAAAACCAGCAGTTATAAGGAAAATCGAAATGTAAATGGGAAGTATGAAAGGCAAAAGTGTTGTAGTAAAGCAGTGGTTCCTAAAGTGTGATCTCAGAACAATAACATCAGCATCACCTGGACACTTGTTAGAATTACAAATTCTTGTACCCACCCGATACTGGATCAGAAACTCCAGTTGTGGGGCCTAAGCATCTGTGTTTTAAGACATACCCCTAGGTGATTCTGAGGCAGTCAAGTGTGAGAACCACTGCTGTAGAGAACCAAATTGATCGATTGGATTGTGAGCCAAAAGTGATTAAGCCAGAAGATGAAGTAGAAAAATTCTGTTAGAAAATATCAGGAATGAATAAGGATAAAGAAATAGGTATGTAAATGTTAACAGCCATTGTGGATAGAAGTAGAAGGTTCAACATCCATATAGTAGGATATCCAGAACCTGCCAACCAAGAATTTTTCAGAATTAAGTAAAGATTAGTCTATTTCACATGAAAGTCCAGATTTTCATCTTTTTTTTTTTTTTTCCTGATAAATTGGAAGGTCTGGCAACACACCCACCTATTTATATAACAATTACCCAAGCTGACTAGCAGCTGCTACCTTTCAATGAAGCCTTCCCAGGGGACTAGATTGTGAGTCCCAGTGGCAGACAGGCAGATCCATTCCAGCTCTACCAAGTACTAACTACGTGACTTTAGACAACCTTCTGAGTCTAAAATGCCTCATCTAGACAGTGGGTTTAATAAGATACCCACCTCATAGCTGTTTTGAAGATTAAATGAGTCAATACATGCAAAGATCCAGTATAGTGCTTGGAAATTCCTAAGCAGTTTAAAACTGCCAGCTGTTGATTTTTCTTGTTATAGCCCCACTCACCTCCGGAGGCTCAGGTTCAGATTTTTCTTACACCAAACCTAGCTCACTTCTGTTTGTTACATTACCTGTTTTCTGCCTTTTGGAACCTGTGATTCTTTCTCTATCCCTTCATGACCCTAACTTTGGTTGGTTTGTTTACATCTCTGGGCCTCAGTTTCCTCTTCAGTAAAATGGGATAATGACCTGCCTCAATCTCAAATGTATATACAAGTGGAATAGTGTTTGTGGACATGACTTCCACAGAACGGGGCACTCAGTAAATGCTTGAACACTTCTTGATTTAGTTATTCATCTTCATATCCTGTACAATAATTAGCACAGGATGGTGTGCTACAGCCAGCCCATAGTGGCTCAAGAAAGCCAGTTGCTAAATTTTCAGGAATTTTGAGAATTGGTTGTTAAACACAGCCATTATTAAAAACTAAATCACATAAACCTACACTTAACTTATGTTAAAGACTAAGGTAATGAATTCTCAAAAACCTATCTCTTGTTCATTTTTTACTACATTTTACCATAATCTAAACTATTGAGATGAATTCAGTCTATTGTGTCTGTGTGATAGAGATACTATAGAACGCTGTTCTACTTCACATTTCTTCCCAGCTCCCAACTCCCAGCTCAGTGACATTACATGTGTGGGTTGAAATTGGCCATGATTGGAATATTTATCCCATGGAATTTGGCAAACACTTCAAACCAGGGCTCTATTTCCCCTTGAAAAGCCAGTTGTAAAATATTTACCAGAGCATCAGTAAGATCTTTAAAATCTGTTCAGAAAACAAAAAGAAACATAAAATTATGTTTATTACCAGGGACCTCAAAACATAGTGAAGTACTAACAGTGACCAAAAAAAGATGAATCTATTATATTTTAAATTTGTCAGGAAATTCACAAGCTGAGTATGGCATTAAACATTTAATATATATAAACTTAATACATATATATATTAATATATATAAACTTTAAAGGTTAAAGTTGCATATGTTCTAGAACTCTATGAAACATGCTACTCAACCACATTTCTTTTTTTCCTCTTGTAATTTACCCACTGCAAACAGCATTCCATTTTTCATGCTCAAATAAAGGTTTCTTTTTATAGTAATAGTTATGAAGCAGAAATTGCACTAAGTTCTTTACATACATTGACAAGTCTCACAACAACCTTCTGAGGCAAACACTACTATTGCCCCTAGTTAACAGATGAGAAAACTGCACCTCAGAGAAAATAAAGTGTCTTGAACATAATCAAAAATCTTGAAAATACAATAGCAGAGCTGGGCATAAACTGAGGCCATCAAACCCCAAGGGTTGCACTCCTCCAGTGCCCCTCCCACTACCTGCCTGTGCTCTGGCATTGATGTTGAAGGTCATGGTAAAAGATGATTTTCCCTGAAGAGAATAATAAAAACCAAGCAGATTTGGTTAATTTTCCTTTTTCTCTGTATTTTCTTCCCAGATCATTCAAGTAAAGCTTTCCAGATTTAAGGGAATAAAGACTCCAATAATTTAAAAAATTCTGTGAAGTTTATTGAAAAAAAATTTTTTTTCTTTTGGGTCTGTAGCCTTTTTGTCAACAAGTATCCAAACAACTTTACCTATTTCTGCAAAATTTTAAGAAAAACCACTGCTCCTCTGTCATCAACATGGTTTAATCTAACTTTCTAGAAAGAGAGGCTTTTTGTGACATGGAAATTGGCCTATCCTAATTCTTTTTGGAAATACAATAAGGTTAAAAGAAAATGAAAAAAATATAGACACACACATAAAAGCATGTATGCATACCATACTACCATCCATATATCAATACCACCCTTATTACATTTAACTGAATTTTCCTCCAATTTTATTTGTAAATGTGTGTTCTAAGAATGTTGTCTATATACCTTAGGTAGTATTTGCTTCTAAGATCTTCCTCACTTACTATTATATCATTATAATTACTTCTTGTTGTTCCAAATTCTTAGGCATTGTTTATTTCAAAGACATGATGAAATATAAAAGTTTAATGAAGAAATGGGTATTAATTCTATAGGCCCAGATAAATGGAACAGTGAAACTTGAAGCTCTGAAAAATATGCTCCACCTGTAAGTAGTTGACTAAAGATTTTACTTTCAACAGAACAGTTGATGTTTTCTAGAGGTAGTCTAGCATGTTTCCATGGGAGCTTATTAGCAAGATTCTTCATGGGTCCTAGCCCAGACTTACTGAATCAGAATCTGCTTTTTGACAAAATCCCCAGGAGATTTGTATGCACATTAAAATCTGAGAGCCATGACTTTTATTCATATTGCATTACATAATCATCATATAGACTTATCTTTTGTAGTCAGCATTCACAGTTATAGAGAACTACGGGTTTCAGGGGGTGACACCCTTATGGACTTAGGGGCACACACTCTTCTTCACAGTTTCATGCTCATGCCTCAAAGCAAGATAAATGAAATTGCCTTCCTGGATTACATGGATTCACTTAACCAACATTACATAAGCCTTTTGACAGTCATAATCCAATGTTATAATTTACAGTGTTCTTATTCCTGTTCTTTTTCCAGGAATAGGAAAAAGTGACTTAATAACTAAATTAATATTTCAACTGAATATGTTAATACCTACTATCAAAAGGAACCCCCACGTCACTTGCTAAGGTAATGGGTACAATAAATTTTGTAAAATAATTTTGTTTAGGCCTATGATTCTCTTCGTGACTTGGGACCCAGGTTGGCACAAGAAGTAAACCATTCTAGAATTTCCCTTACCTCCCATTTATTATTCTGTTTCTTGTACAATTTTACCTTTAAGGCACTCTATCGTTTCTCTGGGAAGAGGAGCTTCAGAGAGATTATAAATCATGTAATAATGCAATGATTTAGAGAAGAACTGAGTTTGTGTGTAATCTTTTGCATTTTATATTTTGCGTTTTACAAAAGAAGGTGTAACAAGTCCCCAGTGTTAGGCTGCAATTGTTTTCACTGCAGTAGAATTCCATCGTCCTTGAGCTCTTTACAGGTAGTGCAAGAAGGTAGGGAGAATTGCTCATTTGTTTATGAAGTCCAGAGAAAGATACAATGGGTTGAAATTGTGGCATTAAAAATTTGGGTTAAACTTGTCTGAATCTGTGTATGTATGTGCACTTACATGTGCTGTGTGTGCTTGGTTTTGTACTGGGAGTTTGGATAAATGGAAATGGAGTGGAATAGGGTCTCCTTTCACAATTCTTTGAGTTACATGGAGAAATTATGGTATCTCCTTTGGAATTCTCCCAAGGAGAGTCTGCTATCTACCTACATGGTGTAGATTTTGAACTGCCTAATTGTAAAGAGGATGGTATACCCAGGGTCTTTCTAGGACTATCTGGCCATCTTTCATTTTACAACTTTCTGTAAAGTGAGGCAGAAACCTGAGTGGTCTCTAAATTTGCATAACTTATCTTTCTTAGCAAGGCTTTTCCTAAATTTACAAGCCATTGCTGTTTATCCATCAGGAATCTATCCCAAACATCAAAATGCTTTTTAAAAAGTTCATGTGTCCATTGCACTGCCAAGGACAACATAAGGATTTCTATCACCTCAATGCCCACCAGAGGTGAATAGGGGCACAGACAGGGAGGCGGCAATGCACCATGATGATTTCAACTCAACTGGCATTTTTGGCATGAACGAGTGCCTTCTGTGTGCAGATATGTTACTGGTTGCCTTTGCCCAGGGCTGTGGTTGCCTCAGATTCCTTTCCAAGGAACATAGCTGGGCTTTTCTCAAATGCAGAGTCCCCAGAAATGTATATTTCAAAAAAAAAGACATAATTTTGCTTCCTTCCCTAGGGCTCAAAATATGCACCAATCTAAAAGAACATGGCTGAGAGAAGCGAAAGACATTGACAAACATTTAAAAATCTGTAAATAAATGTTCTTAGTGATGTGACCTTAAAAAAAAAAAAAGCTGTACATATATTAAAAAGTGATGGTGTTCGGCTTCTGGGAAGATGGCGGAAGAGTAAGACGCGGAGCTCACCTTCCTCCCCACAGATACACCAGAAATACATCTACACGTGGACAACTCCTACAGAACACCTACTGAACGCTGGCAGAAGACCTCAGACTTCCCAAAAGGCAAGAAATCCCCCACGTACCTGGGTAGGGCAAAAGAAAAAAGAATAAACAGAGACAAAAGGATAGGGATGGGACCTGCACCAGTGGGAGGGAGCTGTGAAGGAGGAAAGGTTTCCACACACTAGGAAGCCCCTTCACAGGCGGAGACTGTGGGTGGTGGAGGAGGAAAGCTTCGGAGCTGTGGAGGAGAGCACAGCAACAGGGGAGCGGGGGGCAAAGCGGAGAGATTCCCGCACAGAGGATCGGTGCCGACCGGCACTCACCAGCCCGAGAGGCTTGTCTGCTCGCCCGCCGGGGCGGGCAAGGCTGGGAGCTGAGACTCGGGCTTCGGTCGGAGCGCAGGGAGAGGACTGGGGTTGGCGGCGTGAACACAGCCTGCAGGGGGTTAGTGCGCCACGGCTGGCCGGGAGGGAGTCCGGGGAAAAGTCTGGACCTGCCAAAGAGGCAAGAGACGTTTTCTTCCCTCTTTGTTTCCTGGTGCGCGAGGAGAGGGGATTAAGAACGCTGCTTAAAGGAGCTCCAGAGACCGGTGCAAGCCGCGGCTAAAAGCGTGGACCCCAAAGACAGGCATGAGATGCTAAGGCTGCTGCTGCCGCCACCAAGAAGCCTGTGTGCGAGCACAGGTCATCATCCACAACCCACTTCTGGGGAGCCTGTGCAGCCCGCCACTACCAGGGTCTCGGGATCCAGGGACAGCTCCCCTGGGAGAGCGCACGGCGCGCCTCAGGCTGGTGCAGCGTCAAGCCGGCCTCTGTCGCTGCAGGCTCGCCCCGCACTCCGTGCCCCTCCCTCCCCACGGCCTGAGTGAGACAGAGCCCCCGAATCAGCGGCTCCTTTAACCCCATCCCGTCTGAGCGAAGAACAGACGCCCTCCAGGGACCTACACGCAGAGGTGGGACAAATCCAAAGCTGAGCCCCTGGGAGCTGTGAGAACAAAGAAGCGAAAGGGAAATCTCTCCCAGCAGCCTCAGAAGCAGCGGATTACAGCTCCACAATCAACTTGATGTACCCTGCATCTGTGGAATACATGAATAGACAACGAATCATCCCAAATTAAAGAGGTGGACTTTGAGGGCAAGATTTATGATTTTTTCCCCTTTTCCTCTTTTTGTGAGTGTGTATGTGTATGCTTCTGTGTGAGATTTTGTCTGTATAGCTTTGCTTCCACCATTTGTCCGAGGGTTCTATACATCCGATATTTTTTAAATTTTTTTTTATTAATTACTTTTTATTTGTATAACTTTACTTTATTTAATTTATCTTCATTCTTTCTTTCCTTCCTTCCCTCCTTTAGACAATGAATCATCCCAAATTGAGGAGGTGGACTTTGAGAGCAAGATTTATGATTTTTTCCCCTTTTCCTCTTTTTGTGAGTGTGTATGTGTATGCTTCTGTGTGAGATTTTGTCTGTATAGCTTTGCTTCCACCATTTGTCCTAGAGTTCTATACATCTGATTTATTTTTCTCTTAATAATTTTTTTTTATTTTAATAAATTTATTATATTTTATCTTACTTTATTTTACTTTATCTTCTTTCTTTCATTTTTTCCTTCCTTCCCTCCTTCCTTCTTTCCTTCCTCCCTCCCTCCTCCTTTCTTTCTTTCTTTCTTTCTACTTCTACTAATTCTTTCTTTCTACTTTTTCTCCCTTTTATTCTGAGCTGTGTGGATGAAAGGCTCTTGGTGCTGCAGCCAGGAGTCAGTGCTGTGCCTCTGAGGTGGGAGAGCCAACTTCAGGACACTGGTCAACAAGAGACCACCCAGCTCCACATAATATCAAATGGCGAAAATCTCCCAAAGATTTCCATCTCAACACCAAGACCCACCTTCACTCAATGACCAGCGAGCTACAGTGCTGGACATCCTATGCCAAACAACTAGCAAGACAGGAACACAACCCCACCCATTAGCAGAGAGGCTGCATAAAATCATAATAAATCCACGGACACCCCAAAACACACCACCAGATGTGGAACTGCCCACCAGAAAGACAATTTCCAGCCTCATCCACCAGAACACAGGCACTACTCCCCTCTACCAGGAAGCCTACACAACCCACTGAACCAACTTTACCCACTGAGGACAGACACCAAAAACAATGGGAACTACGAACGTGCAGCTTGCAAAAAGGAGACCCCAAACCCAGTAAGATAAGCAAAATGAGAAGACAGAAAAACACACAGCAGATGAAGGAGCAAGATAAAAATCCACCAGACCTAACAAATGAAGAGGAAATAGGCAGTCTACCTGAAAAAGAATTCAGAGTAGTGATAGTAAAGATGATCCAAAATATTGCAAATAGAATAGACAAAATGCAAGAAACATTTAAGAAGGATCTAGAAGAACAAAAGATGCAATAAACAATGAACAACACAATAAATGAAATGAAAAATATTCTAGATGGGATCAATAGCAGAATAACTGAGGCAGAAGAATGGATAAGTGACCTGGAAGATAAAATAGTGGAAATAACTACTGCAGAGCAGAATAAAGATAAAAGAATGAAAAGACTGAGGACAGTCTCAGAGACCTCTGGGACAACATTAAACACACCAACATTCGAATTATAGGGGTTCCAGAAGAAGAAGAGAAAAAGAAAGGGACTGAGAAAATATTTGAAGAGATTATAGTTGAAAACTTCCCTAATATGGGAAGGGAAATAGTTAATCAAGTCCAGGAAGCACAGAGAGTTCCATACAGGATAAATCCAAGGAGAAATATGCCAAGACACATATTAATCAAACTGTCAAAAATTAAATACAAAGAAAACATATTAAAAGCAGCAAGGGAAAAATAACACACAAGGGAATCCCCATGAGCTTAACAGCTGATCTTTCAGCAGAAACTTTGCAAGCCAGAAGGGAGTGGCAGGACATATTTAAAGTGATGAAGGAGAAAAACCTGCAACCAAGATTACTCTACCCAGCAAGCGTCTCATTCAGATTTGATGGAGAAATTCAAACCTTCACAGAAAAGCAAAAGCTGAGAGAGATCAGCACCACCAAACCAGCTCTATAACAACTGCTAAAGGAACTCCTCTAGACAAGAAACACAAGAGAAGGAAAATACCTAAAATAATGAACCAAAAACAATTAAGAAAATGGGAATAGGAACATACATATGGAAAATTACCTTAAATGTAAATGGACTAAATGCTCCCACCAAAAGACACAGATTGGCTGAATGGATACAAAAACAAGACCCATATATTTGCTGTCTACAAGAGACCCACTTCAGACCTAGAGACACATACAGACTGAAAGTAAGCGGATGGAAAAAGATATTTCATGCAAATGGAAACCAAAAGAAAGCTGGAGTAGCAATTCTCATATCAGACAAAATCGACTTTAAAATAAAGACTAGTAGAAGAGACAAAGAAGACACTACATAAGGATCAAGGGATTGATCCAAGAAGAAGATATAACAATTGTAAATATTTATGCACCCAACATAGGTGCACCTCAATACATAAGTCAAATAGTAACAGCCATAAAGGGGGAAACCAACAGTAACACATTCATAATAGGGGACTTTAACACCCCACTTTCACCAATGGACAGATTATTCAAAATGAAAATAAATAAGGAAACACAAACTTTAAATTATACATTAAACAAGATGGACTTAATTGATATTTATAGGACATTCCATCCAAAAACAACAGAATACACATTTTTCTCAAGTGCTCATGGAACATTCTCCAGGATAGATCATATCTTGGGTCACAAATCAAGCCTGGGTAAATTTAAGAAAATTGAAATTGTATCAAGTATCTTTTCCTACCACAATGCTATGAGACTAGATATCAATTACAGGAAAAGATCTGTAAAATATACAAACACATGGAGGCTAAACAATACACTACTTAATAACGAAGTGATCATTGAAGAAATCAAAGAGGAAATAAAAAAAAAATACCTAGAAACAAATGACAATGGAGACACGATGACCCGAAATCTATGGGATGCAGCGAAAGCAGTTCTAAAGTTTATAGCAATACAATCCTACCTTAAGAAACAGGAAACATCTCGAATAAACAGCCTAACCTTGCACCTAAAGCAATTAGAGAAAGAAGAACCAAAAAAAAAAAAAACCCAAAGTTAGCAGAAGGAAAGAAATCATAAAAATCAGATCAGAAATAAATGAAAAAGAAATGAAGGAAATGATAGCAAAGATCAATAAAACTAAAAGCTGGTTCTTTAAGAAGATAAACAAAATTGATAAACCATTAGCCAGACTCATCAAGAAAATAAGGGAGAAGACTCAAATCAATAGAATTAGAAATGAAAAAGGAGAATTAACAACAGACACTGCAGAAATTCAAAAGATCATAAGAGATTACTACAAGCAACTCTATGCCAATAAAATGGACAACCTGGAAGAAATGGACAAATTCTTAGAAATGCACAACCTGCCAAGACTGAATCAGGAGGAAATAGAAAATATGAACAGACTAATCACAATCACTGAAATTGAAACTGTGATTTAAAATCTTCCAACAAACAAAAGCGCAGGACCAGGTGGCTTCACAGGCGAATTGTATCAAACATTTAGAGAAGAGATAACACCTATCCTTCTCAAACTCTTCCAAAATATAGCAGAGGGAGGAACACTCCCCAACTCATTCTACGAGGCCACCATCACCCTGATACCAAAACCAGACAAGGATGTCACAAAGAAAGAAAACTACAGGCCAATATCACTGATGAACATAGATGCAAAAATTCTCAACAAAACACTAGCAAACAGAATCCAACAGCACATTAAACGGCCATACACCATGATCAAGTGGGGTTTATTCCAGGAATGTAAGGATTCTTCAATATTCGCAAATCAGTCAACGTGATACACCATACTAACAAATTGAAGGAGAAAAAACATATGATCATCTCAATAGATGCAGAGAAAGCTTTTGACAAAATTCGACACCCATTTATGATAAAAACCCTGCAGAAATTAGGCATAGAGGGAACTTTCCTCAACATAATAAAGGCCATATATGACAAACCCACAGCTAACATTGTCCTCAATGGTGAAAAACTGAAAGCATTTCCATTAAGATCAGGAACAAGACAAGGTTGCCCACTCTCACCACTCTTATTCAACATAGTTTTGGAAGTTTTAGCCACAGCAATCAGAGAAGAAAAAGAAATAAAAGGAATCCAAATCAGAAAAGAAGAAGTAAAACTGTCACTGTTTGCAGATGACATGATACTATACATAGAGAATCCTAAAGATGCTACCAGAAAACTACTAGAGCTAATCAATGAATTTGGTAAAGTAGCAGGATACAAAATTAATGCACAGAAATCTCTGGCATTCCTATACACTAATGATGAACAATCTGAAAGTGAAATCAAGAAAGCACCCCCATTTACCATTGCAACAAAAAGAATAAAATATCTAGGAATAAATCTACCTAAAGAGACAAAAGACCTGTATGCAGAAAATTATAATACACTGATGAAAGAAATTAAAGATGAAACAAACAGATGGAGAGATGTACCATGTTCTTGGATTGGAAGAATCAACATTGTGAAAATGACTCTACTACCCAAAGCAATCTACAGATTCAATGCAATCCCTATCAAACTACCACTGGCATTTTTCACAGAACTAGAAAAAAAAAATTCACAATTTGTATGGAAACACAAAAGACCCTGAATAGCCAAAGCATTCTTGAGAATGAAAGATGGAGCTGGAGGAATCAGGCTCCCTGACTTCAGACTATACTATAAATCTACAGTAATCAAGACAGTATGGTACTGGCACAAAAACAGAAATATAGATCAATGGAACAGAATAGAAAGCCCAGAGATAAACCCATGCACATATGGTCACCTTATCTTTGTTAAAGGAGGCAGGAATGTACAGTGGTGAAAGGGCAGCCTCTTCAATAAGTGGTGCTGGGAAAACTGGACAGGTACATGTAAAAGTATGAGATTAGATCACTCCCTAACACCATACACAAAAATAAGCTCAAAATGCATTAAAGACCTAAATGTAACGCCAGACACTATCACACTCTTAGAGGAAACCATAGGCAGAACACTCTATGACATAAATGACAGCAAGATCCTTTTTCACCCACCTCCTAGAGAAATGGAAATAAAAACAAAAATAAACAAATGGGACCTAATGAAACTTCAAAACTTTTACACAGCAAAGGAAACCATAAACAAGAGCAAAAGACAACCCTCAGAATGGGCGAAAATATTTGCAAAGAAGCAACTGACAAAGGATTAATCTCCAAAATTTATAAACAGCTCATGCAGCTTAATAACAAAAAAGCAAACAGCCCAATCCAAAAATGGGCAGAAGACCTAAATAGACATTCCTCCAAAGAAGATATACAGACTGTCAACAAACACATGAAAGAATGCTCAACATCACTAATCATTAGAGACATGCAAATCAAAATTACAATGAGATATCATCTCACACCAGTCAGAATGGCCATCATCAAAAAATCTATAAACAATAAATGCTGGAGAGGGTGTCGAGAAAAGGGAACCCTCTTGCACTGTTGGTGGGAATGTAAATTGATACAGCCACTGTGGAGAACAGTATGGAGGTTCCTTAAAAACTACAAATAGAACTACCGTATGGCCCAGCAATCCCACTACTGGGCATATACCCTGAAAAAACCATAATTCAAAAAGAGTCATGTACCAAAATGTTCATTGCAGCTCTATTTACAATAGCCTGGAGATGGAAACAACATAAGTATCCATCATCTGATGAATGTATAAAGAAGATGTGGCACATGTATACAATGGAATGTTACTCAGCCATAAAAAGAAACGAAATTGAACTATTTGTAATGAGGTGGATAGACCTAGAGTCTGTCATACAGAGTGAAGTAAGTCAGAAAGAGAGAGAAAAATACCGTATGCTAACACATATATATGGAATTTAAGAAAAAAAAATGTCATGAAGAACCTAGGGGTAAGACAGGAATAAAGACACAGACGTACTAGAGAATGGACTTGAGATTATGGGGAGGGGGAAGGGTAAGTTGTGACAAAGCGAGAGAGAGGCATGGACATATATACACTACCAAACGTAAGCTAGATAGCTAGCGGGAGGCAGCCGCATAGCACAGGGAGATCAGCTAGGTGCTTTGTGACTGCCTGGAGGGGTGGGATAGGGAGGGTGGGAGGGAGGGAGACGCAAGAGGGAAGAGATATGGGAACATATGTATATATATAACTGATTCACTTTGTTATAAAGCAGAAACTAACACACCATTGTAAAACAATTATACTCCAATAAAGGTGTAAAAAAAAAAAAGTGATGGCACAGGTAAGTTCCCTATGAATACAGAAACATGAGGGATAATTACAAGGTTATTGCTATAGTTTGTAGCATAGCTACTCCCCTCCCACCCCATCCATTCATATGTTGAAACCTAACCCCCAAGGTGATGGTTTTAGGAGATGGGGCATTTGGGAGATGATTAGGTCAAGAGAGCAGAGTCCTCATGAGTGGAATTAGTACCCTTATGAGAAAGAGCTCCCTTACTCCCTTTTTTATTTGAGAATATGGTGATAAGAGTGCAGCCCAGAAGATGGCCCTCACCTGACTATGCTGGCACTTTGATCTTGGACTTCCAGCTTCCAAACTGTTAGAAGTAAATTTCTGTTGTTTATAAGCCACTCAGTCTGAGGTACTTTGTTATAGCAGCTCAAATGGACTAAGACAGTTACCTATTTCTATGTGAAAAAAATACTCCCAAACCTAGTAGCTTAAAAATCAACATTTGTTATTTCTTGTAATTCTAGGAAGTGGCTGGGTTCATCTCTTTGTGTTTCTTTTGCTTCATATGGCATCACCTGGCATCACTCATGCAAATAAATTCAAGTATGAGCTTGCCTGGGACTAGAATATTTGTGACTGAATGAAGCAAATTTAGTGGCTTCATTCAGCCTGGGTGGCTAGAACAACTAGGGGATGGCTGGAACTTTCTTTCTTCACAAGTTCTCTTCAAGCTTATTTACATGACAGCTATAACACAAAGCTGCCAAAGAATGGAAAAGAAGGAGTCCAGGATTCTTAAGTCCCAGATGGCAAGTTCATTACATTCAATTGGTCAAAGCATATCACAAGGCCAGCCCTGATTCCACAGGAGGGGACATAGAACCATTTCTTGATGAGAGAAGTGATACCTTACATGCAAGGTATTGTTTGTGGCCGTATTTGTAGACATCCCACATTACCTACCATCCATTTTTCTCCTTAATAGCAGAACTCTGATTTTGCTTAGATTTCTACCCTATTTCTTGTGGTCAAGGTCTTCAGGTAAGGCTGCCTCCATCTCTAACCCTGGGAAGGTGGACCCTGCTTGTTCTAAGACACATACAGTGGTCTTATTTTTAATGCAAATTTAGGCGTAGACAAATGATAAAATTCTGACCAGTGAAATTTGAGAAGTATGCTGGGAAGTTCCTGGGAAAGGTTTTACAGCTCTTAAAAAGTGATATAAGGAGAACTTGGTCTCTTCTGTCTCTGGATGTTACTGGGTCTGTCGATCATCAGCCCCTTTGTCTCTAACTTGCAACCATGAGGGTAAAGCCAACACAGAGGACAGGACAGAGCCAAAAGACCTACAGGGATTGTCTGTGTCAGATAGGCTCCTAATTCTGGAGTTTTTAAATTTTAAAGTTAGGTTTTCTGTTACCCTCTGCTGATGCATCCTTAATGATCAAGACCATATGAAAAGACAGAACAATAGAAATGCAAATCAGAACAGTGCTCATATCAGCTGTGTATGATGTATGCTTTCCGTAAGAAATGAGAGGGAAGGCTGTCTGCTAAAAATCCTCATTGGGTGACATTTTCTTTCTTAGTAAAAGTATCACAGTCTAGAGTCTAGCACTCATCTTTGCAAACTAAAGAACCCGAACTTGCTAATTCATTAAAAATAATTCCATGTCTCCGAACCAAACTTATTTTACCCAAGTTCATAAGATGGAGGTATAAAACTTTTATTCCACCTTATGAGTTATCTAAATTCATCAGAAAGCATAGAACTAAAAGGCCAATTGCAACTTATGATGAATCCTGTAAATGTAGAGAAGTGAGAAACTTTGAGGTCATCATGACCTGCACATTCTGGAATCAGAACAAGAGGAACGGGATGAATTAAATATTTAATGGTAGCTAAGATATCCTGATTCATCCACTTTACAGTGAGAATGTTTTTGTTGACAGGATCAGAACATCTAAAGTCCAATGATTAACCACTTCCTACATCCATTTTCATCTTAAGAATGTTCTTGCTAGTGGAAGGGGATACAGCCAATGATGACTGATTATGACCCTCTCTTCCTTAGATGTTGCTGCAGTAGCCATAACCAATGATGGTTTCTTGTTTCTATTTTAGTCCATATTTTCATGACTGACCACATCATTTTGAAAAACCCATTCAGTCATCCTGGGGTGATGGTTTTCAAATGGTTCTTTGAACAGAAATTCCTCCATGATAAAGTTTTCAGTAGTCTCTGGAAAAATAAGAAAAATAAGGACACATATACAAAAACTCCAAAACACACATCTCAGTTTGATTATTTATATATCTATACATATTGTGCATCAGCTTCTTCCCTTCAAGTCACCTTTCTTGAGTGTCTGTCCTGAGATTTCCACCTGTCAGTTGCTCCTTAGTGCATTGTCCAGTTCCCATACACATGTGGATCATAATGGGGTGGATCACAGGTAGTGCACTTCCTTGGGCTGCCTCTCTCTGGTCACAGAGCACAGTTCTCTCTACTCCTTCGTCTGTTCCCTTATTCTCCATGCTATGAAAACACCAGGTCGTAGCTGCTTACCCATGTATTAGCTCTGGTGGGTCAGCTGCCAACAACCCATCTCAAATCTCAGCAGCTTAACACAATAAAATTGTATTTCTCACTCATGGAAAGTCCTGGGAAGGGACTGATTGAATATTTTTCATGAGGTGCCTCAGGGGCTCAGGCTTCTTCCATCTTTAATACATGGCCTCTGAGGTTGCTACAGAAGGGGAAAATGAGGGAGGAACATAAATAGCCAATGTTTTATTAACCTGTCCTGGAAAGAGCATACCTCACTTCACCCACATTCCATTGATCTGAGCTCAATCATACAACCTTCACCTGACTGCAAGGGGGTCCTTACTATAAGGGGATTGTAATTTAGCTGTGTGCCAGAAGAGGAGAAAAATGAATATTGGTGAATTTCAATTGAGCCTTTATAAGGATTACAAATTTCTAAAAATAATAACAGTTAAAGAAAGCCCATAAAATTACTCACTAAATATGATTATCTGTTGGACTCAAGGGAAAAGCTATTGGTAAATTAAATTCTTTATATAGTCTCTTTGATGGACATGTGCATTACCTAATGTTACTCACCTTATTTCAAGCTGAGGCTTTTCTTCAAAATACTACTTTTTCTAAATTCTATTTTTTTATGGAATTTTCTCCATATGATCTCCACCAATAGAAGTGCACTTTCATATGTCTGATTTGTTCAGTTTAGAATACCACCCTGAGGTCAGGGCTATAGTAAAGTGTTGAAGGTGGTCTTTGACACTCTAAGTCCAGTCAAATGACTTTCAGATACATCCATTCTTTCTGCCTGACTGACCAATCAGACTGGTTGCACACATACTCACATATGTCTTCAAAGATACATAACATCTTCCAAGATCAAATATTAATTATCAAAAACATGATAGTCTAAACCCGGGATCTGATAAACTATGGGCTTGGGGCCTAACCCAGATCACTTTCTGTTTTGTACATAAAATTTTATTGGAACACAACTGTACCCATTTATTCACCTGTTGCTATGGTTGCTTTCATGCTACAATGGCAAAGTTGAGTATTTGCAACAAAGGCCATATTGACACAGAATTTAATATATTTATTATCTGATCCCTTACAGATGTAGTTTATCAATCCCTGGTGTAAACTAAAGGTAGAAGAGTCATATGCCTAAAGCGCCAAAAAGGCAATGTTGTTGAGTAACTGAAACAGCTATAATATACAAAGCAATATAATTGTTTTGGAGCTGAAAAATACATACGTGTCTGAAAGCATTCGATTTTTAAAGTAACATGTGGGCCAACAAAGTACATCTTCATACTAGTTTAGACCTATCATCAACCAGCTTAAAACATATGAAACTAAGTTCATAAGGACAAAGGAAATAATTCCTTCACTGCCCCATAATGAGCAAGGTTGCCTCTCTACAAAAAAGCTTGGTCACTAGATCTTCCCTTTATTATGTGGAACAGGATCATTTCCTTTATGTCACCAGCACCTCAGCCTCCTATCCACACCCATCTTCAAACTGTGACTGCTTGGACTTCCTTCAAAAAGAAACTGGCCCTGCTCAGCTATATCCCCTTATTGCTCTTCCAGAAATACAAAGACTAGGCAAAACTCTGACATAACAGCTTGTTAGGAGTTGATTTAATACTTAGCATCAGCGATTTTACTCCCTGATTTCTGGGGAGAGGGATTTCATCCTCCATGATATTTTATTATTTGTAGTTCTAATGTCCTTCATTGGCAAATTTATAATGTGACAAACCCTGGATCTTATTTCATTTTAAAATTTTACTTGTCTATGAAATCCCAACGTGTGGGAACCACAGACCCAAGTGACATTATAGCATTATAAGATGACTTTGTTAATCTCTGCTTTGATCCATCATTAGGAAATTTATATAGTGTAAACTCTCAATGGCAAGCTTATTCCTCTTCTGTCCAAGATTTTAGGGAACTCCTCACTGAAATCAGAACTCATAATTAAGAGCAAATACCAAGGAGATAATGACTGTTTCTGGTCCAGGCTAGGAAAATGCCAAATACAAGAGAAAGTCCTTCAGAACTATGTGTGCAGTAAAGACAAGAAGGCAGCAATTACAAATGTCCTGCCTGTAAGACAGGAGGGAAGAAACTTGCCTTGAGTGAAATTCTATTATTGGCAGTTCCTTTAGCAAACCATGAAAAGTAGAGTTTACTATCTCTAATTCATAGATTAATAACTTGAACGTTACCATGATTAAGCCAGCATGCTCAAGATTAAGGAACAAGTAAGTGGTAAACTCATTATGACTGAGGCAAGGACTTTTATTCCAGACTTGAGCAATAGCTAACATTTCTACTCCTCTTTCTCCTCCTCCTCCTTCATTTTCTTGACAAAAATAATAACCTCTAAGGTATAAAGGGCTTAGAAATCTATTCTAAGTAAGTTGAAGCCACGTTAGAGAAGAACCTAGGAAGACATTATCCAATTTCTTTACACAAACCCAAATCTTCAAGTGAAATCCATTCAGGGGTATTAAGGCAACATGTGGCATGCAGAATCTCTCTCATTTGCCTTGGAGAAGCCATGGATGATGAAAGAAGTTTCTATATGAAAGAGATTTCTTACAGAAAAGATCAAATATCTATATATTTTCAAGGAGAGAAGAAGATTCGTTACAGCAATTAAAGGAATTCCTGGAAAAATGTATAGGTTTGATCATTAAACAGAAGGTTGGTGAAAGCTTATGAAAACAATGATCTTTCATGTACCAGTTAGTTTGTAGGCAACAGAAAGTTGGAGACCCACCTTATACCCCCCCCCCCCCAAAAAAAAAAGCCTGGTCTGTGCTCCACAGTTAAAAAGAGCAAACAACCATAATTTCACCCTGGTGTAAACTACTCAAAATTCAAAATTTCAGGAGAGAAGCTCTGATTGGCCAAACTTAGTCACATGCCTGTCCCTTTCCCCTGTAAAGGCAGATACAGAAATTATCTGCACCTCTAGGCAATCATGGTCTGAGGCAGGAAGCTAGGTTTGCCTGTCTGCCAAGGCTACAGACATAGAGGGTTATAGTTCATTCTCTAAAAGGAAATCAGTGTGCTTTTTGGAAAGAAAACAGGATTCCAAACTGCAAAAAAAATTGGCAATTGTCCTCTACAATTGAAAAACAGATTGGATTCATGACTTGCTTGCCTCTTTCATTTTTTAAAAGTTTTTATTTTTATTGCTATTTTTATTTTTTTTTGACAATCATTTAATTTATTTTTAAAATATCTTTAGTGGAGTATAATTGCTTTACAATGTTGTGTTAATTTCTGCTGCACAACAAAGTGAATCAGCTATATGTATACATATATTCCCATATCCCCTCCCCTTGAGCCTCCCTCCCACCCTCCCTATCCCACCACTCTAGGTCATCACAAAGCAACGAGTTGATTTCCCTGTGTTATGCAGCATCTTCCCACTAGCCATCAATTTTACATTTGGTAGTGTATATAAGTCAGTGTTACTCTCTCACTTCGTCCCACCTTCCCCTTCCCCACCATGTCCTCAAGTCTGTTCTCTACGTCTGCATCTTTATTCCAGTCCTGTTTTTAGACAAGTAGATATTATGTAGGTGATTTATTCATCAAGGTCCTTGTGAGAGTGTCATGGAATCCTTGAAACAAGAGAGAAAAATGGAACCTGGTGGATGCTGTGTTCAGAGCCAACATTGAATTGAACCTCAACAAAGACTGAGCTCTTGACAGAGAGTGTTGTACTCTTTTCTAGTTCAACATGATAATGAAGCATTTGAGTGGGGGAAAAAATAGTTAAGGCTCTTTTAGTTGCAAGTGACAGAAATTCAACCAGAAAATTTCAGGAGTGGGACTATAAGCACAGCTTGGATTATGAAACTTGACTGATGTGATAAAAATACTGTTTTTTTTTTTTCTCACAATCTCTTGGGTCTGCTTCCTTTCTGTTGACTTCATTTTATATAAACTTCTTGATGTTAAAGATGACTCACATGACTCCATTCTTACATCCTATCAGGTTAGCAACTTCAGAGAAGAGTAATTCCCAGCAGTAGCCCTGAGATGACTCAGCCTGACTTCATTATACATCTAATCTTGAATCAATAACAGTGGCCAGGATGGAGTATTCTGATGAGCCACCTCAAAATCACATACCCACCTATTGAGCCAGGGCATTGGGTCAGCTCTACTCAAACCACCTGGATAAAGAATACAGAAGAGTGGTTCTAAAAAACAAAAAAAGAAAAAAATGAAAAGAAAGAGATTTTGTTATAAAAAAAAGAGGGGGAATTCTGAACAGACCAAATAATGAACATCTTTTAAAACACAAACATCTTTTAAAACACAAAATTGAAATAGAATAAAATGGAGATTCAAAAGATCTCAATAAGTTAGTGGAGTAGGCTTAAACTAACAAAGTTTAATTTAATTAGAATAGATGGAAAATCCAATGTTGGCACCAAAATCTCAGTTACATAAGTAAGGATTGGGTAATTTGCTTCACTGATAAACCATGCAAATTTTAGTTGTCTACACATTCAATTATTTCTTAGTTCAGTTACTTAAAAATCTAATACAATTCTAGGTTGCTTTATAAAAGCTAAACTGCCCCAGTGATTTTGATCCCACTGTATCATGCACTGCTTTGGTCATTTCTGGGTATCTATGTTCAGTTTTGGACATTGACAATGACAAACTACACAATCAGAGGAAGATGTCCAGTGGGACAGATAATTTATTGCCAAAGACATTACTCACATAATCAATTCCAAAGTCAAGTAGAAACAACATTTTCTCCATAATTCATATCCCATTTTTTATTACACATTACAATAAGTTGACCATGTCACATCTAGAGCATTATATACATTGTCCAATGATGTATCTAGTTTCTTCTCAGACACTTGGTATAAGAAAAAGCAAAGTATGCCTTGGCTAAGTATTGCCCAGGAGCAAAACAAGTCTTTAAATACATACTTTAGTAAGCACACACATCAAGTAGAGACTCCTTTTGGCCTTGACACAGAAGAAATGTCTTTTAAACACAGACTCACATGTTATATGTATGTGAATGGGTGTGATTATGAACACATATACAAATATATCAAATACAAACAGAAATACAAACAAATGCATACACTTGTGCATTTGTTTGTCAGAACTATTAGGAAAGTATTTCCGCATAAGCATAACTAGCACAAAAGCACTGGGACTGTTCTAAACCATGGGGAAGGACTGTGTTATCTTAGATGTTCTCTTTCTGAACCTTCCTTTAGTGACACATTAACCTCTGTACTGTCGACCACAGCACAAACCAGTTTCCCTCACTTCCTGTTATCTTGCTCCCACTTTAGAGTGAGGCTCAGAGGATGTCTGAGGGAAGGCTCTGTTTTGGTAGAAAGGCAACTGGCAAACAGGAAAAGCAACCAGCCTGCTGGTTACAGGTCAATAGGACAGCAGAGGAGTTCCTTAGACTGCCCATTGGCTGGTCAGCTTTTCTTGATATCAGAAAGTCCTAGGGCAACTTAAATTTATTTTTAAAGGCAATGAAAAGTGTTTCTGGTTTGCCACAAAACAAAAAAAGATCCTGGTTTTATCAGGTAATAGCTGTAGAAATGCTTATGGTCAACAGGGATCTTCTGGTTGTGGAGACCTGATGAGACTGGTGTGTTAGAACACACTTTGGGAACCATAAAGCTCTACAGAAATAAACTGTGATTGTTACCCAAGCGAATTTCTAGACAATGTCCATATACTATGTCCTTTTTAAAGTGCCTAAGCAGTTGAATTTTTATTTCAACCACTTTGGTTGAATCTAAAACATATTGCTTATTCTTTTGTCTCTTTAAATAAAATATATTGAGTGAAACAGAACCTTCCTTAAATAATCCAATGTGATCATTATGAACATTAAGTTTTGAAAAATAGACCAGTATAAAATAATTACCATTTGTTGAAAGTTTATTGTTAAGCACTACTCAAAACTAGAGGGTTCAGACCGTAAAACACCATGCAAAATCAGTGTTATGTCAATTTACCTATTATACATATATTTAGACTGAGGTCTAGAAAGTTTAAGTGACTTGCATGAAGTTAACCACAGTAAATGGTATACATAGAACTAGAATCCAGGTGTACAAAAATGCAAAATCCATAATTAAAGACACCAGTGTGTAGCTCACAGCATTGCTCTCAAGACAGTGCTGGTAAGTTTTTAACAACCAGTTCTTCAGAAATAAAAGTACACACACACATTTATTATAAATTTTACTGATATAAAGGATATGCAGCACAAAAGTTAAAATAATTAAAATATATGATAATCTTAATTACAAATTCCATATAGCCAATTGACCATCACAGAATACTTTTGCTCATTTTAGCCAGACTCTTATATCCTAGCCAACTATAAACTTTTAGAGGAAAACATAGCAGAAAATCTTTGTGGCCTGGAACAAAGTGGGCAGTTAGGCAAAGAATTTGTAGACATGAGACCAAAAGCACAATTCATGAAAGAAAAAAAAAAATGAACTGGACTTTATAAAAAAAATTATTTCAAGAGACACCATTACAAAAATGAAAAGATAAGCCATGGGCTGGGAAAATATGTGCAAATCATATATTCCAGAATATGGAAAGAACTCTCAAAACTCAATAGCAGTAAAACAAATACTGCATTAAAAATAGACAAAAAACTTAGACACTTCACCTACAAGGATATAGGGATGGCAAATAACCACGTGAAAAAAGATGTTCAACATGATTAGCCATTAGGGTAATGAAAATTAAAGCTATAATGAGATACTACTACATACCCTACGTACTTGTTAGAATGGCCAAAATTTTAAAAAATACTGATAATATCAGGTGCTGACAAAGATGCAGAGCAACTGAAAATCTCATATTAATGCATTGCTGGTGGGACTGCAAGATGGTATGGAAGATCTAGAAAATAGTTTGGTATTTTCTTATATAATTAAACATACACTTGTTTCATGACTCAGCAATCCTATTCTTCAGTACTTACCCTAGAGAGATGAAAAGTTATATTCACGTAAAATCTGTGTGTGAATATTTATACTGGCTTTATTCATAATTGCCCCAAAATGTAATCAACTCAAATAGCCTTCAGCAAATGAATGGATAAACAAAGTGTGGCACATCCTTATGATAGAATACTACTCAGTAATAAAAAGGAACAAGCTAGTGTATGTGTAACAACATGGATGTATCTTAAAAGCATTCTTCTGAGTGAAAGAAACCAGTCTCAAAACATCACATATTTTTCTATTTATATAAAATTATCAAAAAAGAGAAAACTTTGGAGTGGGAAGAATAAATCAGTGGCTGCCAGAAATTAGGGGTAGGTGGAGAGTATGACTACAATGGGATGGCATGACAATTTGGGGGGGATGATGGAATTTTTCTGAATCCTGGTTGTAGTGGTTATATTAATCTGTATATGTGTTACAATTCATAGAACTGTACACCTAAAGGAAAAAAAGTCTGTTTTAGTGAATATTAATTTTTTTAAATAATTTAAATTTTAGAAATTAAAATTAATTAAATTAAATTAAAAGTCAATTCATAATAATATTAAAATCTGACCTGCTGGGCCATACAGATCTACAGCTGCCTAAGTGTTCTAAGCCTTGAAATTCCACCATGCCCTTACTCATAAAATAGAGAAGTAATAAAATATTTATTTCAAAACAACAATTTGAGGCTCTCAGATATAGGAAGAAAAATCAGTAAAATGTGAAAATTTATCACAACTTGTTTTGTTGCTCTCTGGTTTGGAGGACTGAAGGAGAAGAATTAGCCATGAAATTGATCTCAGGAAAATGTATGAACTTGGTTTTTTGGATCGGGGATCAAGAGCTGTAGTTACCTGTAGGACTCTGCTTGTCCTAATTATCTCTGGCCTGTGTAGCACCTTTATAGGGTTAGTGTATCAGTCAGGGTCTAACTAAGGATCAGAAACCACTTGAGTGTTTAAAACAGAAAGAATAAAATGCAAGAAATCAGTTAAGCAAGTGATGGACTCTGAAAATCCAAACAAGGTACAGCAAGGCAAGCCAGAAATTAACATTTGGAAACTTCTACCACCTCTAGGCTGGAAGGACAGAGGGAAGAGGTAGTTTTACTGGCACCCAAAAACTGGGATCATATGGTGGAAGATAGGACTACAGCAGACTATGTAGAAAGAAATGGGCCCACCAGGGAAATGCAGCCCTTGGCAGGGATTCTGCCCAAGACAGAGAAGGAGAGGGAGAAGTCTTCTGGTTTCTTTCTCTCTCCCTCTAACCTGCCAGTAATGGCTCTCATTGCCCAAACTCATCTAGAAGACAGCTGCTGGGGATACTGAAAAAATCAGCTTGATAGGATCAATCCCTTCCTTCCAAGATAAAGAGCCAATCAATGGGAAGGTAAAGAATGGATTTGTGGGAAAACAGGCCTAGGACCAGGCCAGTCAGCCTGAGACTGACCACAAATTAAAGAGGTTATTTGGCCTGATTTTTGTACTCTTCCTCTCTATAATGGAGGATTTATAATCAGGTTGGAAAGCCCTCTGTCTGTCAATGGCAGCCGTGAGAGGGACATATACAGTTTGGGAGAGCTTCGCAACAGTGCCTTCAAGTTCTCAGCCCTTCCTTATGGGTGACTTCAAGGAAAAGGCCCTCTAAGCTGTCTGTAATCCTCCTGTATTCCACCACATAAGTCATTCTACTCTCACAACATTTGCCCATTGTATTCCAAGTCACAGTTTAGTTTATTCCTTTCCTGTACCACTTGCTTTTATGCATCTTATGAAGCCGTATACTTTTGGTACCTAATGGTCCCCCACAGGTTTCTTGTTATAGGGTATCTGTTCCTTTTCTCAGTGTGGACAGCAGAATCTAGAGTCCCTTGGTCCTCTCACCAACTCTTCTATCATTTTCCCCAGTGATCTTTGATGCCTCTCCTGTTACTGCATAACTTTATTTAAAAATATGAAAACAGTTACTGTGGAATTCTGAACTTTCCTCCCTGACCCCCTTCCTCCAAAAACTCCTGATGGAAATTCCTGTGGGAGGATAGTGTGCTAATCACACATACTATAACAGAAGAAGGGCTTTCTGGCTGGATCAGTCGTGGTTTAGTCATGAGCACAGAAGCTATTCAATGTACTCTAGTAGAAGGAATTTAACATAGGGAACTAGTTGCAATGGTGTTGGAAGAATCGAAAAACCAATCCAAGGCCAGTGAGGCAACAGCTTGAAACTTACCACTAGTAGGACCAGAAGGATAAAGGGAAGTATTAGTATTATTGGAGCCCAAGAATCAGAGCCAGGAGCAGAGGCTTCATGGTAGGAGCAGAGACCAAGGAGGAGACACAGCCACTCCCAGAGACCCTGGCCAAAGCTGAGAGAAAAGGGAAGAAACAACCTGACTTCCAGTTACCCCTGATCTTCAATCTCCCCAGTGCCTTTTATTGACTAAACCAAGCCAGAAGCCAACTGGCAAGAGAGTCCAGGAAATGAAGTTTACAGAGAAAGGACAGGGAGAGGATCTAAGAGCAAACAAGCAAATGACCCAGTTTACTAGTTATAATATTCATTCTTAAGCTTTCACTTTCTGCTGTCTGCCTGCAACACTTCTGAAAAGTTGCCTCTTTCTGCTAGTGATTTAAAAGACATCCAGATACAGAATGTCACAGGACTAGGTCTAGAGAATTGATCTGGTTTTTCATCCACATTAAGTCACTATTTAACAATCTGTTGTAAACTTTACCTTCCAACACTTACCCCTGGCCTGCCACTCCCCACCCAAATATAACTAAGTACTCTGGTCATAATATGTGGGAGGGTGCCTTGGTGCAAATGTTGACTGTTAACAGAGCATCCATACAATTGATAGCAAAGATTGTGTAAGTTATTGGTATATCTTTCACTTTCAATCACTGACTGGTCCACTGGGTACTTCCATAGCTGTAGACCCCTCTTTCCTCCCACTTTTCTCCTCCAGGACCCCTTTATCTTTTCCATTATTCACCTTCATGGGGTCTTTTATAGTTCCCCATACTCTAAGCCATGTATGAAGAGAAGATATGGCTATGTAAGTGATTTATATTTACTGTGAAATCTTATTAAATGTTTATGAATTATTAACATCTTTGCAAGAGCCTTAATACATACTTGACTGTATCTCTCACTTCCTTCAATATGGTGTAACTTTCCCAGATTGATTTTTTTCTGAACCAGAAGAGATTATTAAATCGTGCTTGTTTTACTTCTGTTTGTTGTCTTTTTAGTGTTCTGTTTCCTCTACTGGATTGTGAGTTTCTCTAAGGATTCCCACTTCCTCATTACAGAACACTGCATTTGGTGGGCTATAGACAAATGAGCTCTTTCGGAGATCATGACTCTATTGACATATGAGAGGAGATGGCAGGAGTGGCAGAAGTTAGTGCTGATAATAAAGGTACCCCCCACTCCCCGGACCAGCAGGTGCTACCTGGCACCACCCCTACTTCCTACTTTGGCTAAGAAAAGAAACCTGAAAGTACAGGGAACAGCTCTTACATTGCCTTCCTGGCCCATGACCTCTCTTTTAAGAAGCACCAGAACCATCAACATGTTTCCATCTCTATTGCTTCCACTCTTGTCCAAGTCACTCAGACACCTACAATGGCCTCCTCTTGGTGGTCACACTGTAGATTAGTTTTGCATTTTTACGTAAATGGAATCCTAAAGTACAAACAATGTTTGTCTCTGGAATCTTTTGCTTAACATTTTGCTTGTGGAATTCATGTAGTTATGTTCAGTCACAGTTCATTCATTCTCTTTGCTGAATATTGCTCCATTGCTTTGGCTTGTTTGAATGGATTTCCATTTCTTGCAATCAAGCAAGCCATGACTAAGGAAGATAATGAAGCATGAAACTGTCCTTCCCAGAGAAACCACAGGCATGGAATAAGAAGTCCCTGAGGAGGCCTTCCCTGTCCTTCTCTCGTCAAACTGGGACATTCCTTTCATATCCAGTGAACTTCAGAGCAACACTGAGTTTTGCTGAGTAGATTCAGAGCTCCATATGGCAACTGTCTCAGATCCTGGCACCAGGCCAAAAGATGACACTTCTTCTCTCCTTTTATATTTCTTTACCATATGATTGCTCAAATCTGAAAATCTTATGCTTTGCAATCTTCTATCAGCCCAATGCCACGTGGTATTAACGCTTTGTATGCTGCAGTGTTGAGCTGCAAAATTATTTTCTTGCAGTACTCTAAAGTACTGAAGCCATAAATTTGATAGAAAGGCAATATTATTTTACCATGTATTTTCATGTAATAACAACAAACCATTTATTGCATCTTTGCCAGTGTTTCCAGGCTTGTGGCCACTTTGTAGAATCAAGATGACTTTTCTGTTTTTTCCTGATTAGTTGAGAAATTTGAGCTGAGATAAGGGACCAGGTGAAGCCAGTATGACTTGGGCAAGATTCCTCCCATTAAGCATGGGCTTTCTGATGTATAATTTTGCTTGGTAAGAGTAGAATAGTGTGGGAGGTGCATACTTTTATTATGTAACTACATCCTGTTTTCCCCATTGGTAATAACGTCTCAAAGAGCACAAGGGAATTCAGGAAGGGAACATTTCATAATTTCAATAAAAAAGACACTAAGTAAATTATTCTTCAGAATAAATCTGAGAGATGTGTCTACATTACCAAAGCCAGTAGAAACTGAGGCATGATAATGCTACTACATGTTTTTCTTAATATTCTATAGAACAGTAGTTTTAAAAGTTTGCTTGTTAATTTGCCAGCTTAATCTCCTTTGTCCCATTGCAGCTCTTCTCATGGAATGCCTTGTAATCCTACTGACTCTTGCATAGCCACAAGGACAATTACTAACCTTAGTTAATGGAGCATGTGAGGTTGTTCACCCTGAGAAAGTCAACTAAAGAAAATGCCTGCAGAAGAATATAGTGTACTATCAAGCCCTTGGGCCAAATAAAATGGATGTTATTCCATGTCTTCAAAAGTATCCAAACTGGCAAAATGAACTCACAGCCAGAATCCCCTGCCTTTCCCTCTTGGGAAAATCACATGTAAAGAAAAGACAGGAAAAAGTTAAAGGTCATTTGTCTTTTGGGGAGTAAGAAACCTACTCAGAGGTCAAGGCACATTCAAACTGGTTGATCCCATCAAGATTGACTCTTCCCTGTGGAACTTTTTTCCTTTCTTTCTAACTGCCTTTGTCTGTTCCACTTCCCCCTCCCTTTCTCCCCTCTTTCTTTATCTTTGCCTCTGCCTAGAATACACATACAGTTTTGTGGAGCTGAAGCTTATATAATGTTTTTATTCAGGGGCCAAGGGAGAAAAAGAAATGATCATAAAAATAGCTATAAAGTAGATATTTATTTAAAACAAATACTAAAGCACCATAAATTACACATTCTAGAAAGCTGAAAATGTCTCGAACATCATACAATCACAAAAAGCGATGCAATGTTTTTTAATTAAATGCATTACACTTTTCTTCCCTCACATTTGGCTACATTCCCTTTATTGTCTCTTCATATGGCAATGGATTTGGTAATATTTTTTCATATAGAGATCAGAAGGATAATTTAGTCTTTAGGCTGGCATTGTTGATCAAAATTTCATCTTTATTATTGATGAAATGCATGTAACATGCCACTTCATGCATAGGTACACCCATTCTTTCTAGTACTGCCACCAGGTTGTGCCCTAAAAACAGAGATTCTGATAAATTCTATTTCAGTTGTTTCCTATCAAAAAAGAAGAAAAAAATTATATAGGTGCACTTATCATTGTATATGCTGGAAAATTGGGTGTGTTCTGATAGGAGTGAACTTGCATTTTGACAAGTTCTCAATGAGAATGGAATCCTCCACTTATAACTTCACCAGTCCGCATAGGGCTCCCTGTAAAGCCCTATTTCTCTTCCAGCACCCATAAAGCTCCTGTGTCAGGTACCTACACCACAGGACTCATTTGCACTATGACATGACCTGCACAGCCTGGGTCTTACATCTTCTTGACATGACACTAGACCAGCTTACATAGTGGGCTGTGAGAAAGTTTCAGGAGGCCATTCCTACACCGCGGTGGAAAACAATAATGTATGTGCATCATTAAAGTGATTGTGAACCACTTAACTATTTCCCACTAAATTAAAACTAAATAGAGCCTCAATTCAACTTTCCCTCATGTAGATCCCCAAACCCCCCCCCCACACTCAATATCACCCAATATAAAGGAAGTGTGGAAAAAAAAAAAAAAGGAAGTGTGATGGAGAAAAAATCAGAACAAAAAGAGACAGAAGTCTTAATTGATTATGAGTAATATATTTTTTTGGAAAAATTTGCAAAATCAAAAGACCATATGAACTGTTCTTGAGATCTGTCCCAGGGCTTAGAAGGGTGTGAGGACCTTGACACATAAACTTCCTGGTAAACCTTCCACTATTAATGATGCTAGTGCTAGGTTATGTGTTCTGTCTGCTGCTTTTCCAATCCTAGGAGTGTGAAACTTCCAGTCACTAAGGAGGTCCCAGCTCTCGGGTAGGATTGTGCCATGAGTCCTGGAGCCCCGATGCTGCCAGGGCAGCTAGGTCTGATCACATGCACAGATGAGAATTGGTCCTGGGCTTTCCAGATAGCAGAAGTCTCACTGATGGTCACTGAGGTGGGGTTTTGGGAATTTGGTTTTTTCAGCCCATGGATGAAGCCTGAGACATAGGGCCCAGTGTTTGAAGATTAGAGATCCACTTAAACTGACTAATAAAAAGGCTTGCACTGTGCATTTAGCTCCTCAAAGTCTTTTCTTTTCTTTACTCATTTGATTGTCTCGCTAAAAGATAGAACTGAAAGCTTGGATCCTGGATTTTTATTCTGAACTACCTGTCATAGCTGTGTGTCCTTGAACGACTCCTTAGTACTTCTGAGCCTCAGTTTCATCACCTATAAAGAAAGTGAGTGAACTTGATAGTCTCTTGGTTCCCGTCCCTCAACTGGCATCTGAATTTTCTAGGTCTTTCTATTATGCCAATTTCATGTGTGATATTGCAATCTGTGAGGTTATGTTTTAACCACTAAGTTATTTCCATTGAATTTTAATAAACAAAAGCTATTAAGCATGTATTATGAACCTGGTACTACACTGAGTGCTTGATATGTATAATTTCATAAATTCCCTAACAACAGCTATCTTTGGGAAAGTGTATTGATCACGTCTCAGTTACTGTGATAAGGTCTTCCTAAAAAGCCAATATCATGCCACGGACATAAAATGTCACATAACTGAAAAAAGTGTATAATTAAATCCTTACAACAATCTTAAGCGATGAGTGATATTATTGTCTTCCTTATTTTAGAGAAGAGGAAACTGAGATACAGGAAGTTTAAGTGATGATGTGTCAAAGTCAGACAGCTAGTAAGTGCCACCATCATTGCCTCAGATTATGTCTCAGATGAGAACAATTAAATGATTTACCTGAGATTATGCAGCTCCTAGATGGCAGAGGTAGAAACAGAATTCCATTGTCTCTAGATAATGGTGATGTAAGAAAATATCACCAACTTGAAGTCATTTCTGTTTGCCAAACAGCGTTGGCAATTATTATTCCAAGAGAAAAATTTTTATCCTTGCTTTTGGATTTATATGTTGTTAAAGGGGAAGAACAAGATTATCAAGATTATGTAAAGAGCTAGGAAACAAAAACTTGATTTTTTTGGAGTAATAACATAATTTTTGAATCTGGTTTTATTTGGCAAAGTTTAAAAGAATTCTTAAGCAAAATATCTGGATAAAACTGCTCTCCTGGTATCAAATATGGAAGAAATGGTGAGAGGCTGCTCCCTGCATGACAGGCATCTCCTGCTTGCTTAAGTAGGATTTATTGCAGTGCTCCACCAGGTGGTGCTCTAGTGAAGACATGGGTTTCTAAAGCTCTCCAGTCCCAAGGCTTTAACTTGGAAGAATTTTGAGTAGGTTAATTGGTTACTCCTGAGAAAGAGCCTGCCCATTCAAAGGCATATGGTTGCCCATCTTGCCAATAGGACCCAGCCTGCAGGCAGAGGAAAGTGTGTGAATAGGAATCCTAAGACAAAGGACAATGGTCTCAGAAAAAATAAACCCCAAAACCTCTTCTAAGGAAGTGTTAGGACAGTGGTCTTTGGTAAATCCTGAGGGACCAGATTCAGATTTGGAGCTTGTGTTTCTGCCACTAGATTGTGACTCCTTTAGAGAATCACATGTTTCTTTGGACCGCAGTGTCCTCATCTATAAAACGTGTGTGTGTTGGGGGTAGGGGGTAAGAGTACGTCAGGGTTCTTCAATACGGGGTCATGGGCCCAGCTGATGGAGTCTGTGACCCAACCTCCTGAAGTCTTGTGAAAAATTGTACATGCATTTTTCTGTTGCTTTCAGCAGATTCTAATCAGAGGCAGTGAGTCCCCAAATGTAAGCAACATGTGGGTTAGGTAATTTCTAAGGTTTCTTTAGCTTCAATATTCCCTAGTTTTTCTGGAAAGGAACCTATGGCTGTCAAGTTAATTGGATTAAGCTCCTGGCCAAGTTCCAGCTGCATCCTTTCTTAAGCACTGTCTAATGGTTTTGCTGGGGTAGTCACACCTAGATTCAAGGAGTCCTGCGACACCCTCTCTGGCAGATCAGGTGGCACATCATGTGACTGACATGGTTCATTAGTGTGCAGTGGCCAACACAGATCAGAGGAACTACGAAAGTAACACTCCAGATCCCACAGGAGTTTAGCAGTAGAAGCACGTGCTAATTAACATCCTTTGGAAGAACAGGATATGCATTTTTTGGGAGTGGGTAAGAATTTCTGGTTAGACAAGCTCCAAATTCTTTGGCCTACTTAGAAACCAGTGCCAATTCCATCATCAAGGATAGGATTTTGTTTCCTGATGACGCCTGTTCAGTTGAGAAGGAAGGCCCAGCAAGGAGGTGGGACTATTATTTTCAGAGACATTGTCATGCAAATAAGGGCTCCTTCCAAACCCAGCTGTAACCAAGGGAGTGTCACTGTCCCACCTTTCTGGCTCAGAAAAAAGTATCTCCTAAGTCTTTTTTATAGGAGTAGCTTTGGTAGCTGAGTAATGTAATTATATAGATTACCAACAGAAACTAAGATTTCAACCTGTCTTAGATATACACTATTTGTGAAGGGCAGGGCTTGGAGAAGAAGGGCAGGAATATTGGTTGGGAATACAGCTAATGGAGAACCCCGTTACTGAACAGAGGACACTGTCCATGCATTGCATCCACAGGAGAGCTTAGAAGTATGATGATGATGGAAATCAAGATTAGTTCCTGAGGAGAGAACCTGGGAGGTAGAACAATTCCTCCAAAATATCAGAGTGTTCTCCAGAATGTGAGTTGTGTATAGGAAAAGAGGTCCTTCCTTGTGCTTTGGAAGATTGGTCTGGTTACCTTTCAGAATGATCTGACCAGCCTAGGCCAATGGCTCTCAGCCCTGGCTGCACATTGAAATCAACTTTTGAAAACTTACTGTTGCTTTGGGCCCATCCAAGATCAATAAATCGGAAACTCTGAGGGTGGGGCCTGGGCATTTCTATTTTTAAAAAAATCTCTTCTGGTGACAATACACTGCCAAGGTTGAGAACCACTGGCCTAGATCCATGGTGGCAATTATGGGGCATATATGCCAGTAACCTCCTCCCGTGCTCACAGAATGCTTTTTAACAATTTTACAATTCTTTGGACTTATTATATTAGGACTTGTGCACAATTCTGGTACACAGCAGATGCTCAAAAAAATTTATTCAATCGAGTGATAGATGGGGGTGAGGTGGGCTGGTAACACCTGCCATCTCAATGTCAGTGTTTCAATTTATTCTTTTCTATGGGAAGGCTAATGAAAAACCATGCTTTCTACTTACCACTCTTCTGTTATTTGAATTTTTCTTCCTTTCTTTCTTGTTCTTTCTCTCTTTCCTTTCCTTGGTATGATATATGCTAGCTCCAGGAGGCTGGGGTGAAAGTAAGATACATGGAGGGAAGGAGGAAAGAAAAGAACAAGAACAGTGTCCCAGTTTCCTTGACTATTTGTCCTAGGAAATAACTAAGTGGGCACAAATACTTCCCGTCTGCTGTCATGCCCACCTCAAAGAGAAGGCGCTTGCTATGGATCTCAAGGAAACTAGGCTTAGCCAATGAGGCCATTTGGACTGAAGAGGTGATAACATTTTCAGAGTGATGAGTAAAGGAAATGAAAATAATGGTTGGGCCATTTTTCTAAATGGGGCGCTTTTTTTTTTTTTTTTTTTTTTTTTTTTTTTTTGCAGTACGCAGGCCTCTCACTGTTGTGGTCTCTCCCGTTGTGAAGCACAGGCTCCGGATGCACAGGCTCAGCGGCCATGGCTCACGGGCCCAGCCGCTCCGCGGCACGTGGGATCCTCCCGGACCGGGACACGAACGCGTGTCCTCTGCATCGGCAGGCGGATTCTCAACCACTGCGCCACCAGGGAAGCCGAAAATGGAGCGCTTTTTTGTTCACCTACCGTGTTGTCAGTTAGCGGACTTGATCATGAAAAGTCACGTTGGATTCAGGTAAAGGAAATATAGCATGTGAAGAAAGATATCCTCACTCCAGTGGGGGAGAGGGGCATTCCTCATGCTGTGGGAGTATTCTGTCTGGAAGGTCAAGACCAATGTTTAGAGGGAAGAGAGAGTTAACTTCTTAGCTTACTTCTAGATTAAGCCTTTAGTAAAGAGGACAAATGAAATCTTTAAGACTCAGACAAGGGCAAGTTCAACTCTCCACGGATCCAGAGACCTTGTAGAAATAGAATGCGTATTTGTCCTTTGTCCCATCGATCCTTCAAGAAAATTTTCCTTCACTCATTTATCACAGCTTATAAGCATGTATTTCTTTATTATCTACCTCTCCCATTACACTCTTGGTTTCCTGAGGATAGAACTCTGAATATTTGTTCACCACTGAATTCCCAGTGCCTT
This sequence comes from Tursiops truncatus, assembly GCF_011762595.2. Lineage (NCBI taxonomy): Eukaryota > Metazoa > Chordata > Mammalia > Artiodactyla > Delphinidae > Tursiops > Tursiops truncatus. The sequence continues at coordinate 53,535,773 of NC_047048.1, read as the reverse complement.
GCATACTAGCATGTGGGAGGTACTCAAAATTATGTGTTGAATGAATAAAAAGATGAATGAATGAGATGAATCTAGTATGGCAGTTAGCAGCTGATAAGGGATTCAGGGATTTTTTATTTCACTGTGTCTAAATGGGAGACATGCTTAACTGACTATCTCCTTCTCTCTACCATGTCTTTTATTGTTCTATATCATTGTATAAACATTCTCATGGCATTTATTGTTTAAAGAGGCAGAGAGGGACTTCCCTGGTGGTCCAGTGGTTAAGACTCTGTGTTTCCACTGCAGGGGGCATGGATTTGATCCCTGGTGGGAGAACTAAGATCCCACATGCCATGCGGCGTGGCCAAAAAATAAAAATAAAGAGGAAGAGAATGAGTGGTAGTAGTTTATGTTTACCCTAGATAGATTGATTGATGTTTTCATTTTTCATATCAGTCTTTTGGCTTTTCTTCTTAAGGCGATTTTCCTAGTTTGATGAAGAACGTTTAAACCCCTCCCTATGTGTGATGGGAGGACAGACAGGAAAGGCCTAGGCTAAGTCCTATGAAGTCTCCAGGAGCTCATAGTCTAGAAGGAGAGATAATTTTTAAAAAATATTTATTTACTTATTTATTTATTTTTGGCTGCATTGGGTCTTAGTTGCGGCACGTGGGCTCTCTAGTTGTGGTGTGCTGGCTTAGTAGTTGCGGCAGGCAGGCTTAGTTGCCCTGTGGCATGTGGGATCTTAGTTCCCTGACCAGGGATCAAACCGGTATCACATGCATTTGCAAGACTGATTCTTAACCACTGGACCACCAAGGAAGTCCCAGTGGAGGTCATCAATGGGGCAATTTTGAGAGCTTCGCTTAAGTTTCAGGGAACTCTGGGGACACACAGAAAGATATTTCACTTAAACAGAACTGGATTCCAAGAGGATATTTGGGAGGAAAAGAAAGGCAAAGAATGCTGTGAAACAAGGGAAGGGTCAGCTCCAAAGGAGGAGAAATGCCTCCACCTTGAGAGAGGGTAGAGAGTGGATTGGAGAAGAAGCTGAAGACAGGGAGGTGAGTTAGGCAACCTCTGCAGTAAAGCAATGGTAGAGATGGAGGCCTAAACAAGGCAGTGTGTGGCAGTGGTGATGAGGGCAGATAATGTCTGAAGGAAAGAGGATTGAGGGCAGACTGGTGAGGAGATGCGTTTTAGGGATGATGGAGAAATAGGAGCCAATGGAGGAAAAACTGAAAAGGAACATCTGCAGTGGTGAAAAAACCAGGAAAAGTGGAACTGGGAAGCTAAATTAGTAGACTGTAAACAGAGGGTGTGGGCGGTAGTGTCAGATGTTTGTGACTTTGGCAGAAACAACGGCAACAGTGAATGGGGACAGAAGGCAGATCATAGGCGAGAGGGGAGTGAAGTGCAGATGGCTTTTTCTAGATACTTCACTAAGAAAAAAAAGGAGAGAGGTAGCATGATAGACAGAGGGAGATGTAGGACCAAGGTATGACTTTTAAATGGAAGAGCATTTTTTGCTTGTTACAGACTGAGAGGAAGTATCCAGTGTAAAGGGAGAAACAGAAGACAGAGGAGACGGGGTATGTGTTTTACCCTTTTGCTACGGGTTCCATCTCTAAACACTTTCATTATCATCTTCAATGTCTCTTCTCTCTGAAATACTTTTAGATTCTCCTGCTGAAACTCATCCTAAATTAGACTGCAAGCCTCAGATAGCATCTAACCAAATCTGATCTGTCATTCCCACTTAGCAGTTTCTGATTGGGTTCCTTTGTCCCTTCACTCAAGGATTCTTAATCTGGTGTTCACAGATCCCAAAGGGGCCCATAGATAGAGTTATACTTTAATATAATTAATTTTCTTTATGATCACATGTGTTTTGTTTTGTGATTTTGAAAGTGTTAATCTGAGAAGGGATATATTATTTGCTTCCCCAGTCTGCCAAAGAAATCCATGATACAGGGATGGTTTAAGTGATAGCCATGACCAGTATGGTATTTAGAAACTAACATCTTTCTTTTGCCTCATTTTGATGACCCATTCACCTCCTCTGTTTCAGACTGACTGAAAAATTGATAGGTTGGAAATGTCTTATGCTAGCAGCTCTCCAACGATGTGTGAGAATCGCCTAGAGAAGGAGACAAAAAGCATATATTTTGAAATCCTACCCATCATGAGCCTGATTTAGTACATTTAAGAAGATCAAGAATTTGCAATTTCATAACCAGCTCCTCAGTTACTTTTGTGGCAGATGGCCTTTGGACAACATGAGAGAATGTACTGCATACCTTTCCCTGGCTTTTCCTTTTTAATGTGTCTTAAATATGCTTTAATTCTATCAGACATTTTCGTGACTTTGAGAAATGCCAAGTCTTCAAAATTAAACCTTTTCCTAATTTCCAAACGAATGCTGCCATATCTAATATTTATACATGTGAACAAACCAACATCCATTGGTATCTGTGTGAGTGTTCTGAGAGGCTCATCATATCATAGGTACAGACAACATGCAAATCACTGCAAATGTGGGAGGGGCCAGGGCCATGGAGCTTTGCAGGATGGAAGGAAAAAGGAAGAGCATTCTTTGAGAGATGTAGAGTTCTAAACTTTTGAAACTAACAAGGTGTATAAATACAGGAAATGGGTTTAAGAGAAGATAAAATATAATAAGTAATGATGCAGCTAGGAAAAAAACCTAAACAATACAGTTGACATATTTTTCCTGTGAAAGAGCCACAAAATAGAGTAAGAATTTCCTGTAATACCAAACCACCAGGCAGATTTTCCAGAGGGTTGCTCAAAATTTCAGGTGATCCCAAGGAGCATGGTGTGTAAAGTTGTCCCATGCTGAGGATAGCTCATGATTACAGCACTCTGACAAGACTAGTTTGAGCTTCAACCAGTGAATGAATTTGGCAGATCTGATTAATGGTTCGCAGGAACAGTGAAGTCACTAACCTTCTGGGTCTGGGAAAACCTTGAGTGGGGCCTTCGTGTTCCTGTCTTTCTGAGTTGAAGAAGGAACTCATCCTCCATCTCCAAGTCAATTGTATAGGCTGCTTATATTCCCAGGTATGTCAAATGCCTGCCAACAAAGCTTAATGAGAATTCTATTTCAGCACTTTGCCGTGAATTGAGGAATTTTTAAACCAGGTTTAGAAGTAGAGCTAACAGGACAGAGGAAGTAACAGACATAAGATCTGCTTCTAGCATCTGCACTTAAATAAAAACCCATACTCCAGTCATACGATAAGCTGAGTCTCTGCATCTTTTGACTTCTCAATAATCTTGGGTTTCAGTACACTTGCACAGAGACGTCAGATGCCATACCTAACATGGAGCAGTCTCTTCATCCTTCTGGGTCTCGAAACAATGTCTACTTAATGTGCTCACTGAGTGTTTTGGTTGATCTAGTAGGTACATGAAAGCAATTTTTACATTTATTGGGAATAAAAAAATTAATAAAACATGGTATACTACTTCACCAGATCCAACAAAACCATTTTGCTCTAATGACAATCACTAGCGCCCAGCAGCCCAGCAGTTGAAAAACATCAGCCAATAGATGGCAAGATGAAATAGGATACATTTCTGTACATTTCTCTGATCTAGCAGGAGTTCAAAATCATCTTCAAGATCATCATGTTGACAGGGTTTTTTTTTCTATCATACACTGGATGTAATTATTCATGAAGCATTTTTGGATTCACATGCTTACCTGCATCCATGGACCAGGGAAAGCTGTGTGCAGGACATGCTCTTCCTATGTTCTTAGAGGACATGGGGCTCACCTTTAATGACACATTTAAAAGAATACTGGTGAGTAAAGAATACAACCTAGGCCCCTCTGGCAGACTCTTGATCTTGATTGCTGCCCGATAGCTTCTTGTCCACCCTTTCTTCTTGCTCACAGAGCCCTCCCCTTATTATAGACATGGAAAATGCCAGACACTTGTTTTTCCAGCCTTCCTTGCAGGTAGTCTAAGTCAGCGGTCCCCAACCTTTTTGGCACCAGGGACTGGTTTCCTGGAAGACAATTTTTCCACGGACAGGGGCGGGGGATGTTTCAGGCAGTAATGCAAGCGATGTGGAGCAATGGGGAGCGAGCGGCAGATGAAGCTTCACTCCCTTGCCCACTGCTCACCTTCTGCTGTGTGGCCCAGTTCCTAACAGGCTGCGACTGGTACCAGTACTGGTATGCAGCCCAGGGGGTTGGGGACCCCTGGTCTGAGGGCATGTGATCATATGCTGGTCATCGGGAACTGAAGAAGAAGTCTGTTCAGAAGATTTCCAAGGAGCAATTTTCTTCTTCTTTTTTTTTTATTTAAGTTTTATTGGAGTATAATTGATTTACAATGTTGTGTCACTTTCTGCTGTATAGCAAAGTGAATCAGTTATGCATATATATGTATATATATATATATATATATATATATATATATATATATATATCCACTTTCTTTCTGATTCTTTCCCCATATATGTCATTACAGATTCTTTCTCCATATAGGTCATTACAGAGTATTGAGTAGAGTTCCCTGTGTTATATAGTAGGTTCTTATTAGTTATCTATTTTATATATAGTAGTATGTATATGTCAATCCCAACCTCCCAGTTTATCCCTCTCCCCTACCTTTCCTCCTGGGTAACCATAAGTTTATTTTCTACATCTGTGACTCTATTTCTGTTTAGTAAATAAGTTCATTTGTACCATTTTTTTTAGATTCCACATATAAGCAATATCATATGATATTTGTCTTTGTCTGACTTATTTCATTCAGTATGACAATCTCCAGATCCATCCATGTCGCTGCAAATGGTATTTCATTTTTCTTTATGGCTGAATAATATTCCATTGTATATATGTACCACATCTTTATCCATTCATCTGTTGGTGAACATTTAGATTGCTTCCACAATTTTCTTTAATAAGACTGATGTTTGAGAAGTGATCTCTTCTCTCTATATTTACTGGCTTTAAACTCATTTATTTGAGGATGAGTGCTCATGATTGTGGCAGCCTTCTTGTGATAATGAGGGGAAAACCAAGAGCCTGACCATGAAGTAGACTCAGTGCCCTGACATGGTTGAGCTACACAATTAACACACTCTGGAAACATCCACCTCTGAGTATCTTTTTTTTTTTTTTTTTTTTTTGATGTGGACCATTTTAAAGTCTTTATTGAATTTGTTACAATATTGCTTCTGTTTTATGTTTTGATTTTTTGGCCACGAGGCATGTGGGATCTCAGCTCCCCAACCAGGTATCAAACCCACACCCCCTACATTACAAAGCAAAATATTTACCACTGGACCACCAGGGAAGTCCCCACCTCTGGGCATCTTATTAAGTTCAGTTCAGTATTCTGTTCCTTGCAGTCAAAATCTTCCTACCAATGCAATTATATTATCTAGCTATTAGGGCTAATTTTCTTTCCTTCATTCATTCAATGAATGTTTGCTGAGTATCCACTAAAGGTTAGGCAGGGGGCCATCACCACGAGTATGATAGACATTATTTCTGCACTTCTGGGGATTCCAGTCTAAGAGAGAGACAGATACTGATTAGAGGTTGTAATACATAATATTCAGCTTGCTTTTGTTGGGCATTTATGGTCAGAGAAGACCCCCTCAGAGGAAGTGATGTCTGAGCTGCTCTCTGAAGAATGAGAGGGAACTCACCAGGTGAAGAAGGTTTTCTCACTGTGCTTCTGCAAATTAATTAATTTAAAAAGTGATCTCCTAAAATCCAGTGAAATCAATCAATGGAATCAATGAAGAAAGAAAAGTCCCCCACAGTCATCACACTGGGCAGCTACTGTCTCTGGAGTCAGGGTCAGTCAGACAAGCAGGGCTCCTGTGGACCCCTGGCCTAACCCTCCTGCACAGGGCCTCCACAAACCTTATTGTGATCATTTTTATAGATAGAAAACATCATAGTGTTTGTGGTAGTTGAGGTCAGAGACACCAGTTTTCATTTGTGCATTGTGCTCATTATAAATGATCTAATAAATTATTCCTTTTGGCTAAGAATTTCCATAATTGGTTTCAGCCTGAGGGCACTTTTTTGTTTGTTTTTAAACATTCAGCCATTTTGATTTATGTGAATGTGAAAATATCTACTTTTTTTTCTGCTTTTAATCCAATCTACAGAATATTATTTAGCACAAGGAAAACTCCAAAATAGCTGAATCTTTCCACTTATTTAGATTTCACCAAAGAGTCCCCAGGGTAGAATGAAAACATCTCTGAGCTGGGGTAATTTTACAAAAACTGCTTAGAGCTCAACAGCTATTTCTGTACTTTCGGAATTCTGTAAACATATGGGGGAAAATCTGTCCACAGTTATGCCGGAGCAGTGCCCGGGCCCTGAATTCTCCTATCGTTTCATTGTTGGGAAAAGCTAAAGCCAGAGATTCAGTGTCTGTGTTAGAAAGGTCCTTGGAGATTTTTCACGTTTCTGCTTCTGCCTGTGAGACAAGGTCTCCTGTCCTCACTTCCTTGAGAAATGACATTGCTTTCTTCCTTTTCCTCCTTCTTCCTTCCCTCCTTCCCTATCTCCCCCCTCCCTTCCTCCTTCTTTCATTCCTTCCTTTCTTCCTTCTCTCTACTTTCCTCTCTTCTTCCATTTTCCTTCTCTCCCTCCTTTCCTTCCTATTTCACTTCCAGATATCTATTTCCGCTAACCCTGGTACTACATTCTCCTCTGATTGGGCATCAACTTAATGTGTCATAGGCCAAGTATATTGTTTTTTTAGGTGGTAATAGAATACTTTCTATTTACATCAAAAAGGATTGTCATGATTAATGGCAGGAAGGATTTTGGTTTGTGGGTGAGGAGAGGGAATGCAGAGAGGGAAGTTAGTCTTCATTCTCAAAGACAGGAGTATTTCTGAAGTAAAACACTTCTTCTCATGTATGCCAGGGTCCCAGGTGATGACAACTCCAAAATATCAGCCACTTTTCCCTTTTTGACCAGGGCATGCATGTCACAGGGCCCTTCAGTGTGATCTCACATTTACACTGTCTGTGTTTAAATGAGTTTATAAATTAGTCTTTTGACATTTTTCTCCAAATGAGGTTGTGCACACAAGCATACGGTTATAGAAAGGTCAAAGGTGAATCCAAAGATGTTCATGCTACAACTTTAAAATTGTGTAGTTTTATCTGAACCATATAATTTCTAATGAACCATGAAGTAATATTATTTGTGAATACATGTACTAATTTTACGACTATCACAGTCATATTGCATTGTATTTTTAAATTAAAAGTGTTACCATATTCAAGGTAAATATCTAAAATATTTTGCAGTTTTTTAATCAAATGATAACATTTTTAATTTCTTTAAATTTATAGGAACTTTAAAAAAAAGGAAGTACTTTAGCTTTTCTTGATCTCTGGGAGACCTTGATCTTTCCAGTTTAACCCAGGAAAGTATTCTTTTGGTATTGTGAAAATAGACTTCCTAATTATCTGAAATCTAAAAATTTACATTTAGCAGGTAAATGTAAAGCCTCATTAAGTCAGGCCTTTCCTAATTGATTTTAGAAAATTTTGGGCATGTTGGGTATAATATTTATTGAGACAAAGTAATATTTCTTCCTCAATGCATTTCTTTCAATCTTATTTTTTTTAAACCTTAATACATGACATAATGCTTAGCTTATAATAGACATTCAATAACAGTTATTAAAAGGAAAGTTTCAAGTAAGAGAAATGTTTCTAGAAGTGGCAGTTTTCTTGAACCACTAGGGACTCAAGGGAAACAAAAGGGATCCCAACTATGTACCTCAAATTTCTGAGTCCCCGAGTTCATTTTTAGTGGCAATATTTTGGTTAAAATACATCTTTTTCTATGTAGGTCCACTGTGATTTTAAATGTCTTTGTATTGCTTAACAGAAACTACTCATATCTACTTTACAGTGTGCATTAAGCTTCACAGGAATAAAGCTAATTTTTAAAAATATAGCCTTTTAAGTCAGATACACTTATCAATATACTCCCAAATACTTTGTCTAGCAGGAAAAGAAAAAAAAAAGCATGAAGATATGTTGAAAAGATTACTTCTCAAAAGAAAAGGGATATTATTGACATGAAATATAAAATTTGGCAGAGCTTGTCCATCTGTGATGTCTACAAGACCTTCAGCTTTAAAATCAGATCCAAGCTGCAGGATACAAAATCAACATACAAAGATCAGTGGTGTTTCTATACACAAACAGCAAACTATCTGAAAAGGAAATTAGGAAAACAATCCCATTTACAATAGCAACAACAACAAAAACATACTTAGAAATACACTTAGCCAAAGAGGTAAAAGACTTGTACACTGAAAATTGTAAAGCAATGATGAAGGAAATAAAAGAAGACACAGATATATGGAAAAACATTCCCTGTTCATGGATTGGAAGAATTAGCATTGTTAAAATGTCCATAAAACCCAAAGTGAACTACAGATTCAATTCAACCCTATCAAAATCCCAATGCCATTCTTTACAGCAATAGGAAAAAAAAATCCTAAAATTCATATGAACCACAAAAGACCTCAACTAGCCAAAGCAATCTTGAGCAAGAAGAACAAAGTTGGAGGCATCACACTTCCTGATTTCAAATTATATTACAAATCTATAGTAGTAAAAAAAAATGATACTGACACAAAAAGAGACATATAGACCAATAGAACAGAATAAGGAGTTCAAAAATAAATCTACCTATATGGTCAACTGATCTTCAACAAGGCTGCCAAGGACACACATGAGAAAGGATAGTCTCTTTAACAGATGGTGGTGGGAAAATTGATATCCACACACAGAAGAATAAAATTGGACTCATCTCACTACATATAAAAATAAACTCAAAATGGATTAAAGACTTAAATATAAGACCTGAAACAGTAAAACTACTAGAAGAAAATATAGGGAAAGTGTCTTGATATTGGTCTGGGAAATGATTTTTTTGGGATAAGTCCCCAAAAACACAGGCAACAAAAGCAAAATAGGACAAATGGGATTGCATCAAACTAAAAAGTTATTGATCAAAGGAAACAATCAACAAAGTGAAAAGATAACCTATGGAATGGGAGATAATATTTGCAAAGCATATATCAGATAAGGGGTTAATATCCAAAATATATGAGGAACTCAATAGCAAAAAGAAAAATAACCTGATTTGAAAAATAGGAAAGAACTGAATAGATGCTTTTCAAAGGAAGACATATGACAGGCCACCAGTTGTATGAAAAGTTCTCAACATCATTAATCTTTGAGGAAATACAAATCAAAACCACAATGAGATAGTATCTCCCACCTGTTAAGATGGCTATTATCAAAAAGACAAGTGATAACAAGTGTTGATGAAGGTATGGAGAAAATGAAATCTTTGTACACTGTTGGTGGGAATGCAAATTGGTAAAGCCACTATGGAAACAGTATGGAGATTCCTCAAAAAATTAAAAATAGAACTACCGTATGATTTAGCATTCCTTATTCTGATTATATATCCAAAGGAAGTGAAATCAGTGCCTCAAAGAAATATCTCTGACTTTATGTTCATTGCAGCATTATTCACAATAACCAAGATATGGGAACAACCCAAGGGTCAATCAAGAAGTTAGGGACAAAGAAAATGTGGTATATACAATGGAATATTATTCAGCCTTAAAAAAGAAGGAAATCCTGCTTTTTGCAACAACATGAATGAACCTGTAGGACATTATGCTAAGTTAAGTAAGACAGTCACAGAAAGACAAATAATTCATGATCTCACTTATATGTGGAATTTAAAATAGTTGAACTCATAGAAGCAACAGAGTAGAACTGTTGTTGCTAGGGGTTGGTGGGTGGGAGAAATAGGATGCTTGTCAAAGTGTCAAAGGGTACAAGGTTTCAGTTATGCAAGGTGAATAAGTTTTAGAGATCTAATGTACAGCATGGTGACTCTAGTTAACAATACTGTATATATACTTTAAATTTGCTAAGAGGGTAGATCTTACATGTTCTTACCACACACAAACACATACACTAAGTAACTATGTGAGGTGATGGGTATGTTAATTAGCTTGATTGTGGTGATTATTTAACAATGTATAGGTATATCGAAACATCAAGTTGTACATCTTAAATACATATAATTTTTATTTGTCAATTATACCTCAATAGAGCTAACAACAAACAGAAAAACAGCAACAAAACCTAGCCCCGGGCTTCCCTGGTGGCGCAGTGTTTGAGAGTCCACCTGCTGATGCAGGGGACATGGGTTCGTGCCGCGGTCTGGGAGGATCCCACATGCCGCGGAGCGGCTGGGCCCGTGAGCCATGGCCGCTGAGCCTGCACGTCCGGAGCCTGTGCTCCACAACGGGAGAGGCCACAGCAGTGAGAGGCCCGCGTACCGCAAAAAAAAAAAAAAAAAACCTAGTCCCAAGGACACATTGACTTGTGACACAGCTCTTGTGTTGAATCCCATAATATCAAAAACCAACTAAAAATTATTCCTTAAAATTACTATTTTGTCTTACTTATATATCTCTGTAGCTATTTATAGGTGTATATCTATCCATCTCTTGCTTATTTATCTCTGTATCTCTGTATCTATCCATCTATGTACATAGACAAATACTTGAAACCAAGAACAATGCCATATATGGAAATCTAAAACAAAAAGTAATCTTATATATCAGAAAGAATATCAGAAAGAATACCATATAATACTGTTTAATTTTTTCATGGGTTTTGAATGCATTTATTCCAGAAGGACCTCCTATGCAGTAAGCCATGAGTTGTGAGTAATAAGAGTGATAAAAGCTACTGAGGCAGGGGTGTCAGAATGGTGCACAGAGGAAATCCATTTTGGATAAGGTATTTTATAGGAGTTTCCCCAAAAGAGAGAAAGGGAAAAACATTTAAGGTTGAGCAAAGTTGAAGAAACCATGAAAAAGCACAAAATTTTCCAGGAACACTGAGAACTTTGTCACCTGAATGGAAGATTAAATGGAGAAGATGAGAAAAGATGCTGCCCAAATAGGTTCACATCAGATTTTGAAGGACCTGGGCTATGCTAAGGAATTTAGATTTCTTTTTTTTGGACCATATCTCTTATAAGCTCCCTACATGGCTGTCTTTTCGCTACTGAGTCCGCAGTGACTATCACGGGGCATTGCGCGTCATATTTTGCAATAAACAAAATGTTTGTTTGTTGACAGTATAAGCAGGTAGGTGTTTTTAGAAAGAGGAGTGACAGGATCAGATCTGTGTTTTTATTTAGTTAGACAAGAAGAAAAAAATTCAGAGGGCATTTACAGAACAAGTGGGAGCAGCTCTCAAGCAATAGTGGTGGGAGTTGGGAGATGATGCTCCAGCGTTCTCATACTCAGCAGCAGTAATAAACCCCAGTTACTTAGAATTCTAACATAGTTGCTCCAATACCATGTATCGGTTTTCTTCTTTTTCTGTTTCACTTCCTTGCTTTCCCATGAGTGTTTCCTGGTATTACCCTGCAAACAGACTCCCCAAACTTTCTTATCTCAAGTTCTGCTTTTGAGAACTCCAATTCAAGACAGAGCCAGATGGTCATTGTAATGGTCTACACAGAGATAGTTAGGGCCTCAACTAAAGCAGTGGCCACAGAAAATATGGAAGGCAGAATTCCCCCTTAATCCTTCCAAATCCATATGCCTTTGTATATACTCATCTTCTATAAGTTATTCAATGAAGTATTTTTATCTTAGTGCTGTTGTGAAGGGATTTTGCAGAAATAATTAAGGTCCCAAATTAGTTGACTTTAAGAAAGGAAGATTATCTCTATGGAGCCTGACCTAATCAGATGAGTAATAAGGACTGGGACCTCCCTAGTAAGAGAGATTCAAAGTGTGAGAGGAGTTTGATATGAGGGGGATTCTCCATAGCTAGCTTTGAAGATGATGCATGAAATGTGGGCTTCAAAGGGCTGAGCACAAGCCCCCAGCTGACCACCAGCATGGAAATGGGATCTCAGCTCTACAACCACAAAGAATTGGATTCTGTCAACAGCATGATAGAATCTGGAAGCAGATACCTCCCCAGAGCCTTCAGCTGGGAACACAGCTGGTGAGACCCTGCTCAGGGGACTCAGCTAACCCATTTCCAGGCTTCTTACCAAGGAAATTGTGAGATAATAAACTGGGGTATTTTAAACTGCTAATTTTTTGGTAATTGTTTATGTGACTATAGAAAACTAGTACAAAATGAAAAGGTGTTAGGTTTAATATACAGATAGAAGTCAAGTGTCAAAATTGCTAGGATTTGGTGGCTGATTGTGTGAAGTGGTTGAAGGAAAAAGAGGAATGACTTTAAGGTTCTAGTCTGGGTTCATAATAATGTCATTAACAAATTAGAAAATGTGCAAAGAGGGACCTTGTTATAGTATTAATTTTTTTTTCTTGAGTTTGCTGTGTTTGAGATGAAGGGGTCTAATAAACAGTTGAAAATATAATTCAAAGTGCAGGAAAGATTCTGGGTCTGAAGAATAAACATTTGGAAATCATTAACATATGCTGAATATCAAAGTCCTGGGAATTCCAGGTGAGAGAGCTTAGGTATCTGGTATCAAGATGTTCTTCACTGGCAAGCCTCTCTGATTTTTGGTAATGGAGGTTTCTCAAGTAAGAAAGGGCACAGAGCTCTTCTGGCAATGGGAATATAATAAATAATGTGTTATCTTCATCTTGGGTTTCATCTTATTTACAGTACAATAATTTTTAATATTCTGGCTTAGGAATTAGGGTGTGGATGGCAAACAGATGGCACTAAAACAACTACTCCCCAAATCTGAGCCTATGACAGATATTACTAATCAGTTTGATATTTTCTCCTCAGAACCAGTATCTTTATCAACCCAGTGGTCCCAATAGTAACTACTTCATTGTAGAACACACATTTGCATTCGGGGTTAATTTCAAAATGATACCCATTTAATAATATATGTTGAATTGAAAAGAGCTTGATTTTGTCTTAAGATTTGTTCATTTATATTTTCTTACAAATGGTGTTTTCTTATCTATCTTTGTAACACTGAATGATATTGGTTGGCCTCTGGAAGAACTTATTAAGATGGCTAAAAGTGACTCTTGCAGCCTGTAGACTCTCTGTATAACAAATCTTGCAAAGCCAAATTTAAGTGTTAAGAAAAAAGTATGAACAGGGATTTCACTCAGTCCTTCAGAAGCTGATTGGCACTGTGTTCACAAGTCATGAAGTTCAGATATTATAATTTCTAGTTCCTGTCCTGGGAGCTAAGGTCAGTTCTGGCAGTTCCAAGAACAAACAGTTGAGAGCTGACATAAATGCACGGGAATCACAAAAACAGATATATAGATCAATGGAAAAGGATAGAAAGCCCAGAAATAAACCCATGCACCTATGGTCAATTAATCTATGGCAAAGGAGGCAAGAATATACAATAGAGAAAAGACAGTCTCTTCAATAAATGGCGCTGGGAAAACAGGACAGCTACATGTAAAGAATGAAATTAGACCATTCTCTAATACCATACATAAAGATAAACTCAAAATAGATTAACACCTAAAAGTAAGACCAGATACTATAAAACTCTTAGAGGAAAACATAGGCAGAACCCTCTTTGACATAAATTGCAGCAACATCTTTTTGGATCCACCTCCTAGAGTAATGAAAATAAAAATAAACAAATGGAACCTAATTGAACTTAAAACCTTTTTCACAGCAAAGGGAACCATAAACAAAATGAAAAGACAAACAACAGAATGGGAGAAAATATTTGCAAATGATGCAATGAGTTATCACCTCACACCAGTCAGAATGGCCATCATAAAACGTCTACAAAAAATAAATGCTAGAGAGGATGTGGAAAAAAAGGGACCCCTCCCACACTGTTTGTGGGAATGTAAACTGGTACAGCCACTATGGAAAAAAGTATGGAGGTTCCTTAAAAAACTAAAAATAGAGTTATCATATGATCCAGCAATCCCATTCCTGGGCATATATCTGGAGAAAACCATAATTCAAAAAGATACATTCACCCCAATGTTCATTGCAGCACTATTTACAATAGCCAGGACATGGAAGCAACCAAAATGTCCATCAACAGATGAATGGATAAGTGTGGTACTTATATACAGTAGAATATTACTCAGCCACCAAAAGGAATGAAATATGCAATTTGCATCAATATGGATGGACCTAGAGGTTATCATACTGAGAGAAGTAAGTCAGACAGAGAAAGACAAATATCATATGATATCACTTATATGTGCAATCTAAGAAAATGATACAAATGAACTTATTTACAAAACAGAAACAGACTCACGGGCTTAGAAAACAAATTTATGGTTACCAAAGGGAAAAGGTGGGGGGAGGGATTAATTAGGAGTTTGGGATTAACATATACACACTACTATATATAAAATAGATAATCAACAAGGACCTACTATATAGCACAGGGAACTATATTCAATATCTATAATAACCTAAATGGGAAAATAATCGGAAAAAGAACAGCTTTATTTATATGTTTAACTGAATCACTTTGCTGTACACCTGAAACTAACAAAACATTGTAAATCAACTATACTCCAATATAAAACAAAAATTTAAAAAAACAACCCACTAAAAAATTAAACATAAATAAATGCACAGTAATTGATCTCTTTCCAACCAAAAATGGATAAGAATTGCACAAAGTCAAGCATATTAATTATCCATTTGTTGTCCCATTCTGCCACATCATCTTGGAAGATACTGAAAACTCTACAACACTGCTTGAGACACAATTGATATGACCCAGCCTAAAAAAAGCTTAGGCAACCACACTTCTGGATCACAGGGTGTTAACATATTAGTCAACCCATAAAAGCTCCCGCTGATTTATATGGAGTTGTATCGTTGCACCGCAGGCTGAAGGGCCTAAATTGTTTTTAGAGAAATATAGGACTCTGTCTTCAGGATCATGACCCATGAGTCATACCCAGGATTCCCAAAGCCGAGGCCAGTGGGGACATGGAAGAACTTGGCTTAGACACAGGGATATGACTCATTAGAAAAGATGAACTGGTTTTGAAAAATAACAAGAACCACCTTCTATTCTTTGCATACCTACCTTCTTTCTATAACTCCCTCCCCCCCAGCACACACATATACAGAAGCAACCTAGAATATTTGGAAGTGTTTATGAGGTATATAAACTTATTCTTATCATTATTTACTTTTAGAGATCTTGGTCAATTTTCCTATAAGAAGTGATTGTCAGAGTTAATCTTTGAATAGCAAATTGACAAAATGACACTTGCTCTACCTAAAAAAAAAAAAATCACTTGCCAAATTTACACACTAAGTTGAGAAAAGTTATGACAAATTCATATGAAGTGATATCCAAGCCCGGCTTCTTATCATTTAAGTGACTCTGATTAGTAATTTTTAAAACTCATTAACCGAAAGCTCAAAGTAATTGCTGACCTACTGCTCTAAATGCAGTGGTAGGTGTCCCCCAGGCAGAGCGACACCTCAAGTATGGACAGTGGTGGCTGTCACATCCTATTTCCATGTGCATGCAAGGGAAAGCTTGCACTCTCTGACAAGGTAAGGCCTCTCTGTTTGGGCCGAAGGGAATAGCAGTATGATTTCAGGCCACCAGAACTCTTATTTTGTGATTTTCAAAAGTTAAGTTGAAGATAATTTTAATATTATTTTTGAAATTTAATATTTTAATATTAATCAGTATCTATGCTGAAGTTCATTCTAATTGGATCTGAGAAACTGTAACTCCAAATATCAGAGACTTCCCATTTCTTTCTTCCATTTTTGGATTTCAGGACTAAAAACATCACAGCCTGAAAAGAATGGGTAGCCTGGAAGAAGGATAAGAATGCACACAGATGTATCTGGCATTCTGGAAGCTAGTTCAATTCAAATCTTCTTTCCCCATAGCTAAGTTGGGTGGGGAGCTGGTCTCAAGAGCAACCCACCCACAACCACCCAGTCTGCTGGCAGGAACCTGCCCTCTGCTCTGTTCCCACCCTGAGCCCTGCAACAACCACCATGCCTCCAGCCGCCATTTGGGGTGAGAGGGAAGCATTTTCTTCCTTTCCCATTCCTTGGCTTCCCAGGGAGAGGTTCTGATTTCCTTCTCTCCTGCTATAGCTTTTAAGCACATCTCCCATTTTTTTCTCCTTCCCTACCTGAAAGGTCCTAATTCTTATGCCACTACCATCTTGCCTGAATGACTGCCCTAGTGAACTCCCTGCTCCCACCATTTGTCATCACAGGCCTTGCTCTCAGGAGCCAGAAGCATAGTTTAAAAAGCAAATATGGTAGAGTCTTTCCTGTTTTACACTGTAAGTGACTTTACATTTCATTCAGCATAGCCTATAAGTCCTTAGATCAGGGGTCCCTAACCCCGGGCCACGGACAGGTAGCGGTCCAGGGCCTGTTAGGAACCTGAGCACACAGCAGGAGGTGAGCGCTGGCCAGCCAGTGAAGCTTCATCTGCCGCTCCCCACCACTCCCATTACCGCCTGAACCAGTCCACGCCCCTACCACCCCATCCGTGGAAAAATTGTCTTCCACAAAACCAGTCCCTGGTTCCAAAAAGGTTGGGGTCCAGTGTCTTAGATGACCAACCTCTCCAGCCATACTGGCCTTCAGAATTTTCCTCAGAAGCCAGGTCTCACTACAGGGCCTTTGTACATACCTCTTCCTCTCTGAGCCTGAAAATGGGTCATGGGCTCTGCTGTCAGCAATCACAGAGCTTGCAGCACTTACCACAATGTGGATACAATGTCGTGTGTCTCCTTCACAGCTGGACTGGGAGCAGCTGTGAGCATAGAAAGAGCCTGTCTGTATTCTCAGGGTCTAGAACAGA
The DNA here is from genome assembly GCF_011762595.2 of Tursiops truncatus. Taxonomy (NCBI): domain Eukaryota; kingdom Metazoa; phylum Chordata; class Mammalia; order Artiodactyla; family Delphinidae; genus Tursiops; species Tursiops truncatus. Next base: position 53,518,909 of record NC_047048.1, on the reverse strand, counting down.
GTAGGTCACAGAATAGGTGCTCAACAATTACTTGCCAAGTGTTTCCTAGAAATGTACCGTTTGTTTCCTGATTGTTAGATTTCCTTATTTGATCATTTCTAGCAAAGGTGTTGCTTATATATTTACTTAGCATTTCACTTGGTTCATAAATTTCTTTCCTACTTCACAGCCTTTGCATGCTCTGTCTCCTTGCCAGAACCAGCGCTGCTCTAACTCTCTAGGCTAAACAGTGAGGACGAGTTTCAGAAATTGTATTTCCCCAGGGCTTCTTTAGATCTTTGCATGTGCATAGGCAAGTGTCCTTTGGACCCTCAATAAATTATTCATTGGATGGATGGATGGATGGATGGATAGGTGGATGGGTGGATGGGTGGATGGATGGTTGAGAGGATGGCAGACAAATACACTGATGGAAGGTGCTCAGCAGTGGCAGACAATTTCCTTAGGCTGTTTATGTCTAAACTGTTTCCCCTGTTTGTGAATGAATAGTTAATCCCTTATTCCTCAGGGAAACTGTCAGCCGAAGTATCTAGTAGAGCCTGCAAAATAACTGAAACATGAAGAACTATCAGCAGAAGCCGCTATCTTCAAGGCAGTTTTGAGGAGGATTTATTACTTTCTGTTTCTAAGTACTTACAGGGTCCTTAAGGAAGCACTGTATGAATAAAACCCAATTACAAGATCACCACACCAGACTCCTGGGTACTGCTGTGTACAATTCTTTATCTATAACTTCCCTTTAAATTGGTGTATTTTGAGCAAGATTAAAAAGAGATCTCTCTCCCTCTCTTCTAATTATAATGCATCTCCCCCAACAGACACCCCTATCAGCAGAGAGGTACCGGGGGGCCTCAGCCTGGTCTCCTTGGGCTTCCGCTCTGTGATTCAGGAGAAAATCTGACTTGTGAGGGAGTCCCAGGCCTCCTCCCTTCCCTCCTCTGGTTTCCAAGGTAGCAGACCCTCGGCTCCCTTCAGCCTGGGCTCCCCCAGTTCAGTCCCACTTGGCATTTCCCGGTTTCTAAGTGAGGTTACGGATACACATTGAGCCCAGAACTCATTGCTTTTTTGGAAAGGGCAAAATAAAAGAGGGGATTTTCCATATTCACATTTTTCCACAGAAATGTGTTCATAAGCTTTAAACTCGCCCAAGCTATGTTAATGTATGTGGTTGGCTTCTGTGCCAATTTTCATTGTGAATAATATGCTAAATAAAAGGGTTCTTGTCTTTCCCCTCCAACCTCCCCTCCCATAATTTTAAGTTCATAAGCCCATTTCATAAGTGAATCAGGTCTTAAGACAGAATCAGAAACGATGTTGTTCTTTTAGCCACTCACAGTGTTTGCTTTAAACCCCTGATAGGAACACGGGGCTGTGACAGCAGTGGCTGAGGTAAACAGATGACTTTATATATAATGCTTTTTACAAGGTGGTTCAGTTCATTTCTAACCTTGGTCTTGACGTCATGGAAGGAGCCAGGGAAATTCCACCCCTTTAACCCTACCCTGCATCTCCTCCCTTCAAGGGCAAGAAAATGTCCATATGCCTGTGGTTTCACAGCCCTTTCCCTGCAGTGGATCTTGCACCCCTAAATGCTGGAGAACCCCAATAGTGTCGGCAGGTGGTGTTATTGGTAGTATTATTTTAATCAAGTGACTGAATGTTCACAATAAAAGTTGCAATTTTTATGAGCCATGAGCTGGCGTGTCCTGGCATGTCCTGGTTGTCAAGTTTCAGTGCGTTTTGGTTCGAATGTTCCCTGCCTATGTTTATTCCTGGTCACACCACACCTCCTGGGACTGTCTTTGTGGCTTTGCTCAGCTGCTGACTCAAGTTTCAGAAGACATGGGGTAGAGTGGGGGACGTCTGCAAGATTCTGGTCTGAAGAAACAGCTCCAATGGCTCCACACTTCTGAGACATTGAAACTGCCCACCCTCCTCTCTCCTTGGAAGGTTCCAGAATACCAACTAGCCACGAATATGTAGGTCTAGAGGGGTGTTGACATAAGCGCACAGTGAGGACCAGAAGCCCTTGATAGAAAGGAGACAACATGGACTTTCTGTCAGAGAAACCTGGATTCAAATTCCAGTCCTCCAAGGACAGAGCTAGCTCCCAACTGTGGGACTCTGGGTAAGTCCTTCAGCCCCTGACCACTTCATCCACAAAACAGCAACAATAATGGCATCCATCTTAGAGAGTTGTATAAAGATTATATGAGAAAGTGAAAGTACAATGCATAGTCCATTGCTGGGTACATAGCAAGATACAATACTATTATTATTAGCTATTGTAAATATTATTTGCAATTAATAAGTAATTATAATTAATTCAGCAAAACAATATTAAGTAGTATTGATCTTAAAATTAGAATCCACATTAATAAGTATAATCTATAATTAATTACTAAGCAATATTAATACTTTTAATAATATAGCATTATTTTTTATTTATTTATTTATTTATTTTTTTGCGGTACCCAGGCCTCTCTCTGTTGTGGCCTCTCCCGTTGCGGAGCACAGGCTCCGGATGTGCAGGCTCAGCGGCCATGGCTCACGGGCCCAGCGGCTCCGCAGCATGTGGGATCTTCCCGGACCAGGGCACGAACCCGCGTCCCCTGCATTGGCAGGCGGACTCTCAACCACTGCGCCACCAGGGAAGCCCTATATTTATTTTAATAACAATATTTATGTTTACTATATTTATATTTTATATTAAAATATATTTATATTTAATAATAATAATAGGTATTTGTATTATACAGCAATTGATCTTGCAGATCTTCTTTTTCTTCATCTGGAAAGTGAAGATATTAAAATTAAATTGGGAGAAACCCCTGTTTTGTAGGATTTTGTGAAGATGAATAAACGGCTTTGCACAGTGCTGGCCCATCAGCTCGTAAAAGAGGATCCCTGGTTTTAATGTGAGGGGTGTGCATCCTTCTCAAGCCCTGTATGAAGAAATACATTCTTCACTTGTCTGCAAGTGTGACTATCTTATTCCAGTCTGTGCAAGTGTGGTGCTTCCAATGCTATCTAAAAGGATGGCTGAATAAGTGACCCCAGAGGTTGGTTGCGGGCTTGGGGATATGCAGGGTTCAGCCCAGTCTCCAGGAGAAGATGGACCCTTAGCCTTGAATGTCCCAATCCAGGCCTGGCACAGTGGATTCTTCCTGGCTGACCAGTGGACGCAGGTACAAACTGCAGTCTGTCCCAGCAGGCACCCAGGAGGAGTGGCCCAGATTCTGAGTGTACCTGAGGGGTCTTGTCTCTCTGTCACCTTCCTTTGCTCCCTCAAAGGATAGGAAGTGGCAGCCTGGATCTTCTAGTAGTCTTGTAAGGACCAGGTTGTCCTCTCCATCATTCACCTCTTCCTTTTAATCTGGGTGCACAGGTCTCTGACAGTCTGGTGAAACCTGTGGACACCATCCTGAAGAACGTTTTAAATCCATAACATACAACTTTGGGGATTACAAATGAAACTAATTATATATCAAAACAATTTTTAAAATCATGACATAGTAATAGATGTATTTCTGAAATAATCTGTTAAATAGCAATTTCTAGCAAGGGGCCTAAAAACTATCATAATTTTGAAGTATTGATGAATGAAAATTCATCATAAGAAATCTCTGTGATATAGAAATATCTGTGATTTCTTATAGGACAAAGCATGGGTCCTGTTAACGCTACTTTGGTTTGTTGCTTACATTCAGAACTAAAGGAAGTGCTACATTCCATTCAGAGAGTAATACAAACAAGTTGGAATTTTCTCCCTGTCCAGGTTCACAGACTCCATGACAAAAGCCCTGCTTAAGCCCACCTTACTCAGCTGGTCTCCTAGTCTCTGTGCTATTGGAGGTCCTGGTCCCAACTTCTCATTGTCCTGCCATCTCATTTTCACCATGGTCCTCAATGCAACATCCACTTGGTCACTGACCTTCTTGTGGTCTCCCTGGACCTGTCACCCTGGTCACATCAGATCTGTCTTTGCAATCCTGGGGTTTGATGGTAGAGCCTACCTTCCATTGTAGCCACTTAAAGAAGGCTGGGCTGGTTTCTAAAGCTGTGTGTGCACCAAGATCCTGTGAAGCACTCGCTGAGGTCCAGATTTCTGTCTCGGTGCCCTCAATATGATTTGCCAAGGGCAAGGAGGGTCCTTGGTTTCTATACTTTAAGGAACTCCCTAAATGCTTCTGAGGCAGTTGCTCCTTGAACAAAATGGTACTTCTGCTATGGAACAAGAATTTTTCAGTTTGAAAACTATTGTTTTATTATTCTAGATTCTGGGTGGAAGATGAAAGGGCAGCCAGTGCATAATGTGTTATGTATATATATGATATGCATACACACACACACACACACACACACACACACACACACACAGTGATGCAAGCTGTGAAAGTGAGGAAGGAAGGAAGGAGGGGAGAGAGGAAGAAAGAAAGTAAGAAAGAAAGAAAGATGAAAAAAGAAAGAGAAAGAAAGAAAAAGGAACGAAGGAAGGTGGAAGGTGGAAGGTTGGGGGGGGAGGAATGAAGGAAAGAAAGAAAAGAAGGAAGGAAGAGAAAAGATGTCTTAAGTGCCACTTAACTTACATGGAAAGAAAATTTTATCAGCAGAATCCAGACATAAATATAAAATCAGCAAGAAGGATGGATTGATTTCAAAATTCAACAAATATTTATTATGTGCTTGCTATATTCCAGGGCAGGGGTTGCAAAATGAAAGTACGTACAGTAACCAGGCAAGAAGGTGCTCATATGAAAGATTCAGGGCCCTCTCTGTCTTATTTACCCCATTTGAAGCACACAGTTCTGCTGTGTAAGAAAAACAACAGGATGAATGTAACAAGTCAAATCATTAAAACTCAGTTCACAGTGTCAGGGATGGTGACTGTGCAAACTGCAGAGTACACATCCAGTGAGTACGTATATTTCCTGTGTACTAGCTGCTAGGTCTGCTACCTAGTTCCTTGCTTTAGGAACACATGGTATCCATCTACCATATCCTTCAATTTTCAAGAAACTTTGAAATGTTATGGAAAATCTCTCTATGCATATATGTTGGAAACTGTTCCAGTTACTATTTCTGCATTACAAATTAACTTAAAACTTATCGAGGGTGCCTTCAAGATGGCAGAGGAGCAAGATGTGGAGCTCACCTTCCTCCCCACAAATACATCAAAACTACATCTACGTGTGAAACAACTCCTACAGAACACCTACTGAATGCTGGCAGAAAACCTCAGACTTCCCAAGGGCAAGAAACTCCCCATGTACCTGGCTGTGTGGTTGACAGGGTCTGGGTGTTCTGTCCAGGTGTCAGGCCTGAGCCTCTGAGGTGGGAGAGCTGAGTTCAGGATATTGGTCCACCAGAGACCTCCCGGCCCCATGTAATATCAAACAGCAAAAGCTCTCCCAGAGATCTCCATCTCAATGCTGAGACCCAGCTCCACTCAACGACCAGCAAGCTACAGTGCTGGACAACCTATGCCAAACAACTAGCAAGACAGGAGCACAAACCCACCCTTCAGCAGAGAGGCTGCATAAAATCATAGTAAGTTCACAGACACTCCTAAACACACCCCTGGACATGGTCCTCCCCACCAGAAAGACAAGATCCAGCCTCATCCACCAGAACACAAGCACCAGTCCCCTCCAGCAAAAAGCCTACACAACCCACTGAACCAACCTTACCCACTGGGAGCAGACGCCAAAAACAACAGGAACTACGAACCTGCAGCCTGTGAAATGGAGACGCCAAACACAGTAACTTAAGCAAAATGAGAAGACAGAGAAATACACAGCAGATGAAGGAGCAAGGTAAAAACCCAACAGACAAAACAAATGAAGAGGAAATAGGCCATCTATCAGAAAATGAATTCAGAGTAATGATAGTAAAGATGATCTAAAATCTTGGAATTAGAATGGAGAAAATACAAGAAACATATAATAAGGACCTACAAGAACTAAAGAGCAAACAAAAATGATGAATAACACAAAAAATGAAATTAAAAATTATCTAAAAGGAATCAATAGCAGAATATCTGAGGCAGAAGAACAGATAAGTGACCTGGAAGATAAAATAGTGGAAATAACTATCACAGAGCAGAATAAAGAAAAAAGATTGAAAAGAATTGAGGACAGGGCTTCCCTGCTGGCACAGTGGTTGAGAGTTCGCCTGCTGATGCAGGGGATGCGGGTTTGTGCCCCAGTCTGGGAGGATCCCACATGCTGCAGAGCGGCTGGACCCATGAGCCGTGGCTGCTAAGCCTGCGTGTCTGGAGCCTGTGCTCCACAACAGGAGAGGCTACAACAGTGAGAGGCCCATGTACCGCAAAAAAAAAAAAAAAAAAAAAAAAAAGAATTGAGGACAATCTCAGAGACCTCTTGGACAATATTAAACACACCAACATTTGAATTATAGGGGTCCCAGAAGAAGAAGAGAACAAAAAAAAGGGACTGAGAAAATATTTGAAGAGATCATAGTTGAAAACTTCCCTAATATGGGTAAGGAAATAGGCAATCAAGTGCAGGAAGCGCAGAGAGTCCCATACAGGATAAATTCAAGGGAAAACACACAAAGACACATACTAAACAAATTATCAAAAATTAAATATAAAGAAAAAATATTAAAAGCAGCAAGGAAAAAGCAACAATTAACATACAAGGGAATCCCCATAAGGTTAACAATTGATCTTTTAGCAGAAACTCTGCAAGCCAGAAGGGAGTGGCAGGACATATTTAAAGTGATGAAAGGGAAAAACCTACAACCAAGATTACTTTACCCAGCAAGGATATCATTCAGATTTGATGGAGAAATTAACACCTTTACAGATAAGTAAAAGCTAAGACAATTCAGCACCACAAAAACAGCTTTACAACAAATGCTGAAGGAACTTCTCTAGGCAAAAAACACAAGAGAAGGAAAGACCTACAATAACAAACACAAAACAAGAAAATGGTAATAGGAAACATACATATTGATAATTACCTTAAATGTAAATGGATTAAATGTTCCAACCAAAAGACATAAACTGGCTGAATGGATACAGAAACAAGACCCATACCTATGCTGTCTACAAGAGACCCACTTCAGACCTAGGGACAAATATAGACTGAAAGTGAGGGGATGGAAAAAATATTCCATGCAAATAAAAATCAAAAGAAAGCTGGAGCAGCAATTCTCATATTAGACAAAATAGACTTTAAAATAAAGACTATTATAAGAGACAAAGAAGGACACTACATATTGAAAGGGATCAATCCAAGAAGAAGTTATAACAGTTGTAAATATTTATGTACCCAACATAGGAGCACCTCAATACATAAGGCAAATGCTAACAGCCATAAAAGGGGAAATCAATAGTAACACAATCATATTAGGAGAATTTAACACCCCACTTTCACCAATGGACAGATCATCCAAAATGAAAATAAATAAGGAAACACAAGCTTTAATTGATACATTAAAGAATATGGACTTAATTGATATTTATAGGACATTCCATACAAAAACGGCAGATTACACTTTCTTCTCACGTTCTCATAGAACATTCTCCAGGATAGAGCATATCTTGGATCACAAATCAAGCCTTGGTAAGTTTAAGAAAATTTAAATCATATCAAGTATCTTTCCCAACCACAATGCTATGAGACTAGATATCAATTACAGGAAAAAAATCTGTAAAAAATACAAACACATGTAGACTACACAATACACTAGCAAATAACCAAGAGATCACTGAAGAAAACAAAGAGGAAATCAAAAAATACCTAGAAACCAATGACAATGAAAACACGATGACCCAAAACCTATGGGATGCAGCAAAAGCAGTTCTAATAGGGAAGCTTATAGCAATACAATCCTACAATAGGGAAGTATATAGCAATACAATCCTAAGAAGAAACAAGAAACATCTCAAATAAACAACCTAAACTTACATGTAAGGAATTAAAGAAAGAAGAAGAAGAAGAACAACAACAACAAACAAACAAACAAAAAAAACCCAAAGTTAGCAGAAGGAAAGAAATCAGGAAGATCAGATCAGAAATAAATGAAAAAGAAATGAAGGAAACAATAGCAAAGATCAATAAAGCTAATAGCTGGTTCTTTGAGAAGATAAACAAAATTGATAAAACATTAGCCAGACTCATCAAGAAAAAAAGGGAGAAGACTCAAATCAACAGAATTAAAAATGAAAAAGTAGAAGTAACAACTGACACTCCAGAAATACAAAGGATCATGAGAGATTACTACAAGCAACTATATGCCAATAAAATGGACAACCTGGAAGAAACGGACAAATTCTTAGAAAAGCACAACTCTCAAAGACTGAACCAGGATGAAATAGAAAATAAAAACAGACCAATCAAAAGCACTGAAATTGAAACTGTGATTAAAAATCTTCTAACAAACAAAAGCCCAGAGCCAGATGGCTTCACAGGTGAATTCTATCAAACATTTAGAGAAGAGCTAACACCTATCCTTCTCAAACTCTTCCAAAAAACTGCAGCAGGAGGAACACTCCCAAACTCATTCTACGAGGTCACCATCACCTTAATACCAAAACCAGACAAAGATGCCACAAAACAAGAAAACAACAGGCCAATATCACTGATGAATATAGATGCAATAATCCTCAACAAAATACTAGCAAACAGAATCCAACAGCACATTAAAAGGATTATACACCATGATCAAGTGGGGTTTATCCCAGGAATGCAAGGATTCTTCAATATACTCAAATCAATCTATGTGATAAACTGTAGTAACGAATTGAAGGAGAAAAGCCATATGATCATCTCAATAGATGCAGAAGAAGATTTTGAAAAAATTCAAAACTGATTTATGATAAAAACCCTCCAGAAAGTAGGCATAGAGGGAACTTATCTCAACCTAATAAAGACCTTATATGACAAACCCACAGCCAACTTCATACTCAGTGTTGAAAAACTGAAACCATTTCCTCTAAGATCAGGAAGAAGACAAGGTTGCCCACTCTCACCACTATTATTCAACATAGTTTTGGAAGTCCTAGCCATGGCAATCAGAGAAGAAAAAGAAATAAAAGGAATCCAAATTGGAAAAGAAGAAGTAAAACTGTCATTGTTTGCAGATGACATGATAGTATACATAGAGAATCCTAAAGATCCCACCAGAAAACTACTTGAGCTAATCAATGAATTTGGTAAAGTTGCAGGATATCAAAATTAACACACAGAAATCTCTTGCATTCCTATATACTAATGATGAAAAATCTAAAAGAGAAATTAAGGAAACACTCCCATTTACCACTGCAACAAAAAGAATAAAATATCTAGGAATAAACCTACCAAGGGAGACAAAAGACCTGTATACAGAAAACTATAAGACACTGATGAAAGAAATTAAAGATGATACAAACAGATGGAGAGATATACCATGTTCTTGGATTGGAAGAATCAACATTGTGAAAATGACTATGCTACCCAAAGCAATCTACAGAGTCAATGCAATCCCTATTAAACTACCAGTGATATTTTTCATAGAACTAGAACAAAAAATTTCACAATTTATATGGAAACACAAAAGACCTCAAATAGCCAAAGTAATCTTGAGGAAAAAGAACGGAGCTGGAGGAATCAGGCTCCCTGACTTCAGACTATACTACAAAGCTACAGTAATCAAGACCGTATGGTACTGGCACAAAAACAGGAATATAGATCAATGGAACAGGATAGAAGACTTAGAGATAAACTCACACATATATGGTCAGCTTACCTTTGATAAAGGAGGCAAGAATATACAATGGAAAAAAGACAGCTTCTTCAATAAGTGGTGCTGAGAAAACTGGACAGCTACATGTAAAAGAATGAAATTAGAACACTCCCTAACACCATACACAAAAATTAATTCAAAATGGATTAAAAACCTGAATGTAAGACCAGATACTATAAACTCTTAGAGGAAATCATACACAGAACACTCCATGACATAAATCACAGCAAGACCATTTTTGACCCACCTCCTAGAGGAAACAAAAACAAAATTAAAAAATGGGACCTAATGAAACTTAAAAATCTTTTGAATAGCAGAGGAAACCATAAACAAGATGAAAAGAGAACCTCAGAGTGGGAGAAAATATTTGCAAATGAAGCAATTGACAAAGGATTAATCTCCAAAATATACAAGCAGCTTTTGGAAATATACAATATCCAAAATATACAAGCAGATTTTCAGTATCATAAAAGCAAACAACCCAATCCAAAAATGGGCAGAAGATCTAAATAGACATTTCTCCAAAGAAGATATACAGATTGCCAACAAACACATGAAAGGATGCTCAACATCACTAATCATTAGAGAAATGCAAATCAAAACTACAGGTGAGGCATCACTTCACACCAGTCAGAATGGCTATCATCAAAAAATCTACAAAAATAAATGCTGGAGAGAGTGTGGAGAAAAGGGAACCCTTTTGCACTGTTGGTGGGAATGTAAATTGATACACTATGGACAACAGTATGGAGGTTCCTCAAAAAACTAAAAATAGAACTACCATACAATCCAGGAATGACACTACTGGGCATATACCCTGTGAAAACCATAATTCAAAAAGAGTCATGTACCACAATATTCATTGCAGCTCTATTTACAATAACCAGGACATAGAAGCAACCTAAGTGTCCATCAACAGATGAATGGATAAAGAAGATGTGGCACATATATACAATGGAATATTACTCAACCGACAAAAGAAATGAAACTGAGTTATGTGTAGTGAGGTGGATGGACCTAGAGACTGTCATACAGAATGAAGTAAGTCAGAAAGAGAAAAACACATACTGTATGCTAACATATATATATGGAATCTAAAAAAAAAAAAAAATGGTTTTGAAGAACCTATGGGCAGGACAGGAACAAAGGCACAGATATAGAGAATGGACTTGAGGACACGGGGAGGGGGAAGGGTAAGCTGAGACGAAGTGAGAGAGTGGCATGGACATATATACACTACCAAATGTCAAATACACAGCTAGTGGGAAGCAGCTGCATAGCACAGGGAGATCAGCTCGGTGCTTTGTGTCCACCTAGAGGGGTGGGATAGGGAGGGTGGGAGGGAGACGCTAGAGGGCGGAGATATGGAGATATATGTATATGTATAGCTGAATCACTTTGTTATACAGCAGAAACCCATCATTGTAAAGCAATTATACTCCATTAAAGATGCTTAAAAAAAAAAAAACTTAAAACTTATCCACTTACAAATAACCATTTTATTATTCTCATGGATTGTTTGGCTTGTAAATCACCAGCAAAGTGGGCATGTCTTGTGTCGCCTCCACAAGGTCTGAAGCCTCAGCTGGGAAGACTCAAAGGCTGGGGTCTGGAATCATCTAAAGGCCCATTTACTTCCATGTCTAGTTCCTGGGCTGGGAAGGCTCAGTGAGCAGAGCTTCCACTTGGATCAACTACCTGTCGCTTCCCCATGTGGCCCCACTTCCTCACATCAGCAGCCTCCCAGTAGTGGGACTTCTTTCCTGGCAGAGCTTCAAGCACCAGTACTCCTACAAACAAAGAGAAAGCTGTGTGGCCTTTTAGGACCCAGTCTTAGAAGTCATGCGGTATCACTCCAGCCAGACTATATTGGTCAAAGCAGTCAAAAGCCCACCAGATTCAAGGTTTTGCTTTTTTTTTTTTTTTTTTTTTTTTGCGGTACGCGGGACTCTGGCCTCTCCCGTTGTGGAGCACAGGCTCCGGACATGCAGGCTCAGCAGCCATGGCTCACGGGCCTAGCCGCTCCGCGGCATGTGGGATCTTCGCGGACCGGGGCACGAACCAGCGTCCCCTGCATCGGCAGGTGGACTCTCAACCACTGCGCCACCAGGGAAGCCCCAAGGTTTTGCCTTTTGATGGGGTAGTGACAAGGTTATGCTCTAGAAGTGCATGTGGCCAGGAACTAGTGTTGCAATCATCTTTGAAAAATATAGCCTGCTGCTGCAGTAGCCAATTCAAAACTTTATTTTAAAAATGAGTTAAACACTGTGTATACAACACTGTGTAAAACATGTCTGTACATAGCAGGAGCCACTGGTTCTAGATCTCTGCTCTAGGGTGTAAGAATTCAGAGATGATTAAGATTTGGCTTCTCTGTTTCAGGAACACAGTCTAGTATTGTGGATTTTCAGAATTTCTATGAATTACATATTCACGTTTTTTGTACCCTTGTTGGAGTCAGAGCAGAGTTGGGGGTGGTTGTGCCAAGACTAAACGGCACTGTGTGTCAGATACCCCCATTCCCAGCCCCAGGAGTTTCACTCTATATTCTGAGGAGGAATATTTGCATTTTTTAAAATGCTTTTGAGGTTCAGGACCATGATCTTCCTCTTGCCCCCCATTGAGAAGTGCTATTCAAAACAGACTTTCACGTTACAATGGGTACTTATGAATTCAGAGATCATTCCTACAAAATGTCACCAAAGTTCATTGGCTTGTAAACATGTAGCTTTAGACCCAGAATAACCCATTCCTCACCTCCCTCTATTTCTCATTCTGTATGTTTGGAAATTGACATGAGGATTCAAAAAAAAACTTAAAAGGTATCCAGTAGCCCAAATAAGGACATATGCTTTATAGTTTTATTATTGTTCCTAGTCCCATTCATAGAAATAATAACTTTGGAAAAATTCTAGAGGACTTTCTTCTCATCTCTTTCTCCCAGCCTCCATGTATATGGAAGGATGGAGCTAAAAACATCTGTCCCTCTTCTTACTTAATAAGGGAAATTTTGCTCTGATAAATACTGCTTCCTGTTGTTATTTTATTTACAGCCTATTCACCGACTCATGTAATATGCCTTTGTGAGGTCTGGTCATTCCGTACGGTGATTCAGAATGTTATGCCTGAAATATACCAGGAATTCTGTGCCTTTCACCATGATCCTGTATTCCAGGGTGTGGTATGTTTGGGAGGTTCAGGTTTATTGTCAAAACGTTAATTGTGTAAATAAGGTGGCAGCCCCAGCAGCCCAATCCTGGGATCCTCAGCACTGGCGTGTGTCCAGGGAGGTGTGTGATCATAGCCTCTGTCTGAGCTCACCTTTGCAGGTAATGCGACAGGTATGTGGCATTAAAGAGCAGAAAGGCCAGCGAGGGTTGGTAATTGTTTAACTCTTCCAGTGGCACACCTCTGAGTACATGAACCACACCTGCAGACCTGGCAGGACGTGCTGTGCATGACTGGACAGAGGTGCTGGGTACACTCGGAGCCAAGGAATGGCTTTAGGCGGGAGCCCAGGGCTGACAGGGAGCCCAGCCCCTGACCTGCTTGAAATCTCACGACTCAAGATGTCCATGCTTGAGGGAGGCAGCTGCTCATTAGCTAGGTGAAATTAATCAGTTGTGTCACTTTTCAGCACCTCCATTCCCTCTTCTGTAGAGTCAGGGAATTGAGCATATGATCCATACGATATCTTTCAGCTCTGACATGTCTTAGCACAGTGATTCTCAAACTAGAGGATCCATCAGAATCCCTTGGTAAGCTTGATAAAACACAAATTGCTGGGACCCACCCTCAGAGTTACTGATTCAGAAGGTCTGGAGTAGAGACCAAGAGTTTGCATTTCTAACACATTTCCAGAGGTGGCTAAGCTGCTGGTTTGGGGACCACACTTGTAGAACCACTGTTCTTGTCTATGATATCAGCTGTGCTTTGGGGGTTTTCCTGGGCCACCTTACAAAGCTTCAGTGGGGTGTGATGAGGACTCCTTTGCTCAAGGAATGAATAAGGTTTTATTTCCCAAATTTCCCCAACCCTTTGCTGTTGCTTCTCCCACCAGATTGACCATCTTTGGAACAGCAGAGTTTGAAATGAGAAAATAAAATGAGACATAGTTCATTTAGTCAGTGCAAGGAGCTGTATTTTACTGAGCTGTATGTATTATGGCTTGCCTAGTACTATTTCTTAAGCACAAGAAGTACTTTAAAAGTATTTGTTGAATAACAAATAGGCTTAGTGGAAGGGAAGATATTAAAAATAGTGTTCAAAAGAGGTTTATCTGGAGATTACAATCATCAGTGTCAAGGGGTCCCTTATACAAATCATGAAGGGACCGGAGCGGCAATGTAACAGTGTGAATCTGTTGTATGTAAGGCAACAGGGAATGGTGAGGTCTGTGGTGATGAGAAGAGGCCAAGTGTCTTAAAGAACTTTAAAAGCTTTCAACTTTTATTGGCCAAATTGGAGCTCTTGAGTTACCAGGTTGCAGTCTCTAACTGTGCCTTTTCAATGCTCCCACACCATAGAGATAAGAAAGAGGAGGAAGAATTATTGAACATTTACTAAGCTTATTATTCAACTTGTATTGCCTTAATTTATATTGCTTATAGTCTAATTTGAAATACTTTCAGCATCAACAATGTGACATATTCTTGGGAGTTAATTTTTGACTATACTCTAGGAGCTTATGGTATGTTCTTTTTTAAATAGCTCCCAATGATTCCCACCTTCTGGTATTCCTGCTTCATGTGAAACCCTACCTTTCAGTGTGGGCTGAACCAAGTGACTTGCTTACAACAAATGGAATATGGGAAAGTGATGGGAGTAACTTCTGAGATTAGTTTATAAAACACTGTGACCTCCAGCTTGCTTTCACTCTCTCTCTTCCTGGCACTCTCTCTCTTTCACTGGCATTTTGTCCATGCTGGCTATGCTGAGGAAGCGGGAGAGATCCACATGGCAAGGAACTGTGGGCAGCCTGTCTGTAACTGCTGGCAGGAATTGAGGCCATACTCTCCAGATTGAGCTTGGAAGTGGATCCTTCCCCAGTCAAGCTTTCCAGTGAGACCATGAATAAGACCAATACCTTGATCACAGCCTTTTAAGAGACCCTGAGACAAAGGATTATCAGCTGAGTGTTACCAAGATTTCTGAACCACAAAAACTGAGTTAATAAATGCATTTGGTTTTAAGCTGCTAACTTTTTGGGTAATTTTTTATGCAACATGGGATAATGAACACAAAGCTATTTGTTAACATTGGGTGTTTTTAGGGTAGTCAGAATTTGGAAAACTCAAATCATAAGACCACACTACGTGGTGTCCAGGTGCTGACTTGAACAAGCTCATAAGAGCTGGTTGTATACATCCCTTTCTAACTCCACATTCAGGGGTGTCATGTTAATAACTTGAAATCAGTGTGGTAACAGTATTTATTCAATGGTGATCAGCAAACACTCCCATTTTGAATTCCAGTTTGCTAGCACACTGCTATACTTCAAAAACCCTCCTATGAGTTCTTAAGCTCTCTCTGTTTTTGGTGAACATCAGAAGCCTGGTAAATTAGCATAATGGATATCAGAAGTAGTGTCCCATTAGTGGGTTTGGGGTTGTTCAAGCCATGTGGGTTGTGGGGAGATGCTCTGCAGAAGTACCGTCTTGCATGAAGAGGATGGATGAGTCCAAGAATCTGCAAACATTTGACTAACATATTCAGCTTAGGAATATGAAATGGTCCTCACTCAGCTGTCTATAGAAGGATTTTTTTTATCTAACTTGGCCTCAGTTCTGCCACTGGAATATTTTTTCCTCTGTTTCAAGTGAGCCTTCCACCTAAGGCTCTGTACAAATATCTAGCAGAGTGAAGAACTAAGTCAAGAATTCCTAGCACTTGGTACCTGCTTGCAAATAGATATTTGCACTGGGGTCAAATTTGTCTCTGAGAATTGCTTTTATTGTTGTATAATAACTGGTGGGGAGTTTTAGGGGGAGGTGGTCTTATTTATTTCTAATTACTGATAGCTACCTATATTAATAAAGAAGGAGTTGGTAATTGTGAGAGATAGAATTGACTTAGGTCAGTTGGAAATATCAATCATCAGTGATGCTGTACACTAGCCAAACTGACATCCTCATTTTCCATGTCTTTGATCTATCCAGGTTGTGCCTGCGCTTCCAGCCCTGTTTCTAGCCAAGGTGCTTGGGTCACAGCAACATAGGCTGCTCCAAGGTCTCTGCTCCCCCAGCTGAAGTGACAGCTGACTCTGCAGAGTGCGTGCCTGTGATTTTGAGTCTGCTCCTTTAGACCCTTTTGAAGCATGTTAATAACTGAGGGTATACTAAGCAACTTGTGGCAAGGGCTTCTGATGACATCTATGGTCTGACAAGCTTGAAACCTTCCCTGATGATTGAACTTCCACTTAGAGGCTGGCTTTCAAACTTCCACTTCCTCTTTTGAAAGACCATGGCAGACTAAGTAATCCCAACTGGATCCATTACATACTGTTACTTGGCTCCTTTTTTTCTTTCTCTTTTCTTTCGCTCACTCTTTTCTTAAACCTATGAGTCAGCATAGAAAAATTCAAGCCCTGATTTGGTCTTGAACACTATTGGAAATAAAGTGACCAATTACATCTCCCTGGTTGAACTGAACATTTGGAAGTTTGGTTAGTGAGGGATGTTGAAAGACAGACAACACAGGGTGTCACTATATTATTGAACAGATTTTAAGCCCCATTCCCTATAGAGTATTGTATTCGGGAGATCTGCTTACTCAGGATTCTTTGTTGTGGTTTGTGCATATCTGGGGAAGATAAATCTCTCTTGCCTGTTGATTCAAAGTGGTTAGTTTGCACACTCTTTCCAAAGAGCTTCCAGCTTTGACTCCTTTCCTTGCATTGATCAATGAGTGGACTGTGAAACCTCTTGCAGCTCTCTGTCCCTCTGCCCCCAGTCACCCTTTTTGTTGACATTCCAAACTGTTAAGCTCACAAATGTACTGGGAAGACAGTAGCTTGAGGACACTTATTCCCTGAGAGAGAATCCTTGACTTTCACGGTATGTGACTTTGTTATTTTCCCATCCTTGTAAGGGCTTGACATTGTTTCAGAAAATAGTGTTGAATTGGGGAATGTCGATTCCAGTTGCTCTCTCACTGACCCATGCCATCCAATGTCTTCATTCTCTTCAAAACCTTTTTTGGAATGAGGCAGGATATAAAAAATAAATAAAATTGCCTCCAGTGTAAAAGGAGGAGTAATTTGAGAATTTCTTCCCCCTCCAACACTTGAAGGAAGATAAAGACTGCCAAGAGCAAAGCTTCTATATTCTCAATATAAACAAGACCACCAAATAAACAAGGACCATTGTGTAAGATATGGTAAATTATGAAGGGTCAGTATTTGATGACTTATGATTGGGTCAGGGCACAAATAAGTATTCCTCTCCCCCCCACCACCACATTTTTTTCTAATTGTGTGCAGCATAGAAATTCTAGAGCACTAAGTCTTTATTCCAACTGCCATTTGAGATTCTATAGCAGTTGGGTGTATCACCAATGATCCAACCCATATGACCACAAGGGATGCTGAGATCTGCTAAGGAGAGCTAGGATCAAACCAAGAATTATGTGGGTGTGAGTAGAAGGGCAGTGAAGTATGAAAGATAGTTTGGGTCAGAAAATACATCTACTCCCCACAGAATTTTCTGGAAGGTGGCATTTTGTAACCAGTTGGGATCCAGGTTGTAAAACCTTTTGGTTACAATGAACAGAACCATGTCTGTGTCAAGTAATGGAGGTCATGGTAAGTTACTATGGCAACAAGGCTGGCATAAGCTAGTGCCTCCTTTTGTCTAGGACAGTAGTTTTTAATTGGGTAAGATTTTGCCTAGTGGGGGACCCTGGGCAATGTTGTCTGGAGATACTTTTGGAGATACTTTTGATTGTCACAACTAGGGAGGTTGCTGCTGGTATCTTGCGTGTAGAGGCCAGTGAAGCTGCTAAACATCCTACAATGCACAGGACAGCTTCTAACAATGAGGAATTATCCAGCCCCAAATGTCAATAGTGCTGAGGTTGAGAAACTCTGAACTAAGGAAAGAAGTACCCTCTCCCTTCTATACCACCCTGTACCAGTGCTCTGGAGGACCCTGCATATCAAAGATTAAAAAGCAAAGACCATTATGGGAACATATGTATATGTATAACTGATTCACTTTGTTATAAAGCAAAAATTAACACACCATTGTAAAGCAATTATACTCCAATAAAGATGTTAAAAAAAAAAAAAAAGCAAAGACAATGAATGTTGTTTTGGGCTTTGTTTTTTCCACATTCATAAGAAAGACTTTTGCCTGATTGAACAAAAGGGGGTTAACAGACAAGGAAGCTAACAAGACAGCCAACAGTGCTGTTGACTATAACACCACTGTGTAGATTCAGAGGACAGACACTGGATTTTAATGGAATTTCACCTGGAAACAATCATGCAAAGGCAGCATTATTAAGCACTATAACTGACAGACAAGGACAAGACTCCCTCATCCCTAAAGATCTGAAGTCCCGTAGAGACCCACCTGCCTGGGACTGTTAGGGGATGCCCACTAGGGTGAGCAAGCAGGAAAGGAGGTCCTGGAGAGATGTCCTCTACTCTGCTGGTGATGTCAGCTCTTGATCCTGTTCACAAGGTTTTAGAAATGACTCAGTAACACACTCTACAGAAAACTAGTGATGCACCATTTTAAAACTCCTCAAAAAACAATACTGCTCATGACGTTATTGCTTACTATAGTATCGTGACCATAATTTTGTAATGCTTGTGTGTACCCTGTCCCTTGCAGATTCATCAGCCACTTTTTCTGCCCTGCTCTGCATCCCTGGGGACTGACCCTTACTGACAAAATCAAGGGAATTCCCTTTTTCTCTAGCTTCTACCTGGCTCAGCTAATGGTGGTGCTGGCAGAACAGTGGTAAGAGGAGAAAGAAATCAGGATATGTATTCCCCTGGCCCCACCCAGCCTTGGCGCCTCTTTCCTGGCAGTGGCTCTGAGCCTCCATGATTATGGGTCCTTCATGGTTCCAGTTCCCCCTGGGCTTTGCTAACCCTGCTTTCCTTCCTTTGCCCTTCAGGTTAAGGGGTGGTAACAGCTTTTGGCTATTGCTAGTCTGAGTTGCTCGACATCTTTTGTGGCTTCCATTAAAACTACCCACAACTCATAGAGCAATGGGAAACCTCACTGTTGGTGGGAATACAAATAGTACTTTGAAACACAGGTAGTTTCTCACAGAGGTCAACATAATCTTACTGTATAATTCACCAATCATGCTCCTAGATGCTTACTCAAATGAGTTGAAAACTAATGGTCACACAAAAACATGCACATGAATGTTTATAGCAGTTTTATTCATAATTGCCAAAAAATGGAAGCAACCAAGATGTCCTTTATAAGTGAGTGCATAAACAAACTGTGGTACATCTAGACAATGAAGTATTATTCAGTGATTAAAAAAAAGAGCTAACAAGTCATAGAAAGAGATGGAGGAAACTTAACTACATATTAGCTAGGTGAAAGAAGCCAATCTGAAAATGTTGCATACTCTATGATTCTGATTATGTGACATTCTGGAAAAGGCAAAACTATATAGACAGGAAAAAAATCAGTGTTTGTTAGAGGTCCAGAGTAGAGAGGGAAGAATGAACAGGTGGAGCACAGGAGTTTTTAGAGCACTGAACTGTTCTGTAGGCTACTGCAATGGTAGATACATGTCATTATGCAGTTGTGAAAATCCATAGAACATTCAACATAAAAGTGAACCCTAATGTTAACTTTGGACTTTAGCTAATAATGATGCATCAATACTGGTTCATCAATTATAACAAATGGACCATACTAATGCAAGATGTTAATAATAGGGAAAGCTGTGCCTGGTAGGGGAGGTATACGGGAATTCTCTATACTTTCAGTTCAATTTTTCTGTAATCGTAAGACTGCTCTAAAAAGTGAAGTCTATTAATTAAAAGTATATTAATAGACATGTATATATACATACACATATGTATATATATAATAGAGTGAATATATATAAAGTGATATTTACAGAGATATATGCATATGTATACACATGTAAATAAAGTAAAAAAAAACCCCTACTCATCTCTGTGCATAGCCCTATATTAATTTTTTTTCAGTTAAATGCTTTCCAGAGAAATTCTGTTTCCTACCCAGTCCCTGACTATTGTCACTTGCATCAAAAAGGCATTGTGAAAATAAAGAAAACAGATAAAATTATGACATTATCAAAACATTTTTGTTCATAACATGCATGTTAGAATCCAAAATATTGATGGCTCTTCATTTTACCAATGAAGAAATTTTAACAGGTATATAAAATTTTAACAGGTATATAACTCTGTTTTCTTGACAATATCTGGGCTTTAGAAAACAAAGAATGACCTATTTTCCTACATTAAATTATTAACAGAACTCTCTTTTGCTCTCAGAAGTGCCCTGGTTTGGACAATACATTATATTATTGTTGCACCTCTAAGCCTCTCCTTGGGAGAGAAGAGAAGTTGCAAAGTACCATGAATGAAGTCAAGTCATATTTACATCAGTTTGTCTGTTTGGACAATGGCTGGGGCAGATAGACTAGACTGAGAACAAAGTTGTGTCTGCAAGGACCCAATGTTCCCCAAACAAATGACTTTATCAGATGAAACTATAACCTAGATCTTCAAATGATTGAATGCAATTGCTGTGATAAAAAAAAAATAGCTTAAATAAAATAAGGATTTGCTAAAGCTGAACCTCAGGCCATGTGAGATCCTCAAGAACTTGGACCACAGAAACATGAAGCAGGAGCTGTTGGAGGCCAGCTGTGTGCTGCCCTCCCTGTGCATGAGGCCCAGAGCACAGAGGCCTGCCTTCCTTGCCTACATAGCTGCAAGGCGGCCCCAGAAGCCAATTTTCTGACTTCCAGGACAGGGACCGTTCACTTACCCTTTATTTTTATTCACTCATTTAACAAATGCTCTAGCTAGACACTGTATTGAAAATACAGTGGTGAATAAAGCAAGAAAATAATTCTATTCTAGTGGGAAGAGACAACCAATAAACAAGTCATCAGATCAGTGAAATATTCATATGATGATAAATGCTATGAAGGGTGCAGACAGAAAATTTCCTGGACAGGAGAAAGGGAGGGTTTCTCTCAAGAGATGATGGATCAGCTAATTCTGAAGAGGACAGGGAGATAGATAGGCACGTGAAAACTTGGAGGTTCAGCCCACAGCCACACTTGAATGAGTGAAACTACTGAATAAACGGTGTCTCAAGAGGAAATATGATTGTTTGAATGATTTTTTTTGATAAGGGAAAAGGAACTCAGCCTTCTAAGTACTATTTGTGGATACCCTAAGCTCTAGAAAAGAACTGCTGTCTTGTTAGCAGTTATTTGTTACTGATTGGTAATTATCACCATCATAATGCATCTCGAAAATTAAGCTAAATCATGTTGCCTCAATTCCCCCTCTCAAAAGAGCACACTGGGCAACTGCAGGGAATGGAGAAATGAAAGAAACAGTGGGAAAACCCAAAATCCTCATGGGCGACCAGGCAGACAGGAAAGCCTAAAGACTCCTGTGTCTCTGCAATAGGTATTTAATTAAAATGAGTCATTGTCAAATAAGTTTGGAAAACTTTGGTTTAGAGAAAGTAAAATCATTTTCTATGCTTCCCATCTTCTTAGAAACTTTATCATGTGTATGTTCATTCTCTAAGAGGGAGGCATCTTAGGACATTTTCCCCATCTTTTTTGCCCATGGAACTCTTTCTTCATGCAATCTTTGGGCAGCTCATGGAACCATTTAGGAAATTCCATTTAGCCAATTTGTCCTAAGACAGCTTACAGTAGACCCACAGAGTGGGACTTTTCATGGATTTATGAGGGGATGGAAAAATTCTTCTCTTCCAGTCTGAAGCTGTGAAAGGAGTGTAATGTCTGCTTTTCAACTCTGGTTGGCAGAATGTTGTACCCTATGGCACCTGAATGAAATAGCTGAGTTAGGTGTGTTCAATAAACATGTTGTTTTTGGTATGCCAGAATTCAAAACCAGAGCCCATTAGCATGAGCACTTCAAGGGGTTGCCACTGATGGAAGCTTTCAGGGGAAAGGCTGGTTCATCCACAAGTGACTCAGGATGTGATCGACAGTAGGAAGCCAAGCTGGTGAGTAAGAAACCTGCATACGCTGCTGACTGAGCTCAGCTTCACGCTGCCTCATTTCATCAAGTTAATTTCCTAAGCGTGGTAAGAGGAGGCAAAGGAGAATGTCCTCCAAGACCACAGAAACACACATAAGGACTGCAGGTTAGAAATCTAGACCGACCACAGGATGCCAAGATTCCATTTAGAGAAAAGGGAAATACATCTGTTGAAATTAATGAGAAACACAGATATTCCATGGGAGTTCGGAACCTGGAAATCAGTGAGGCCAAGGAAAGATCTAGAGGGACATGACAGAGGGCAAATTTCAGAGGAATTCGCAACGTGATATTTGAGTGGAAAGGTGCTTGGTTTGCTTTCAACAGTGGGAGGAAAATCTCCATTCCACACCTACAAAAAGAACATTTTCGCTCTTGGGATCCTGGTGAGGCCTCATCTTTGAATTTGGTGTCTTGCTACCATAGGGGAGTAGGTGGCCCTACTAAAATTTCAACAAGAGACAGAGGAATTCCTTTGGGCCTGGATACACTGATTAAAGAAATCAAATCCTTTGGCCTTCTAGGCATCTTAACTTCCAATGATTGCCTTAGGACACGTTTAGAAGACTATGAAAACCCTGGAAGATTTCAAGGGAAACATTCCTGCCACAAGTATATGAAGACTGAAACATCCAAGGAAGGAAGGAGATTTGCTCTTGCAAGAGTGTGGAATTTCATAGACCAGAGGATACATTCCATCCTCAAGATACATTAAGCTTTGTCTGAGGCCTCTCATGGACTGCTGGGACACATCCCACCTCTGGAAGCTTCACATTAGCTTCAGGACTAGAGTGTTTGCTGATCTTTCAAAAACCATGAATCCTTCCTAATGCTGTCAAGGAAGCTTGGAAAAAATGAGATACCATATGTTATTTAGTGGTGAATGGTTGTTAAGTGGTGTTTTCCTTCTTTCAGTTGGATAAGAAAAAAATGTGTTTAAAGAATGGACTGTATTAAACAAAAGTATTTACACTTAGGCAAAAGTTTCCTATTTGGGCAAATCTTCACTGCAATCAGTATATTAATGAGACCTGTAAAATTTCTAACATAAATTAGAAAACCTCCCCAAACAATGAAATAATAAGATGGCTCACTTTTGTCCCCTCTGGATTAGCTCTAAATGACTTATTTTCAACATCTTAGTTTCATATTGCTCAGTTATCTCTCTTCTAATTTCCTACACCCTACTTTCTTGCTTTTTTTCCTTCTTTCTTCTCCTCCTTGTCCTCTTTTTCCTCCTTCTTCTTCTTTTCTTTATACAGTCATCCCTCAGTGTACTCAGGGATTGGTTCCAGTACCCTGTGCTATGGCTGCTCCAGTGACACAGTCAGTCCTCCGCTTCCGTGGTTCTGTATACACGATTTCGTACCTGCAGTTTCATATCCACAGTACAGAGGGCCAACTGTACTTGTCACCCCCTTCTCTTTTCACTTTCTCCTCCCATCCTAGACTATCCTCTTTTTTATTCAGTGTTTTTGCCTTCTAGTTGTTTCCCTTTTTCTTGTCTCCTTGGTTATAAACTACCCTTTATAAGCATGAAATTTCTTCTTCAAAGGGATCTTTTAGCAGTTATCCTCCCATTCTGAATGGATCTTGTGTGTAAGACGAAATTACCTTCTGAGGCCAGGTATCTTCTCCATGAATTATTTGGTGTTCAGTCCAAATTTTGAAGGAAAAAAATTGAAGTCTATTAATTGATTTATTTAAAAATTACAGAATGCTATGTAGGTGCTAGGAAGAAACATAAAGATTGGTCTCCTTTTCTCTAAGAGCTTGTCAGCTGGCAGAGTTCATTAAACTCAAATGAGAACACAATGAAATGTCTTAAGGACAGATACAGATTACAGCTGTGGTAGACCAGAAGTGAGAAAGATTTTTCCCCATGAGATATCAAGAGATAGGATTTGAAGTATCTTTTAGACAAATGGGACCAGTTTGGAAATTATTGGGCAGGAAGGGAAGGAGAGATGAATGATGTCGGAGAGCATGGCTGGGGCCAGTGGAGAGAACTTTAAGTGTAATAAGAGGTAAAGTACATAGAAATAACAGCACACACTTTGGAATCACTTAGAACTGAATTTAATCCAGGCTTCTCCACATACTGTCTAAGTTACTTGGTTTAGCTTCAGTTTCTGATTTGAAAATGAGATTAATTAATATCCCCTACATTTCACTGTTGTGAGAACTAACATTTCCAAGTTGTAAAAATTAAATTAGGTGATGAATAAAAAATCCTTTGCATAGTGTCTGATATTTGGTAAAACTTCTAATATGTGATAGCCATTATTAACATTATCACTCATGAAGCTAGAACATTCATTATTGAGAAGAAAGAGTAGGCTTTCAAATCATCTTTAGACAATGTATAGATGTCCCTGGAAGTAAACGAGGTGATACCAGTATACCTAAGCATATATATGTACAGTTGACCCTTGAACAACATGGGGATTAGGGGCACCGACCCCCACGCAGTCAAACTTATATAAAGTTATATAAATATAACTTTATAATCAGCCCTCTGTATCCATGGTTCTGCATTCAAGATTAAACCAATCATGGATCATGTAGTACTGCAGTATTTATTTTTAAAAATCTGCGTATAACTGGACCTGCACAGCTTTAACCTGTGTGGTTCAAGGTTCAGCTGTATAATAAATTGCATTGTTAGTCCCAATTCTCTACTCTTTTCTACATCCATGCTCTTCACCACATATGCAGTGCCCTCCTATTCAGGATGCTCTTGAGATATGCCATAGACAATGTGATTGGTGTCAGTTATGACATAAACAGAGTCTTAAAGTGTTTGTGTGTTTGGGTTTGCTTGCTCTTTTCCTTCTACCATTTTCATGAGAAGAACATGCCAGGCAAGCCCAGAAGGTCCCAGGAGGAGGATGAGTCACTTGGTACAGACACTTTCCATAACCCAGTGGAGGCCAAAAGAACTACCCAACCAAATACAGTCTAGATCAACCAACACTTCATCAGCATGTAGACATGTTATAATCCACTGAGTTTGAGTGTGACTTTGTTATGTAGCATTATTGTGTCTGTAGATAGTTGACACATATGAAACATATATGTATATGTTTATACATATATGCAATATGTAGGTACATATGTATATGTATAAGCCTCAAAAACTTTAATTATAATATTTTATTTCCTGCTACAGATAATTACTATACAGTATCATGAACCTTAAAACTTTTTTAAAATATATATTTTCCTGTATGTTTATAGGATCCTTTCTGGTAGGTAGCAAATATTTATACTTCAGTGATTTTTTAAGAGGCATTTATTTGCCTCGGGAAGCTGGGATATTATTTGCATAGCCTTCTACTGGGTCTAGGTCATTGTGTTGTATTCAGTATGATTCAGTGACTATAATGATGATGGTCAAAGTGTGCAGTAGCAAATTACCACTGCAAAAAATGTTCTGTTGTAAACCTTTAATTCCTTTCTAAATTCCAATAGAACAGAAATATTGGCATTCAATTCAACAGGGCATCATCTTAATTTCAATTTACTGAGGGAATTCCAGGTGTTGAACCATTACTGCAAGTGTGGCTCCATAATCATCAATATAGTTCCTAGATTTTCTCATCATAGTTCACTCAAAGATACGTAAAAATTGGCAATGTCACGTCATAAATGGTGCAGGAAGTAATAGGGAAAGAAAACATGTGGAGAACAGTTTGAAGCATCAGAGGGAAAGGTGTAAGAGAGGAAAGAAGGGGCTTTGTTAAATTCTGAGCAGTTTTGCAGCAGATCAGATCAGGGCATTGGATGAAGCCTTATAAGAAAGTATTTAGCCATTAAATGAATTTGTACGTGCAAATCATTCAGAATAGTCCCTGGCATAGATTAAGTGCTCAAAAAATGTTGAAACATTTTGTTTCAAATATTTGAAACAAAGCAAAATAAAAATTAAATCCCCTAGAAGATACCCTTGAAAATAAGTACTTTCTCCTTGTATTTTAACATTTGAAATAAGCCTTTATTATATTCACATGCCTTTAAGGGCATGAAACTTTGCAGATTAAACACAAATGCACAGTCATTATCTTTTAGCCACATGATCCTTAGGCAATGGAAAGTACACAAAGATATTTTCTATTATTTCTCTTTATTCTTCTCCTCCTTCATGTTTAGCATTTTGACAATTACTACTTGTGGGACACTCTGCCATTTCCATGGAAGACAAAAAGGGGTAAAGCTGTTCCCTGCTCTCTTAGAGCTCAGACTCTAATTGAAGTCATAAGATACAGGTGTGTGCTAATCACACAGGCAAGAATGTTACAAAGGACAAATGAGTAACAGAGCAATCACTTCCAAATAAAGAGAAATAAATGGGAGGGGTGCTTCTCATATATTATACAAAAAACTCTTGGAGGCAGAAAGAAACCAGGTTGGGAGTTAGTTACTTGCTTTCTAATTAAGAATATAGTGGATTGAAGCATGGTTCTCAGCCCTCTTTACTAACTCTTTGCTTCCCGCAAGTATATTAATATGATGGCAGCTCAGGGGTATCTTAGATTTTGTGAAGATTACATTCTGTTTTTGTCACTTGGACACCTAGAACCATATTGTGGCCAAACCCAGCCACTGTTTGGATCCTATTGTATTTATTTTCTATCCTCTTGCCTTATATCTGTAGGTTACCTTAAAGCCTTAGTTGCAAGATATGGAATGAATAACTATCTGATGAAGAATAAAAGAAAGTCATTTATCTCCCCCACTTCTCAGTTTTCTCAATTATAAGATGAAAGTCTTGGGTTAAGTTAAACTGAGTTTATTTTTTTCTTGATGCTAATGCTTTAAGATTACATGAATGAAGGCGAGATTGTCCAGGAATGAAGGATAGATTAATTCAGTCCATACTTAAATGTAGTAGGCATGGATACTTCATATGTAAGAGCATAAATAACTTGATTTAAAACCATGAGCTAAGTCCATATATTAGTGGATCTCAATTGTAAACATTTCCTCCAGACTAGAAATTCTCAAAGCAAGACATGTATTTGGTTCTAAGAATGATTGAGCATATAAATGCATAAATAAATAAATGCATACACAATTTAAAATGCCCTTATGTGGTGTGTGTGTGTATATATATATATACATGCATATATATAGTACATCAAATTTATCAAAAATATTTATTGTGGGACATCAAATTAATCAATAATACATTTCAATTGGAGAAGCTTTTATTCAAAAATAACTGGCAGTTTTAAGGTTTTATTGATCATATCTAGCATATAATCTTAGAGAAAAAAAATAATGTGTCTTTATTTCTCACTTAAAAACAAACCAGGGAGATCAGCTCAGTGCTTTGTGACCACCTAGAGGGGTGGGATAGGGAGGGAGGGAGGGAGACACAAGAGGGAGAGTATATGGGGATATATGTATATGTATAGCTGCTTCACTTTGTTATAAAGCAGAAACTAACACACCATTGTAAAGTAATTATAGACCAATAAAAATATTTAAAAATGATTAATGTTTATCCTATTAAAAACTTAATTAAACCTTTTTTAGCATTAAAAAAAAAAAATAACCGTAAAGGATGTTACAGTCTTGTATCCTTATCTATTGTCATTTGAGAGCCAATAGGGGAAGTTTTGCAAAAGAAAGTGTCTGGGTTTTCTTGGTGGTGTTTTTTTGGTAGGGCAGGGTTGGGGAGGGATATGAGAGGTGAAGACTGTGGAGAGGAGAAACTTCACCTAATGGTTTAGTAACAACAATAATGATGGCTATTACAAAGAAGTTACTGGAGGCTGCAGGACTACTATGTTTCTGAGCTGTCCTCATAACAACTTTGCTGTACATTCTGGGGGAAGCACATTTCTGACCCTTTAATTTCAATTACACTAAGCCTGATAATCTGAATATAAGACTAAATAGTTGTGTTTTTTTTAATATTGGAGTTAAAATGCAGAATTGCTAAAAAAAATAGGGAGGCATAAATTAAAGGTCATTGGAAGGGAGAGAATCAAGTAGAGGTTTTACTCCAACATCAGACTCCAGCTTGATTTTACTTATAAATGATTTGGATAATCACGTTCTTAGCACAAAATCAAGTTCACAATGACAACAGTCACAACTGGAATTTCTAAATCAACTAAGGAAGCGTACTTCAGAGCAAAGAGTATGGAATTTATTCCTCTAGGCCTTAGCTAACTTGGATTATTACAGATAAGAATGTCAAGTGCTACTCTGTTGATAAATATTTTATAACTCCAAATACATCACTTCCTTGAAACAAAAAGGTGATGAAATGTTTGAGACAGGAAAGACTCTATGATTACTTTGAGTAGAAGCCCTGACCTGAGGTTTTGTTAGGTCTGGAAAAAGAATCACCTTTCTGAATAAGAACATTATAGAGAAGAAACAAAGTTTGAACTGCATCAACATTTATGTTGAAAGGGGTTGTGCTTTAGAAACTTTAGTAGATGTTTCCATAGCTTTGGTTCTTAGCAATAAAAGAAAACACTGTTAAGCTGCGTCAATGGGGAGGTGAGCAGTGAAGATATTCTATAACTTTAGTCCTCTTCGGTTTTGGAATTTATTGTAATTTTTTTAGGAAAATTGTCTTTTATTTAATCTAATACTTAAATTTGTTTTCAAGCCTCCGTAAGCAGTGAATGGCAAGTTTCCAGAATTACCAAGGGACAAAGGACAGACAGTATGATATTGCTAAACAGTGTGTTCATAGGTTATAACTAATTAAATATGCTGATTTCAACTACTGAGTACTGGAAACATTCAAGACAGGAAGACATGTATGTGTTTTAAACCAAAATTATACTCGATCCTCATTTTATCTTCAGTGATACCACCATCCTAAGCAATGTTTAAGCAAGGAGTTATTTACTTCCTCTGTATGGCCATAGGTCCATAATACAAAATCCAGGAAATTAAAATTACATCACTATTTTGCAGTGACTCCCATCCCCTGGCAATCCCTCTGAAGTTGGAGATTCTGCTAATACAAGTCATTTGAACCACGTGTGCGGTAAATACCTCCATTTTCCAAACTAACACTTGTTCCCAAGTTGTGACTCTTGTAGCTGTTTCCTGGGGACCCTAATGTGGAGAGTTCATGTGAATGTCTCTTCTACTGAGAAATCAGTGAGGCAGCACGGGGGTCACGTATTCTGACACTCTTCTAGCTGGATGAAAACAAGCCAGAGCCTGGTCACAGTGGACCACACAGAACCACAGGGAAGGGCAGCTGCTTTACTTGAACAAAGCACCATTTCCCGGAGGCTGAAGGGGGGATTTCATCTAAAATTCCCTTGCTGGCCCCACAGCAAAGGCATTAAAAATCACTAGTGGTGGCTGGCTCCTTTTATTCAATCCCTTTGTTTACTTATGATTAACATTTTACATTCTTTTATTTATTTTGGATTGATTTAAAAAATAATAGAGCCATCAGCCGCAACCCTGGAGTCTGACAGGGAAGCAGCAATGGCTGTTTTTGATTGCATGCATCTTTGCTCAGGGACACAATCAACACATTCCTAGGAGGTTTTCAGAAGTGTCTGGTGTCATCCAAGATAAAAATGGGTCTCCCTCTTTGGGGACTAAGTGAATTGGAGGCTCGGTAGGTGTTATTCACGTGTAGACTTTTTGATGTAAAAGCGAGACCCTGGAGTTTACCTTACACGTCTCTTCAAGCTAGTGGACAGACATCTCTTTTCCTCTGCTGCTCTTCTCCAATCTCATACACCCCCACAGTCTGTATTTTTGGCTGTTCTACTTCTCTGCTTTACCTTTCCACAACCATTTCAATGGCTTCCCACTGCAAGTTAGAATAAAATCTCACCTGGCATTGCCCTCCCAAGATTCTATGTGAGCTGGCCCTCACCTATGTCTCCAAACTTATATTCAGTCCCTCCAACTCAATCTTGCCTAGAGACCTTGGACTTGTAGTTTTTTCTTGGAATATTATTTCCCCAATATTTTAAAGCCACAGCTCCTGTGTCATCTCTTTGGAAACACTTTCTGGTCCCCATCCTTCCTATGTAAACCATCCACAGCAGCACATCACCTGTTCTATTTCCTTTCCAGCATCTATTGCCATCTGTCATTTTCTTATTTTCTATTTATGTACTCATTTACTTATCTGTTGTCTCACTCAACAAAGCAGACTATAAGAACTCCAAGATGGCAGGAACCTCTGCTATAAATGGCTGTAACCTCAGTGCTTGAAATACTTCCTGACACAAAGTCATCCCTCGGTAAAGATTTTGAATGACGTAGTAGATGAATCATTACTGTCATAATATTAGCACATGGTAGACAGAATGCGTGGCTTCAAATAGCCTCTTTTTACCTCTACTTCTATTAAATGCTCTTCTCTTTGCCTGTCGTGTTGTCCCCCTCCCCGTGCTATGCCCACACATTTGTGTCCTTTGTCCAGCTTGCCTTTCAAAACTCCATTTACTGACCATCTCCGTCATCCTTCTTGGCCATCTCAGAAAGGATCGAGGGCTTCCTTGTCTACAGGTTAGAGTCATACTGGGTCATCATGTCTCCTAGAAACAGAAGCAGTTCTATTTCATTTCGTGTGCAGGGTGTGCAGCACGAGGCTTACATCCTTGAGAGGAGGTAATAGCCTTAATGCCTATTTATTGAATACATGAATGTGTAATTAAAATGTTTTCAAAAATATCAACTTTATTTATTACCATTCCATGTGGTACAGAAAACACCCATGGTACCTATTTGTTGATCACATGACCACAAAATTAGAATCAGAAACTGTTTTCTTACATGTCAACTTTATTACCTTTCCATGTTGTACATAAAACACCCTTGATGTTCCACAAGAAAGGCTTAATTCATCAGCCTCGTTCTTTTTTTTTAATTTCCTTGTTTAACCTGGTAATTAATACTCTTAGAGCGCTTATGTTTTGGTAGGCTCAGTTGAGGCCTTTGCTTGGCTAATCTCCTTCACAACTACTCCAGAAAATAGAAAGTTTTGGAACCATTACTGCACATTTGACAAAACTGAAGCTGAATTTCCCACCATCACACAGTCAGTAGATGCTGGGGGTAGGACATGCTTTGGAGCACGCTATATTCGCAGGAACAAAAAACAGACAAAAAACTTTCTGAAAATGAAAGAATGCACACACCAGAACAGCTAATGTGTAAAGATGAAAAACACTGAGCATGCAAGCCCTTTGGAAGACTGGTTGGCTGTATCTACTAAAGCTGAACATATGACATGACTCAGCCATTCTACTCCTGAGTATATACACTAAAGAAATGGGTGTTTATGATTATCAGAAATGCTTGCTCAAGAAAGCTGATCACAGCACTATTTGTAATAGCCAATGATTGGAAATAACTCAAATACCCTTTAATAGTAGAATGCATCAATAGTGGTACATATGTACAAAGGAGTATTATATAGCAATGAGTATGAACAAACTAGAACTTGGATAACATGGATAAATATTACAAACATTAACATTGAACTACAATGATGACAAGCCAGACACAAAAGAGTACATTGGTAGGACTCCATTTATACCGAGTTTAAAAACCAACAAAATGAATCTATGGAGTTGGAATCCTGGAGAGTAGTAACGATTAGTGGAAGAAGTAGTGACTGGAAGGGGACCCAAGGGGGTTTCTTGGGTTCGGTTGTCTTTTATTCTTAACCTGGGAACTGGATATACAACTATGTTCACTTTGTGAAAATTAATTAAGATGTCATACATTTCTGTGTCCATTTAGTGGTTCAATAAAAAGTAGAGATAGAGGATATAAGAGCAAAGGAGGAGGGATGAATGAGGGAAGGAGAGAGCAAAAGGGAGAAATTTTAAGAATAAGTGAAGTTTATAAAAAAAATGTTCTGCATTTTTACAAAGTCCCAAGTCCCATAATTTACTTCAACTGTTTATTCAGAACCAGAAGAACTGCATCAAAGTTGGCACCAAAAAAAATTGACTAAGAAATTTTAACAAGTCTTATTATATCCAAGTGAATTCCCCATGTTTGTAAAGTTCAAGGTGGCACCTCTGAGGACAGATGTGTCCTTCTAAGCATCCATGCAGCCACCCAGGAGCAAATGAGCAGTTCTAACTCATTCAGCTTGAAACGTAGTTTTATTTAGCTTGCCAGGGGATTCCTGATTGTCAGTTGTGCTTGACGGAAGTGGGTGTGACGAGGGACAGACATTTCTCCCTTTGCAGATGGTGGCCCTGGTGGGGGCACACACACCTCCTGCTAATTTGCAGTGACTGGATTCTATTCACAAGCCCTTGGCTCCATCTGGCAATGTTCGCATTGCAGTGGCCAAATTCAGACCATTTCTTTAGTAAGTCATGAGGTAGTATTTCTTCCCCATGTCACACAAGCAGGATTTGATCTGTGTTTGTTGGCGAGGGTAGACACTTGAAGATCAGACGCAAGCTTTGTCAAACAGACGGTAGTCCTCTGCTGAGAAAAATGACTTTTTTTTTCCTTTTCCTAAGGCAAGTAAGTGAGAATTTTAGGAGTTATGCTAGTGTTGAATTTCAGATCAGGTAAACTGACAAAGAGCCCTGCTGTGAATAGGAGTGTTTCATTTTGTACATTTTGGCAGCTCCTTGAAAGCAGATTGTAAGCCTCAGACTGTCAGCCGCTGTCTTTGATATTCCTTGATGTTGATACTGGATATGAAAAAATATTGTGTATTTGGTTTAAAAGCAGTGAGTGTGTGTGTGTGCATGTGCACATGTGTGTAGTTAGCACATTTGAAATAACTTGAGGACAAAGAACCACTAAAAGAATCACAGGTCATAAGTCAGCAAGTAAAAATATCTGAATGACATCCCCCAGCTGCAAACCTTTTCTATAAAGGCACACACCTTTACTTTTATAGAGAGTTAAAAGCAGTTGTGTCTGACCTATATGTTTGTAAGATTTATAATTGTCTTTGGTGTGCGTATGAGACTATGTGTTCATATATAAATTAAATCGTCAGAGCCTCATCTACGTGATGAAAACGTATTAATTGATGTTTTATTAGCAGAATACTCAACAATTGACCTGACTCTTTTCCCTTGCTTCTTTGATAAAATTTTACCTATGATATTCAGATTTATTTGAATTCCTTACAGATACAAAATCTATCTCTTTTATCCTGTGCTTTCATGACACTTCAAGTCAAAATGTCCCTGGAATATTTGTTCTCTATGAAATATTAATGCACATACATTTCAGACCTTTCCTCTAGATTGGTTGAATAGCCAGAGAGAAATACTTAGAGGCTTTGGGGATGAGTGGATTGCAAGGAAGAAGGGAGAAGTAGATTGTCAAAGGAGAGGCAGGATGTGTTAGCAGAGCTCTGCATCATGCGAGAAGAGTCACAGGCTCCCTTTAGAATCTGAGAAAGACTACAGTCCTTTCTCATAAAAAAGTGTGCACACATGTATATAAATATCAAATGCTGATGACCATCGTAATTTGGATTCCCCCAGAACCAGAGCCAAGGCAAGGATTTGAGGGCAGGTAGTTTATTTGGACAGAACAAGAAGCTGCACTGAGGTTGACATGGAGGAGAACAGGCAGGAAATAAAAGACACTTTCCACAAAGGCGACTGAATCTTAAGCCCACAGAGCACTCTGAAAAATGATGCAAAACACACATCTCAGTATTATCCCAGCCCAAAGGCCCCAGCACACATCAGTCATTGGTCAGAGTTGCCCCTGCTAGAAGGTGAATTCACAGGCACATCTATTGGCAGTGTGAGGGGCAAAGTTAGTTCTAGCAGCCCAAGGGCAGACCCATGACAGACATGCAGGAGTTGGCTATGGGAACTCAAACAGGCATGCATGGCAATGGTCAAATAGTCAAGGGAGTATGGGTAGGTAAAGTTTGCTACAGGTATATCTCAGGACCACCTATCCACTTGCTCTCCTAAAGGCCATCCTGGACCAGTCTCTTAAAGAATTCTGATTGTGAGGAAAAGGACACCTACAAGTGAGATGACCGATTTGGAGATGACTTCCCCTATAAACATTTTTGAGAAGGGTAAGTTATATGCCAATAGTATTTTCAACTTCTAAAATTATTCCAGAAGGAAGGGATTCAGTGAATCAGTGGACACCTTCAGAAAGATTGTGAGGAGTCCTGAGGACTCTTTAAATTCCTCTGACTCGTTGTGTCTCATAGGGCCACTCAGCTGACCTCTGTTTATGATTTTCCATCCAGAGGATGATATAATAATGGGTTTTATCATCCTGGGGAAGAAGGGTGCCCAGGCCCAGGAAGCCACGAGATGAGTAGCTTCAAAGCCCCTGTGTGACACTTTCCTATTTGTAATCTCCTTTACCCCAAGCTATGAATTGAGTCAACAGGGCAATCCTATCTCAGACCTTAGGAAACTGAGTCTTGAATATCACATTGATGTACCAGAATCATCCAGTGAGTCACTGTCACAGTAGGAATTAGGTGCTAGAACATCTAAATTCCAGGGCTTTCTTTAGCTGCCCAGGCCTCACCAGCTGCTCCTGGAAATGGGTGTTAATAATAGGCCTGGTCCTCCCAAGAGCCAGAATGACTTATTCACAACCTGGGGACAGGGTTATCCAAAGAGTTGTGTTAACTCTTTCAGGCCATCATTCCATGACAAAGGCCAGCCTAACAACCCTGGAAAACAGTAATAGTGCTTGCATTTTTCCTGCGTTCACTGGTCTGGGATCGTGAGTTATCTGATCCGTTTTATACTTGTGTCATTGGCATGTTTCTTCCCATAATGTTTTGACATTAACGGACAGGGTCAGGAACCCTGCTGAGGTCTCTTGAAATGTTTCAATGAGTGAAGAGATGGCATATTTCAGTTTCTTATAACTTTTTATATATTTGTACAGTTAGTGTACAACCCAGAAATCCCACTTCTGGGTATTTATCCAAGAGAAATGAAAACCTAGGTTCACACACAAAAACTATATGCGACTGTTTATAGCAGCTTTACTCATAATTGCTAAAATCTAAAAACAATCAACTGGTGAAGAATTCCTGGTATACCATGATATACTCTGGTGCATCCACTCTAAAGGATACTACTCAGAATAAAAAATTAAAAAAAAACCCTGAACTACTGCCACATGCAATAGCATGGGTGAATCTCCAATACATTATGTTATGTGAAAGAAGCCAGACACAAAAGACTATATACTGTATAATTCCATTCCTATGATATATTCTAGAAAAATCAAAAGTATAAAGTCAGAAAATTTAGATATGTGGTTGCCAGGGCCTGGGGATTAGGGGAAGAGTTGACTACAAAGGAACAACATAAGAGATTTTTTGGGTGAGGAAACTGTCCTATATCTTGACTCCAGTGATGGTCACATGACTATATGCATTTGTCAACATTCTTAGAATTTTATACTAAAAAGGGTCAATAAATTATACCTCAGTAAACCTGACACCCCCACCAAATAAGAAAGAAAAAATGGTAGATCCATGCAAGGTCGCAAAGATGGTAGTGACATAGGAGGGGATTGGAAAGAGAAGTGTCATGAGCCATGCAGAGCACAGACAATAATATAATAATATGTCATGGTGTCTCTTTCAGAGACAAAACAGTGGACAAAACACTTGCTATTTCTGAGCCCAGGAGCCCAGAAACCTTGGGCTTGACCCATTCTGGCAACTATTATAACATTATTATATTTTCTTAAAAGCGAATCTCTCTTTCTCTCACTCTGTCCCCCACACACTCACACACAGAGAGAATAACAAGCTTTTTAAAGTGCAAGTATTTCCATTACTGCAAAAGGTCAGGCTGAGGATGAAGCTCGAAGCCTCGAATTTGTCCAGCTGTCATCTCCCAGGCTCAGTCAATACTGTGAATGTCCAGTTCTATCCCGAACATACCTACAAATACATCTACTTGGAAAACACTGGCACATAAATTTAGAGAGGTTTAAAGTGGGAATGAATACCTCAATCTACGGGGTGGAAAAAACCTGGGCCCTGCTCCTTGTGGGCAACCCAACCTGTTTGAACTGCTAAAAACACTCAGGGCAAAACAAGGAGAGCCGAAAAAAATAAGCTTTTAAGAAAACAGTTCTCTCAATATTCCTAAGTTTAATAGCTCAATATTTAGCATGTGTTTCATAACTCCAGCTTTCTTTGGGTGGAGGTAGGTAGGGGAAATGGGAATATAGAAAAGGGTTTTCAAAACACTTGCTATTTCTAAGGCTTCTTTTTTTATGTACCATAACGCATGCAGCCTTCCCCGGCATGGGGTCAGGATGTTTCCTTGCCATGGAATTGATCACTAATGAGGAAAAGTGGGAAACTAGGTTAGACTACCATGGAAAATATGAAGAGCCCTGGCGAACGTCAGCCCAGGTTCTGACGACGGTTCCAGGGTTATTGGAAGAACTCCTTTTCTTTTCCCCTCTTTCCTTCAGGATTCCTGAGCTGTGATGTTCCAATGAATTACCAATAGGTCCTGCACCCAAGAAGCTTACGGTTGAGTGGGAGAAATAGACAGACAGGCAGATCAATAGACAAGTAAACCAATGATCACAGCAAAGTGAGATGAGGGCTGCCACCGAGAGGCAGAGAGGCCAGGAAGCCGACTATGCTGGGCCTAGACTGTCCCTGTTTGTCTTTGGCCCTTTCACTTGCTAGCTGTGTGCCTTTGGGCAAGCTACTCAACCTCTCTGAACCTCAAGTTTTTTATCTGTCAAGTGGAGATAATAATAGCACCACCCAAAAACGTGTTTGAGAATTAAATGAGATATTTATGCAAAGAACTTTGAACAGTGCAGGCACGTAATAAGTGGTCATAAGTGATAGCCACGACCATGATTTCATGGAAAGGGAGGAGGCTGGGCGGAGACTTCACAGCAGCAGGGATGTTTAAGGTGAGTCTTCAAGAAAAAGTAAGCGCAAGCCACGTAGACACAAGAGTACCTGCTTGTGTGGCTAGGATGATATTTTAAACAGGGAAAGAAGGATATGAAAAGGGTTGTGGGTGGGAAAGAACCTGATATCTTCAGGTTAAGACCCAAGTAGGACCTTTGGGGGACCTAAGAGGTGATGGGACCAATGTTCAAAGTCCGTCCCAAATGCAATGTGATATCCGTCAGTGTTAAACCATAAACTATGAGCTACATTTCTGATTGACCTTTAACAACTGTATCGGATGCTTTATTTTGAAATGTTAAACCTCAAATTTCTTCAGAAGATTGTTGCTTTTGTAGTTATTGCTAAGAATGCTGAATCTCCCAGGGACCTATGGATGGGGTGGTGGCATTTTGGAAGATGAAGATTGAAATGTGGGCAGAGGCAAAACTGGGAAGGGTTGGTCTTTGGAAACGTCCAAGGAGTGGGGCAGGAAAAATTTGGTGAAAAATTTCATGCTGGTTGAGTGACATGTGAAGGTAACTCTGGTGGCCCTGGGGAATGAATTTCAGTGGCAGTGCCAATTGGGAATGGGGAGTATTGGTAGATCAAACCACCTGAGAAGCCTTTTATAAATACGTGATCACCCTTGCCTCTTAGGAGGATGGGGCTGGGAATGGGTTGGACAATCCAATAAGGAGATAGAGTGAGAAGAATCCTGAGACAGAAATTGTTAGGAAGCTGTTAAAATATTACCTCGTTAACCTTCTTATTTCCCTCTACTCACATTTCTGTCTGGTTTCATTTCACCCTGTGCCACCAATCAAATTAATAGCAGAATGTGTACAAATATTCTAAATGGCTCTTTTACACTTATGCCAACCCATAGGTAACTTCCCCAGTCTACAATCAGAGGCTAACTTCCTCTTTCTTCCATTTGAAGCCCACAACTGGGGCCTCATAGAGACTGAATGTTGAGGCAAGGCAGGGGCTTTCCCACCCTTCTCGTGCACTCAATGTTATGAGGCCTTCCAGTAGCCTCTGCTCTCAGATGCACTTGCTAAGGGTGTTGCAATCTCATCTTAGTTTGGAGCCAAATCTTTGCTTGTTTTTGATATCTAGAATTTCTATTTCAGTTTTCACACCATGTTTGTTTACTAAGACACACACACACACACACTTATAAAACAAGGGTGAAATCAGATTCAAGGGAGTGTGGTCACCTAAAGCTTTCAGGGCTAGTTGGAAGTTACCAGCAACCTACTGTGTGTATGATTTGGTGTGATTGCTCTTACTATTCTTTTTTGCCATTAAACAATACACGATACTATTGTGTCATGTTTAATGATTCTCTATTGAACAAACTTGGATTTTTAAATGGAATTATGATTTAATCAGTGAATATTTTTCAAGAGCCAGGAACATTTTTTTGGTACCCCAAGAACTTGATCCAAAGCCTACTCCAGACACCAGACATCCTTTCCTATTCCATGACAACTCTTGGAAATTCATGGAGCTTTTATTGTATGAACTTGCATTTGCTTTGTGTTAACTTTTTGTGAGTGTTAATAACTTCCCTTCCCATTTTCATCATCGCTGATAAATATTTATTTAGTATCCATTACATATAAAACACCATGTAAGTATTCTATGCACTGTGCTCAATTTGGAAAACTTCAATTAAAAAAAAGAGAGAATAGTATAGCGAACCCCCATATAGCAAAATTCCAGAATTAACAAAATTAACATTTTATCATATTTTCTCAAGATAAATAATGAACGTGTCAAACAATGTTATAAATAAACATTGATGATAGAGCTAAATCTCTTTCACTTCATATGTTTTTGTAGGGGGTGAGTGATAGTTTAAGTTCTCAAGAGAAGGATTCCACACTTACATGACTTCCAAAAACACCTAAGTTCACGTGTAGCTCTGTGACTTTTTAGGCAAGTTAATCTTTCTAGGCCCCAGTTTCTTCACGTGTGAAAGGGGAATAAAATCACAGCTACCTCTTAGGGTTTTTGTGGGGTTTATCTGAGCTAACACATGTGCTTGATGTCTAGTAAGTGCTAAGAAAGTATCAGCTACTGTTATTCTTTTTTGTTTTGCTTTGCTTTTAACCAAAACGCTTCCTTGCAGGTTCACAGTCCAGTGCAGAAACAAACAGAAATCTTTACAACATAATGATAAGTGCTGCAATAGAAGTTAGTACAAAGAAGTGGAGATAAGAAAGTGAACAGGGAGCCAAGGAAGGCTTCACAGAGGAGAGGTGAACTTTGATCCATTTCCTGGAGAAGGAATCTGGTTTCATCAAGGGAAGAAAGGAGAAGTCACCGCAGGCAGAGGCCTGTGCAAAAGATGACGGCATGGAGACAGTCTGATGGTGATGGGCCCACAGGATCCGCTGTGCAGTGGGTGGAGGGGAAGAGCTGTGGGTGAGAAAGCGTTGGGGGCACGTACAGTTTCGTGCAAAGGCTAATAGACCAAAGAGTGTACATCTCCATGTGTTTGTGGATATCTGAGTCTGCTTCTTTCTGGGAACTTCATTCCATTCCATATTTGAACATTATGATGTTATTTATGAAAAGACTTGTAAATAATGTCCCTCCCTCATCACATGCTCATTCCTGTAATGAAAGTAACCCACTGATATGCCTCCAGGGAAACACTCAAACGTGGTTAGTCTACTATAGTTGTGATGCCATTAGCATTGACAACCATGGCTACCTGGACAGCGGCCATGAATTTAGGGCTCCCTAAGCTCCAATGGTCCTGTTATATAGTCTAGAACATGCAGTGCTGCTTTTTATGCATCTATCATCCAGCTGGACCTAGGGAGAAAGTCCAAAGTCTCTGGACTCAAAGAGAGATGTGCTGTAATCCTGGCTCTGCTCTGCTGGTTTTTCTTCATTTGATCCCCAGACCAATCTTCTCTTCTTTTCTGCCCTTCTCTTGCCTCAGAAGGCTGACCCCTATGGACTGCTCTTCCAGGCACCATCACCTTCTGGCTTTTGTTGGGTTCAGGCAAAGGGAGAGTCTAACAAGTTGTGGGAAGGCAGGAAGAGAGAGATATTTATTCCTCTCCCTTCTTCCCAGCTTCTCTCTGCTCCTTGGTAGCTATCCCTCAGCTCTCCCCACTCAGGTGACCCCTGTTCTCTGCATCTGCCCTCAGCAGGCTCCCAGGACATCTGTTTTCTCCCCATGCTCCTTTAGGTCCCTGCTGTTGCCAGTCCCAGTGCCTGGCCATCCCCCGTTGGTTCCTTTAGCTCTGCCCACACCCCCATAAAGAGCCCCTTTACTAAATTATTCTCAGTTAGACCCTTTTGAACATGCTCTTTTCTGCTGGGACTTTAATCCAGTCAACTCTATACTAGTTGTACATGACTTTGTCCAAGGACCTTAACCTCTTGGAGTCTCAGGTTCCCTACATGCAAAATCAGGATAATAATGTTCTCTACTTCTTAAGGTTGTTTGGAAGAATCATGAGATCATATGTTTTGATTTAATATTTTTAAAGCCTCTAGCACAGTGCCCGACACACAGAAGGCCCTTAATAAATATTAGCTACTGTTGTCATTGCAGTTACGACTGAAAGTGCGATCATTATGAATATTCAACAGAGTTGTGGGATGTCAGATCTGGAAGGTACCTGGGACATTGCCAAGAACAACCCCATCATTTTATACTGGAGGAAACTGAGGCCCAAAAACCTGGCCCAAATTTACACAGCTAATTAGCAGGAGAGCTAAGGATAGGAGAGTTGAAAGGCGGCCAGTTGTGTTTACAACAATTCTATTTAACTTCTTTAATGAAGGTGTTGATTCCTTCAGTGACGTCGCCCACTTGTTTTAGAAATGAGTTTCATAAGCCTGACTCCCTCTACTAATCCTTTATTCGCTCCCTCTGAGAAGAGCATCATGCTGTCCCCAAATAAGCAAGAATCCAAGAGAAAACCCCTGCTTCACGGTTCCTACTCCCCACTGCTGACTCATTTGCTCCTGAGCTCTGAGCCCTCTCACATCCATCACCTCTCCGCCAGCCCTCACAGGCTCAGGAGTGGCTGGAGCTCAGCAATGCCGCCCCGGGCGCCCCCCTACACCACCCGCAGGGAAGGCCACTTTCGGGATCTCCCCTCTGTACAGAGTGTGGTACCCAGCTAGTGATCGCATCCAGCTCTTGCTTGTCTGCTATTGAGAATCCATGTCAGGCAATCCTAGTAGAGACAGACCCCAAGCACATATGCCTTTCACCCACACGCTTTTGAAACAACCACATAAATAGTGAACACATGCTCTAGCATCCTATTACTGGCATTCAGACCTTTTGAAGTTTTAAACAGATATGCAAATAAACATGCATTTCAGTTCA
Source organism: Tursiops truncatus (assembly GCF_011762595.2). NCBI lineage: Eukaryota > Metazoa > Chordata > Mammalia > Artiodactyla > Delphinidae > Tursiops > Tursiops truncatus. Next base: position 53,477,662 of record NC_047048.1, on the reverse strand, counting down.
TCCCAGGGTAAACGGTGCATTCCCTTCCCAAGGTCAAGTCATAAACGCTTAATTACCTTTTTCTTTTCCCAAACAATCATCAACTTTAAGTTACCTTCTTCCCCTTACTCTCAAAATGTTCTTTGTGCCCAGTCTGCTTGTGTATGCCAGTGCCAAGCTGACATTACCCGATCTTACTGCACAGAAAGCCTGTGTTTGCAAGACGCCCAAATAAGTGGTTGATTCAGGGAAAAAAATATTAGTCAAACCATTTGTTTCACTGAACTAACGAAATCAGTTTGGGTAAAGTAGGCCAGCAGGTAGCCCAGAGCAGGCAAAACTTCGTGTCCTAGGATGATCCCTCTCCTTTGTTTCAGGGGGCTGGGCTCTCGGGGCGATCCTGCAGGAACCACTTTGGGCTCAAGGCAGCATTTTCTCTCAGCAGCTTGTTCTGCACCATTTCCAGCCATCTGACCCACTTCTCGGGCCACCTTCAGCCCAGCCACAAGCAGGTTTTCACTTATCATACTTGGATGTTGGAAAGAAAAAGCTAAGACCTGAGCTCTCTCTTGTTTCTTATCTGTAATATGTGATCTTTTAAAACAAACCACCTCTTACCCCCACTGCCCACTAAAAGGTAGGGGAATACTTGCTGTAGTGTGTATAGGACAGGGATTAAGAGAACCTTAAAAAGTAATAAAAGAATATCGAGAAAATCAGTGTTTCAAAAGAAAATTTCAGAAGCAGAAGAAGAAAACTACCACATGTAGCAGCTACTATGCATCATTCATTTCTGCACACTTAACTTACTCAGTCTTTACAGGAACCCTGCGAGGCCTGCAGTACCAGAGACCCATGTGCTGTGGTGCAGATTGTTCACTGTACAAAGGACACTGGGGATGGGGGGAGCAGAGGTGTTGGAACACAGCCTGTGTTTTGTTCAACACACTGGAGGAGAGGGCATCCTTCTCTAATTTGCACAAAAGCATTATATTAGCTTGGTTTCCACCAAAGCGGGTATTAGGCAAGAATTTGGATGCAGGCAGTTTATTGGGAAGTAATTTCAGGAAGCACACGGGGAAGTGAGGTGAGAAGGGGAAGGGAAGAAGGCCAAGGAAGGGTGAGGTGATACGTGGTTACCCTTATGAACAACCAAGGTTTAATCCCACCATGCAACCTCTGAGAGGCTGTGGGTCAGGCCTCAGAATTGTCCTAATGGGGGGCAAAGATCTGGGATATTTCTTCACCAACACTCATCCCTTACGGAGTAAAGGTTGCTCCTGGGGCATTAATACCTTGAACCTGGGTCAAGCACAGTTGAAGGCTAGAGAGCCTCTGGTGGAGAGGAACACAGGAGGCCATCTGTATGCTTAGGAACTGCCTACAGGTGACCTCAGGAGGGCCACAGGTTGACAGACTGGCTGGACAGCCAGAGTCCTCAGAGAAGCAGGTTCTCTGCATCCAGACATGTTTTGGTCCACGGGGCATCTGTCTGTCAACTGGTCCTCTTACAGTAAATAAAAGGATCATAAAAGTGTCAATTATCCTGCCTTTGATAGGAAAGTAAATGGCAGAGGATTAATCCCAGAGGCTGGATGTCCAACCGCATTCCAGACATGGGGTCATCACTTTATATCATTTACATGAATTCTCAGTAATGAATAATTCCTTTTAAAATATGAATAGACTTAGTTTCTACTGCATCTAAAAGTCATACCAGCATTTTTCATCTCCCTGAATTTGTTCAGCACATTTCAATTTGTGAAATGGCTTGGTTGCCTAGAGGTTAAATGAAGACAAGAATGTCTAGAGCTCCCGGCACTCCTCAGATATGTCCATGCTGCCCTGTTTGTCTGTCGTATTAACAAATCACAAGCTCACACATTGCTCATCCTAAAGTCCTAAATAGCCAGAATTGTGGTACAGGTTTGGAGTGTGGTGATGGCTGTGTGTGGGTTTATGCATCTGGATCCTTCCACCATTCACCCACCAGCCCTGCGTGAATTGCCAGCCCTAATGACACCGTGAAGCCCCTGTGCCCTGACGTAAACATTAAGGTTCCGGCTGGGTGCCTCTGGCAGGATCTCCTAGTCATGCAGTAGCTGCGGCTGCTGCTCTGAGGAATCAGGGATTCTCTGTGCCTCACCAGTTCTGTTCCCCAGGCTGCCAAATGGTGACCTAGAAGCTTCCACAGTGTGGTGTTTTTTGTTGTTTCATATTTTTGTGTCCTAAGCATTTTGTATCCAGAGAGAAAAGAAGACAGGAGAGAAATCAACTCCAATTTCAGCAAGGCATTGGTATGCACAGCATCTTTTGGAAAGGCTAAGGATTGTAAGTGTTTGAGGAGCAGTGTCTTATGGTTAAGTCCAATGTCCCACTTTAGAGATGACAAAACCGAGGCCCAGGTAACTGATGTGGCTTGCTCAAGGCCACACAGACTCTGATCTCTCTGTGCCCTGGGGTCTCTCTTCTGTTCAGGGATGTTGTATTCTCTCTCCGCACTGCCAGCAGAAACAACCTCTGCGAGCTCAGGAAAGTCACGTGATGTGCTGGTTATTCTCTGTGTCCCCTCAGATGCATCCTCTGCTCTTCCTTGCCCTGCTCTGTGTCCAGGAGGCTGGGACCACTTCCTTTGCCCCTAGCATCCAGTCAGTGCGAGAGGAAGTTTGGGGGATTTATCCTCCATTTGCCTTCAGGTCAGGTCATGGTTTTCCCAGTGGCTGTGCTCCCCAGGAATGGCTGTGAACTTGGTCAAGCAGCCTCGCTCCAATGGCTGCAGCCCTTACCAGATTCCCGCTACACTGCTCCCTTCTGTCTGCTCTGAGTCTGGGAGTAGCAAAGTTTCCCCCTGTTGCTGCCCCTGGAGACCCCTGGCTCTGCTCCTTTATTCCATCCACACTTCTGTACAAAGTCTTTTCTGTTAACCCATTGCAGGGGGCAGGGGGTTCCTACCAGGCCAGAGGATATGCTTAGAGGATGTTCTTTTCCTTTGAGAAATGGGGATAAATCTGTCTACTTGGTTTTGGTGAGGGTCAAATAAGGTCATGTATGTAAACCTGCTATGTCTGGCCCAGATGAGCACTTTTTTAAACCAGCTGTCATGCCAGGGTTTTGGTCCACCCACAGCTTACACCTTAACTAGTTTTCACATTGACATATGACAGTAGCACCCCAACCAGCCTCCTCCATCTCTCAGGTCAGCTAAACTGTTACCTCATGGCAGGGTCTTACAGTCTGCATTTTGAAGGCAGTGAAATTGCAATCTGATGCCTTGATTTGGATGCAAAACAGTGAGACATCCCACACTCCAGCTTTATACCTCAGGCAGCTGCTTGCATTGATCTGTGAAGGATGCCCAGCCTCTCCTGCCTCCACCTTTACTTGAAAGCCCAACCAGAGTGACTCACTGGTAGCCTAATGCAGCAAAGAAGGGAAACTAGTTCTCAACCAGTGGGGTGTCCCCAACCTCTCTCCACTTAGAGTTCTGAGCATAGGAGCCAGGACCAGCCTTGGAGAAAAGACAAATGGAGAAAGTCTACTCCAGGGCCTGCTCCACAGCCCTTACCCTGCTCTACCAATCTCCACCCAGCCACACGGGCCTCCGGCCTCTTCCCTCCCACCCGCCCCCTCCCCAGAATACCAACCCTCAGTCTTCCGGGGACTTTACCAAAGTTCATGCCATGCCCCTTTAACGCCAGTCAGTAGAATTCCACACACATGTGTGGATGCCTACAACAGGCAGGTGTTATCTTAGCTACAGGAAAGACAAAGATGATCAAGACATTGTTTTTCACCTGTGCCAACAAATACTATTGTGAGTATCTGTGAAATTACCTGATGAAGATAAAACTTCCAAACAACCTACAAATCAGAGAGAGCCCTTCTACTTGGTTCTGACTATGCTTCATTAGTGATTAAAAGTGTGGATTTGGGAGCCCGTCTGCCCCGTGTTAGAAATACATTGAGGAGTAATTTAACCCCTCTGTCCAGGGTGTGCTGGAGGCTGCTTGAGAAATCTGACCGTGTGTAACTCTTTTCAACTCTGCATTCACCGACGTCAGGTTGGTACTTTAAGTGAAGATTTAGTCCACAGAAGCTGGGGCTTTTTTGCCTGGACTGTCAGTTGTTAACATTTACCAGCAAACTACTTCCTCTTTCCCTATATTTGCCTCTGGAATAGAACTAAACAGTCCCTACTGCATTGGGTTGCTGTAAGGATTAAATGATATTGATGACGTATGAGTCACACAGTGTTGGCTAAACATATCTGATCTGCTATTGTGATTATTGAAATAGTCAGTAGAGTTTCTCCTGGGCAACCTTTTGGCTAATGATGCAGCAGCTAGGTATTCTAGAAACTGCAGACTGTGCTGGCCAATAGGGAAGATGTGCCTTCCAAATCCCTATCTAGACTCTTCTAAGACTCTGTTTCCTAAAATAAAGCAAAGCACAAAAGTAATTCTTTGCTCAGGGATGACTCAGCTTCCTTTCAGGGAGGGACAGCTCTGCTCCCCAGGAATCAACAGTGATTAGTGATAGAAGGAATGACCCTCTTGACCCGAGGTGATTATCCTTCCTGGAGAAGGAAGGCGGTTGGTGATAAGTGCTGACCCGCAAAAACCACCAGCACAGGTGTCCAACAGTTTCACTCTTGAAAAGCTGGAGTTGAGTTTCTGGGGTTGCTTGGGAGGGATCAGGACATACTGCAGGGTAATAGGAAGGACATTGGGTGACTAAAAGGTTCCTGCCAAGTTACTGAGAGACACATGATAGCGCAACTGGGAATGGAGAGTCAGGTTTGATATTGTTTCTGCTCCACACTTAATAATTGAGGTCCATGGTTTATCAAGTTGTAACTGAGGGCCACAGGGAGGCCAGGCTTCTAAGGGCAGAGAGGGAGCAGTGAAGTCCAAGGCTGCAGGAAATACAGTCAGAGTTCAGAGCACTCACCCTCACCTGCTGATGGGATTGGGAGACATTCAAAAGACCCTTAGATCGTGACTTTTCACGGTATCAAAGTGCCCACTATGACGTTAGGTCTTGAAGACCCTTTGGAAATTTGTGCTTCACACTGAGATAAGGCAAAGTTGCCAAAAAGACAAATATCCGATTAGCAGACATGCTCCCATCTGATCAGTTAGCATCTGTGGTCCCATATCTGAAAACAGGATCTAGAAAAGGCACACTGGATGGTCATACTCTCTTTAGATGAAATGCGCTTGTGATGTAAAGTGGAAAAAGGCTTGATTTTTTTTTGAATTTTATTTTTTATACAGCAGGTTCTTATTAGTTATCTACTTTATACATATTAGTGTATATATGTCAATCCCAATCTCCCAATTCATCCCACCACCACCACCCCCTGCCACTTTCCGCCCTTAGTGTCCATACATTGGTTCTCTACATCTGTGTCTCTATTTCTGGAAAAAGGCTTGATTTAAGGGGCACTTTGGGTCCTGTGGGCAGCCCTAGGAGGGACCCTGGGAAACCAGAGAGTGTGTGTTCTCTTGGGAACAGGGTGCTGGGTGCGGGAGGGCAAAAGGAGGCAGGAGCCTGGCTCATATGTGAGATGGGAGCTTAAGGTCGGGGGGAGTACGCAGGATGCACGAGGGACACAGCTGCTTGCTGGCCCTTTTTCCCATGATCGCTGATGGGTTAGAAAGCTCAACAGGAAAGAAACTTCTGATAGCCAAAGGGGTCAAAAATGGGAAGGGCACTCAGAGGGCAGCAACCACAACGGGCTCTGCAGACTGGTCGGCAGCAGGGAGAGTGTATTTTTGGCCTGTGGATCTCCTGAGCAGAGAGAAATCAGGAAAGGGAAGCCAAGCATTTAATCCTACATAGATCATGGGCTAATCACACCCTATTTAGTGCTTGTAAGTGAGAAGTTGTCAAGGCTTTTCAACAGCCTTGAAACAGCTGGCGTTAGTAGATAGATGGCCTGAGCCCAGAGGGAGAACATCCCGTCACCTGGAGCTGCCTTGAACACTTACAGCTCTTTAAGACTCCAGAGCAGGAACCAGTTAAGCAGAGGGGCTGGTCATCGAGGCCGGGACTTCTCAAGCTCTTCCTTTTCTCTCAGTCTCTCAATCTCTCTCTCTCCCCCTCGTCTTGAGGGGCATCTGCCATTAGGAGCAGAGGCTTTGAATCTTCCAGAAATCACCTTAGCATGCAGGAGAGAGGCAATCTTTCCTCCATCCAGTAAATGTATATTGAAGACACCGAATGCCAGGCACATGCCTTGTGCTGGGGGTGCAGTGGTGAGAGGCGAGACCTGGAGGGGGGCCTCTCTTCAGGATGACCTTCCGTCTGGCTTTCTCAGTAGACTTCAGAGCTGGTCATCACAACTCCCTGAACTCACCTCCTTCTGTCTTTCTCTTTTGAGCACTGGGCAGCAAAGTAAATTATAATCCAATTAGCCCACTAAAAGTTTCTTTTCTAAGGATTCAGACTTTATTTTTGACCTCTAAATTTGGCCTGCCATCCACTCCACTGTGAATCAACACCCAGGAAACATTATTTTCTCATCTGTAAAATGATGATAGCTCCTGATTTATGCCCAGGGAGATCATGTGAGGAGTCAACGAAACACACATATAAGGTACTAACATAGTGCTTGGCACTTAGTAAACACCCACTAAACATTAACTATTACTATAGTGGTTGATATTATTTAAAACTGATCAAAATTGTATTGGGTATTGGCCCACAGACTATGTATTAACAGACTAAGTTGATATGCATCTTGTTGAATTTCTGAAGAAAGGTGAACTCTTTCTAGAAAGATTTGCTAATTCCTGATAGACAGGTCTATTCACACTTCAGACTAGATATCAGACAAACTTACATGAAGATTCAGTTTTATCACAAATCTATCACACATGCCTATTTCAAAAAGAAAATGGTACAGTTGTTTGCTTTGAGAGAAAGAAGGAATAAGTGAGAATGTACACGTGAATGAATGAATTTATTTCGGTGAGCAACACTTTCTCTGGGTCTTATAATGATATTCTCTTGCTCTTAAAATGTGTGGCAAGATTTGCATCATTTTGTTTTAGAATTTTCAGTTGTTTTTCCTTTTTAAAGTGTACCTTCTGAGGAAACAAATCTTCCTATTGACATCAAAAATGAGTCATAAAAGACATGTTGCTGCTTTCCTTTTGAGGGATTTTTTAGTTTTTTTTTTTTTTCCCATTAAGTTTTAGCAACAGGAAAATATGGACTTTAGTATCCATGGGGATATGATAAAATGGAAATATATGTCCCTTGTTTGTCCATTACTACAAACCATAAGGAAACTCACAAATCACTCCTAGACTTTCCAGAAGGGTTGACTGTCAAATAGCCTCCTACTCCCTTTATTTTTCTAAAACCAAACAGGTATTAAGGTTTCAAAAAAGTGAAGTTGATAAAAAGCAGATGATGGAAGGTCCAAATTGCACAGGGTCCATTGTTTTTATTGCAGAAGGCCTAGAGGACTGGATGGGTGAGGGGTGGTCCATGAACACAAAGACTGCCTGCACCTGCCAAAGAGGTCAGTATGCCGGCCATTGATGGAAAATCCCTCCTCACCTTTTCTTCAACCACAGCCACATTTGTGCAAATGAAAATTAATGATTGGACATAGGCAATAATATTTGAGTTAAAGATTCTCAAACCTTTAGAAAATTTCTCAAACCTTTAGAAACTTAGGGATCTTGCCCAACATTGCTGAGAACACTACATAGAAACCAACTTTTAGAATTGATCAGCTTTTTCTTCAGCTCTTTAGCATAGACAGGGCATATCTAAACCTTTGGATGTATTTTGACAAAATCAAAAAGTCCTTCCTATATCCTCAGCACCTATGGCATCGCCTGATGTTGAGTAGGGAGGGACAAGATAAACACCTGTAGGCTAAAGGGGCTCTATCAGCAACACAGGTGCCCAATTATTTTTTTTTTAACGAACTTAATTAGGATGCTCAGCCGTCATGGTCAAGATGCCCACCTTCAGTTAAAGTCCTGTACTTTTAAGAAGTGAAATAATTTGGCCTCCCTGGCCCTCCACTTCCTCCTCTGCAAACAGAGGGACTGGACTTTATCTGGTTATTTTCAGTTCAGGAAAGGAGAGAGGTCAGATTCACTATATGTTGTCAAGGGATTCCTTTTCTTCTGTGCAAGATACCTAGTTTTTAGTTTTTAATTTCTTTTTAATTTTCCATTTTTTCCTGTTCTTCCTGCTTCCTGCTTCCTCCTGCTGCTTTCCCATTGTTTTCTCCTTACAATCACCCACCTGAACATATGCAAAGGCAAGGGAAAACACATCTCATGCCCTAATTCTCTTCTTGAGTGTAACCCCAAAACTACCTCATCCTAGAAAGGATGCTGTGTTCCCTGTGGGTTTCTATTTTTATTGTTCTCTCTCTGACTTATATTTTTTTGTTTATTGCAAATTTGGCTGTAATTTCTTTTACTAGCCCAGATAAGGTGAAAAATAATACTAATACATGTTATTTTAGCTGGACATTAACAAAAACCACCCAATTTTCCGAGACATACTGCTACACCCACCTTGCAGTGTGGCTATTTTAACTACTTCATGTGACTATCAATCATGTGCCTAAAGGAAATACATAAACCTTGAGACAGAATTCAGCCTAGCAAATGTCTATGCATCATCTCCCATGTGCCTAGCTCTGGAGCTAGGTGTGTAGAGGGTCCAAAGATGAGTACGTCAGAGCCTACAATGGAGAAGACAGGAGGAACTGAGTGAGAACTTACTCATGTGCAAGTTTACTTCTGTGTCTTAAGAAAGCCCCAAAGTGCTTGGAGGATAAAAGCAAGGAAGAGATTACGTTTGTGTGTGGAGGTGATGTGCTTGGCGAAGTCTTTGGGGTTTGCCAGGGTGAAATCTTTCCATACTCTTGAATGCCCTTGGCAATGGGGTGTCGTGGAAGACTTTTATGCCAGGAAACCATGATCCCACCAGTGCTTTGGGAAGATGAATCTGGCGGGAGTGTTTGGGGTAGTCTGTGGATGGGGGATGGGTAGGGGGCTGCCTGGAAGGAGGCTTCTCTGTGTCCTGCTCCTGGTTGTAAGGCTTCTTTGCCAATCCCCACTCCATGTGGTTGGAGCAGCTCATAGCTATAAAAGTGTGTTGACCCAAGAGGTTTAATATTAACCAAAGTTATAGTCAAAGTCAATTTGGAGGATTCAAGAAAAAATCTGATGCTAATAGAGAAATAGAAGTCAATATTTGTAATGTGACTCACAGGCTCAAAATAGAAAAGTAAAACACATTGCTGCTACAGCTCCCAGAGGGCTGTGGGTTACACAGTGCAGCAGATCTGTGAACCAGGCTTGACCACCCGTTAGGGCTATTTTAATATTTCCTCTGGCCCCTTCCTCTAATTCCTACATTCCAGAGCATGATACCCTAGTGGTGAAATATCTAGCCCTGGTGGAGTCATGGCTTGTTTTGAGTGGGTCAATGGAAAAAAAGGGTTTTTTTTTTTCCCCAGGTGTGTATGACCTTCTCTCTAGTGACGCAACATGGAACTAAGTTATCATGATTTTATTTTGTAGTCCACACTTCATTCCATATTGGCTATCATTGTTTACGGTCTAATCTCTTGCTTATTGCCTATTTTGGAGAAGGCAAAGAAGTGCAGGAAACAGAAATATCCAGAATAATATATCCTTTTTGTTTTATCAATATTAATATCAAATAGTGGGATTGTTGTCCACTGAGGAGCTCTGATAGGTTGGGGAGCTTCTGGAATTTTCCCTGATAAAATAGTCTTTGTGGGCATTGATGTGGCCTTGTTCTCACTCTGATTTTGATCTCGGGCTGAGGCTTGAGTGTGCTGTACTGAGAAAGTTTGGAAAACTAGAGGATTAATGAGGATGAAGGAGTAAAGGGGGCAAATTATAGTGAACATCTCTATGAACAGAAGTTACTTTCTTAACCTTACCCAGTTTATGGTGTGGAAGGTGCAACTAGAAAGGCTAAAATTAGCTGCATTTCACCCAATGTATTGGAACATTATGGGGTCAGAGAGCATCTTCTCATTAGTGCCCACAGGAAGAGCAACTCACTCAAAAATGAATCCTCAAGGGCTACAGTGGGTTTGATTGTACTCTGATATTTACAACTCACATGGTTGAATTAAATTGAATTCTCAGTTCAATTCTTAAATTGAATCCTCAGGAAGACCTGAAAAATGTATTTTACTCAGTTCTCCCCTGATTCCTTTTTATTTGGTCTGCAGGAAGCTCAGCTGATAAAGTTCATCTGGGAAGCTATCTGCTTCCGCGAGGTGCTTATATCACCTGGTGAAGAGACTAAGGATGGTGATAGTGATCATCATCCTGGTTATGATGGATGGAGCCAGGGCAGGGTTGACTGGCAACTGATGAGCAAAGCTGGGCAAGTAGCTTAAATGCTCTGTCTTAGAGCCGGCCATTTTTCCTCCTTCCTAATGCAGACCTGATCAAGATCGGCTGGTTTATTGTAAGTCACTGATTCCTGACCCAGTATCTGCTTCCTCATCTGCATGGTGGTCATAGCCATATCTCCCTCCCAGCATCTTTGGAGAAGTAATTAATGCTTATGATGTGTTTTGAGATCACTGATAAAATACAATCTACTTGCCCAGGGTGTTATTACATTATTTCATTTTCCTCTTCATGGTCAGGACCAAACCAGTGATAATTTAGAAATGAGACAAATTTGTAAACTGTGTAGTGTGAAGACCACCTAAGCAATTGGATTTCTATTGGACTAGACATTGCATTTGAACTATATACATAAGAAGAGGTGCTGAGCTATGCTTGGGAAATCTCGATTGCCTTCAGATTCAACTCTCAGGTTACATTTCATGACTTTACTTAGACCTTCTTAGAAAAAGTAAATCTTTAAGAGCAGAGCACCTGCACACATTATCCATCAAAATAGACTTCATTCCTGGCTTCAGAAATACCCAAACTACACATGACCTTTGGCAGATTTGTTTCTGTTCCTCTAGAAGATTGTGCATCTCTTTGGACAATAGACAGGATGTATAGTAGCTGGTAATTTCAGCTTATTATGTTCATGTGAACATTAGAGAGTCACTAAAACCCTCCAGGAGAGGATCCTCCTCTTACAAACTCAGAACTATGATGCATGTGAGGCACAGATTAAGAAGGCTTTTTTTCCCCCTGCAAGGATGGGGCACTGACCTGAAAGCTTGCATGGTTATTACAGGATACTTCCACCAGATCTTTCGAAAGAAAGGCAGAGATGACCAAAGGGCAGGAGGTCACCTATGTAATAAGAGCCACATGAGACAATTAAAAAAGAATGCTGAAGGAGGATACGTGTATCCTGACCACATAAGTCCCAATAAAATTATTCTAAGTTGATTTTCATCTTCTTTGAGATTTTCCAAAAGGCCACATCCCATTACATCTCCTTTAAAGAAGTTCATGGATGATAAACTTGGGGGATTGGCAAATGTCTTGAAATGAATGCAAAATGTTACCCACTTGTGCATTTATCCTCCTTTCACTATATATTTTAACATGGTCTGTGACCCTTAGGAACCACTGTGTCATGTGAACTAGTGTAGAGGAATCATGTGTATTTGAGCAAACATCAAGTGAAATTTACATGCAGTATAGATTTGTCTCTACATACAGATTAGACATTTATTTTCAGATAATATTTAATTGTGTCCTAGATGTCACATCCTGATTTTTTATTGTCCTGTAATCCTCATATAATCACAACTGCTCAACCGAAGTCTTAAGTTGCATACAAAGTATGTGACCTTTTATCCACTCGTGTGAACATAAAAAGCATCCTAAGGGGTGTGTTGATCACAGCTCTTCTCAATAGAGAGCAAAGATCATCTCTTGGAATTTGGCCTAAGGTTGAAGAGGAAGGGGACAGGAGCAAAGGGTCAGTGTCAAGGTGGGGCTGAACCCATACATTCTAATCAGTTTCCATTTCTCATTTTCCACCCCACACATCATGCCACATAGATGTTTTAACCAAAAAACAGGCTTTAGGGAAAGGATAGGTAATACAGGCTAACACTGTAAATCCTAGAACTGGGCAGGGATACACAGAGCAGGTAAAAAGGAAACTTAAACTTGGAGTTGAGAGAGTTAGTTTAGGAAGGACCCAATTGTCCAGGCCCATGCAAATGTTGCAGGGTGATCCAGATTGCAGATCAGGGCTGGAGATAGGGAGAATGGGGTTCACTCCCCAACACAGTTCTCTTAGGAAATGGTCTGGATGCCTTTGGAAGGCAGAAACTCCAAGTTCCCTGCCGACCACAGGAACAGGGACTGTGCCAGGAGCGAGTACACCTGGGGTCGGCCTCAGGCCACACCAAGAGTGGGCTAGGCTGGCAAAGGCATATTAGGTGCCTGGTCTGGGGAAGAGAGATACTGCAATTAGATGGGGCAATAATTGAAGGGCCACCTTACATACCAGCCTGGCAACAGAAGGCAGCTGTTGCCAGCAGTCCAAACCACAGGGTCTTTTGTAGTCTGTCTACAGAGGTGACATTCCATGGCTCCCCCCAAGTCTGCACATTCATGCTGCCCCTCTCATCAAGAGGGGGAGCCAACTTCCTCACCCTTTGAATATGGGCCAACCTAGGGATTTGCTCTGACCTCTTGAATGCCGTAGAAGGGAACATTCTGGGACTTCCAGACTCAGGCCTTAAGAAAGCTTGTAACTTTTGCTTTAACTTTCGGAATTCTGCAACACCACCTTGAAAAGCCCAGTCTGTCCTGCTGGAGAGAGAGGCCCTGGAGGATGAGAGACCATATGGAGGTCTCTTGAGGAGAGGCCACAAATAGGAGAACCAACGTGTTATAGCAAACAGCCAGCACTGGGGCCATTTTGGATCCTCCAGCCCAGCGCAGCCCAGCTGACAGATGAGTATAGCTGCACGAAGGAGTCTGGCCAACCCACAGGAAGCAGAGACATGCTGTACCACTCAGCCCTGCCTGAATTCCTGACACACAGAATCATGGGCAATAAAATGATGGCTGTTCGAAGCCACTGTGTACTGAGGTGATATGTGACCCATAGCTATAGATAACTGCACAGTATCTGAATGGCCCTAGGACACTCAAGCAGGGTTCACGATTGTAACCTCTCAAATGTACTACCTGAGGTTTGGAAGTGGGAGATTTAGGCAGGAAGTACCAGCATTTTAGTCTTTGTGGTTTAGAATGAAACACCAGAGTTCCCAAAGTACAGCTCTTTGAGGAGAAGACTGGAAAAATGAAGAGTATAAAGGCAGAAGCCCTCAGTACAGACTGCCTTGAGCTTTAGGAGGCCAATCCATTCATCTCCCTGTCTGCTGCTGTTGAGGCTTCTACTAGGCCATCCGTCTTCGTCAGAACTGGTGTATGTGGCTCTGTGGGCTGGATGCTGGTGGCGTTACATCTCAACCAGCTGCTGCTGCTCATACCACCAGCTCATGCACCCACTGCCCAGTGAAAGTAGAAGAAGAGCCCATCCCTGTTAACAAGACCCTAAAGGCGGTTTTATGCCAGACATTTGGCTATCATCTTAAAAGAGACAAAAAGATAAATAAGACATAGTTCCTATTTGCAAAAAGTCCACCATCTTGGATTGTACTTCATTATTTGTCTTCCTTTCAAAGCTGCCCTTGGTATTAATTTTAATCAAATCTCTCCTAACTACAGCATGCCAGGGAGATGGAAATCTCCTGGGAGAGCCATTCCAAACTCTGCTGGTGTGTGGAACAAGAACTCAAGCCTGAGTGTGGACTCTATAGCTCTGTTCCCTAGCATAAAAGAGCACAAAGCTGCATGGTTTTGTATTTAATTCTGATACCCATACATTTTTTTTACAAGCAGAAGATTTATACTGAATGACTCAGTGAATAGAGAAATATTTAAATATTCAGCCAGAACTTATGAGTCTATTTTATATATCCCAAGCTGAGCTGATTGTGGAAGAATAGAGAATGGAGTCATTTTGACTAGTTTGCCTGGGCACAGTATGATAATTCTTCATTTGCTGTTGCTGCTGGTTGTGCTATTTCTAATAGGTTTTGTTATCTCCATTCTTTGTGTTGAATTTCTCAGAAGTATGGAGAAGTTGAGGCAAGAGTTAAAGTTTATATCATCAATGCAGTCTCTAAAAAGCAGGATCTTGGTAAGAGGGGAGAGGGAAGGGTGGAAATAGATTATTTACAAGCCAATTCCTCTTACTATTCTTAATTGAAACCACAAAGAATGGACCCAAGCTTAACACACTTTCATGTCCTGTATCATGTGTTTGTGTGCATGACATTCTGAGGTCATAAAGGTGTTGGCATTGTGTGCATCACTGTTCCTTTTAGAACTCAGTGCAATTCCATTAGGTCTCAATTTAACCCACCAAACAGTGCCATAGATTGGGAACAATTCGCCTTCCTGGTTTAACTGGGATGGGCTTTACTCAGATTAAAAAGGGTTAAAGTTACAAGGGAATCACTAACTCTCTTTTGTTGGGAAAAGTCCTCCTAATCTGACATTTCCTCACATTCCAGCCATACCTTTGCTGGAGGAAGTAGGAGATTTCTGGGTCCATGGTGTATGATTTAATGATTTGTGGAAGGCAAGAATGTTAACTTAGTTGATTGCTCAAAACTGACTGATAAGGTATCAGGAAGGTTAATCTGCGACTTTTCTAACCTCTCCCAGAGAACTTGAACTGAAGCCTCCTTCTCCATAGGTCGTCTTTATTGCATGCCACATGGAAGGCTGAGAATTTATGAAAGAAATGAGCATTTTGTTCCTTGTGCTTTCATTTGCTCCATCATTTCATTCCAAGAGCGATAAGCCTTTATTTGTGATAACTAATCCTTCCCTCAGCAACTAATGGTGATGTCACAATTGGAATATTTTTATCTCAGATGGAAAAAGAACACTGGCAGATAGATCCTGTTTACACTGAGAAAGACTGTTTAGCAATAAGGGTAAAGAGTAAGGCATTCTAGATTGAACTCAAACACCAATTGTTATCAAAGTGTTATCAGAGAGACACACATCCAGGGATCCTGTGATCTACAGAGTTGCTTTTTCCTCTGTCCTCATTCCTTCTAGCCATCTCCTCCATGGAATTCTAGAACCCCAGATGTAGAATAACCACAAAAGAGCAGCTGCAGAGGTTTAGGAATGCTCTGCTCAGCATGGTCTGTGAAACCTGTTTAATTTTTTAACTTTTTAATTTTTCTGCAATATTATATTAGTTTCAGGAGTACAGCATAGTGATTCAATATTTTTATAGACTATACTCCCTTTAAAGTTATTACAAGACAATGGCTATAATTCCCCATGTTATACAATATATCCTTGTGGATTTCTATTTTATACATAGTAGTTTGTATCTCTTAACCCTGTACCCCTATCTTGCCCTTCCTCCTTCCACTATTTTGTTTTCTATATCTGTGAGTCTGTTTCTATTTTTTATATGTATTTATTTGTTTTATTTTTTAGATTCCACATATATATGATAACATATAGTACCTGTCATTCTCTGTCTGACTTATTTCACTCAGTATAATACCCTCTAAATCTGTCCATGTTGTTGCAAATGGCAGAGTTTCATTTTTTTTCTAAGGCTGAGAAATACTCCCTTGTATATATAAACCACATCTTCTTTATCCATTCATCTATTGATGGGCACTTGGGTTGTTTCTATGTCTTGACTGTTGTCACTAATGCTGCTATGCATTAAAAGGATCATACACCATGATCAAGTGGGGTTTATCCCAGGAATGCAAGAATTCTTCAATATATGCAAATCAATCAATGTGATAAACCCTATTGACAAATTGAAGGAGAAAAATCATATGATCATCTCAATAGATGCAGAAAAAGATTTTGACAAAATTCAACACCAATTTATGATAAAAACCCTCCAGAAAGTAGGCATAGAGGAAACTTACCTCAACATAATAAAGACCATATATGACAAACACACAACCAACTTCATACTGAATGGTGAAAAACCGAAACCATTTCCTCTAAGATCAGGAAGAAGACAAGATTGTCGACTCTCACCACTATTATTCAACATAGTTTTGGAAGTTTTAGCCACAGCAATCAGAGAAGAAAAAGAAATAAAAGGAATCCAAATTGGAAAAGAAGAAGTAAAACTGTCACTGTTTGCAGATGACATGATACTATACATAGAGAATCCTAAAGATGCTACCAGAAAACTACTAGAGCTAATCAATGAATTTGGTAAAGTAGCAAGATACAAAATTAATGCACAGAAATCTCTTGCATTCCTATACAATAATGATGAACAATCTGAAAGAGAAATTAAGGAAACACTCCCATTTACCATTACAACAAAAAGAATAAAATACTTAGGAATAAACCTACCTAAGGAGACAAAAAAACCTGTATGCAGAAAACTATAAGACACTGATGAAAGAAATTAAAGATGATACAAACAGATGGAGAGATATACCATGTTCTTGGATTGGAAGAATCAACATTGTGAAAATGACTATACTACCCAAAGCAATCTACAGAGTCAATGCAATCCTTATTAAACTACCAGTGACATTTTTCACAGAACTGGAACAAAAAATTTCACAATTCTATGGAACCACAAAAGACTCCGAATAGCCAAAGCAATCTTGAGAAAGAAAAATGGAGGAATCAGGCTCCCTGACTTCAGAGTATACTACAAAGCTACAGTAATCAAGACAGTATGGTACTGGCACAAAAACAGAAATATAGATCAATGGAACAGGATAGAAAGCCCAGAGATAATCCCACACACATATGGTCACCTTATTTTTGATAAAGGAGGCAAGAATATACAATGGAGAAAAGACAGCCTCTTCAGTAAGTGGTGCTGGGAAAACTGGACAGCTACATGTAAAAGAGTGAAGTTAGAACACTTTCTAACAAACACCACACACAAAAATAAACTCAAAATGGATTAAAGACCTAAATGTTAGGCCAAAGACTATAAACTCTTAGAGGAAAACATAGGCAGAACACTCCATGGCATAAATCACACCAAGATCCTTTTTGATCCACCTCCTAGAGAAATGGAAATAAAAACAAAAATAAATAAATGGGACCTAATGAAACTTAAAAGCTTTGGCACAGCAAAGGAAACTGTAAACAAGATGAAAAGACAACCCTCAGAATGGGAGAAAATATTTGCAAATGAAGCAACTGACAAAGGATTAATCTCCAAAACTTACAAGCAGCACATGCAGCTCAATATGAAGGAAACAAAAAACCCAATCCAAAAATGGGCAGAAGACCTAAATAGACATTTCTCCAAAGAAGATATACAGATTGCCAACAAACATATGAAAGGATGCTCAACATCACTAATCATTAGAGAAATATAAATCAGAACTACAATGAGGTATCAGCTCACACCAGTCTGAATAGCCATCATCAAAAAATCTACAAACAATAAATTCTGGAGAGGGTGTGGAGAAAAGGGAACCCCCTTGCACTGTTGGTGGGAATGTAAATTGATACAGCCATTATGGACAACAGTATGGAGGTTCCTTAAAAAAGTAAAAATAGAACTACCATACGACCCAGCAATCCCACTACTGGGCATATACCCTGAGAAAACCATAATTCAAAAAGAGTCATGTAGCACAATGTTCATTGCAGCTCTATTTACAATACCCAGGACATGGAAGCAACCTAAGTGTCCATCGACAGATGAATGGATGAAGAAGATGTGGCACATACATACAATGGAATATTACTCAGCCATAAAAGAAACAAAATTGAGTTATTTGTAGTGAGGTGGATGGCCCTAGAGTCTGTCATACAGAGTGAAGTAAGTCAGAAAGAGAAAAACAAATACCGTATGCAAACACATATATATGGAATCTAAAAAAAAAAGAAAATGGTTCTGAAGAACCTAGGGGCAGGGCAGGAATAAAGATGCAGGCATAGAGAGTGGACTTGAGGACACGCGGAAGTTGAAGGGTAAGCTAGTACGAAGTCAGGGAGTGGTATGGACATATATACACTACTAAATGTAAAATAGCTAGTGGGAAGCAGCCACATAACAAAGGGAGATCAGCTCGGTGCTTTGTGGCCACCTAGAGGGGTGGGAGAGGGAGGGTGGGAGGGAAACACAAGAGGGAGGAGATACGGGGATATATGTATATGTATAGCTGATTCACTTTGTTATAAAGCAGAAACTAACACACCATTGTAAAGCAATTATACTCTAATAAAGATGTTTAAAAATAATAATGCTGCTATGAACATTAGCGTGCATGTATCTTTTCAAACTAGTGTTTTCATTTTCTTCAGATATAAGCACGGAGTGGATTTGCTGTATCTTATGGGCTGTTTATATATGTTCGTGAGAAGGCAATATCTCTCTGAAATGAGCAAATAAAAAAGTTTTTGCTTTATACACTTTTATTTCAGGAAATGAGAAGGTTAAAGTCAAAAGCTTTAAACGTGAATCATAAATTGTGATGGTCTCAATTGCACCCTAGAAGCAGGTGGCATTTTGCCAAAGGATGTTTCTAAATGGTAAAATAGCCCTTTGTGAGGGCATATAAAATTCCACAATATGATTCAATCTCATATTAGAGATTAAAAAACTTTACCAATAATAAGATATAAATATATCATTTATACTAGTATATACAGAAAATATACATTCAAGAGTAATTTAACTTAGACCACCAATAAATGTTGAGGCAATTCAAAATCATCAACTCTTCATCTTCTCTGCTAAGGTTTTATTACTATTAATACACACATGTATGTGCATACAAAAACATGTTATTTATAGATTTTTTTTTCAATTTAAATGGGTGAGATACTTGTGACAAACGAATGCAGGCTTCACATGTTGGATCAGTGGGAAATAAAATTCAGATTTAAGTACTATCACTTAAAGCATTATGTTATTAACATTTACAACAGGCACAAAAAAATGCCATAACATTGAAGATCAGGGAAAGCTCAATAAAGTTTAGAAATATGAGTGGCCCTAAAAAAGGACATGATAAATCTTTAGCACCAAGTCATGTGGACTTCAGTAAGAATTAGACTGTAATTCTGTGCTTAGTGCAAATATTATTCGTTTATGGACAATGAGAAAAATGAGAACCATTGTGTACTCACTTAAGTCTTTTAAGCCTAATTTCCTCCTAGTTCCAGAGTCTTGAAGTCATCTATAAATAAGGCGGCCCCTGAAGGTATATGGATAAAGTAAGCCATCCACCTGTCACCAGGTAAAGGAGACTTTCATTCCCATTTACTTAGACATGCACAGAGGACTTTCCAACAGGCTTACACAAGCAGGGTATCTAATCCCTTGGCTTTCTAATCAGCCTTGGCCCTGGGTTTTCATTCACTCCCTGTTAAAAGTGAATATGCAGAATTTATTCTACACTAGGGTGTTGCTAGTGACAAAGGAAGAAGAGATATGACTGATTAAATTTCAATATTTCTAACTATTCCAAACTGCATGATAGTGAAAACAACCCACAGAATGCCTCACTTCTGTAGCATCCTAATTATCTAAGGCATATAGTGCTAAGTAGCACTTCATTACTTAATGATTATTAAGAAATGAATTTTCTCAACCCTTGGGCTTCTTTGAAACAATCATTACACCTTGTCGATTAGATAGACAGCTATAAAACAGAAGGTCACAATCTTCACAGTGCTCTGAGATGGATGGAGGCAGGGGCGTGCTGAAGCTGCAGAGGCAAGTCAGGCCCAGGAAAAGCAATGCACTTGACAAAGGAGGGAGAGAGACCAGGGACTGGAAAGAGCAGACGGGGCTAGAAAGGAAGGAATGTGTTCCTCAGGGCATGAATCTCTCAGCCAGCCTGGCTAAGTTTCCTAAAGTAGCTCTGCAACCTCCTGGCTGTGTGACATTGGGTATGTTACTTAACCTCTCTGATTCTCACCTCATCGCCTCTAAAATGATAATGTTATTGCCTTCAGAGTGTGGTCATAAAGACATAATTATATAATGTATGTGAATCATTTAGCAAAGTGCCTAAAACAAACTCAATAAACTGTTGGTGTAATGTCAAAATTATTATTATTAGAGTGAGCTTTAAAAGCTAGTCCTGTGATAAAATACATATATGCCCCCAAAATTCTGTGAAATGAAACCAGTTGTAACCAAGGTGACATGTATGCAAAGTGTTCACTTTATGAGGAATTCCTATTCATTAATTCATTTGTTTAACTAGTATTTATTTCTCAACCACATTACTCCAGGAACTGTTCTAGTCACTTGGAATACAGAAATGAATAAAGCAAAAGTACTTGCCCTCAAAGAGCATCTAGCCTACAAGGGAGATAGCACATAAGTAATTATGATAAAATAAGGTTGCTATAGCAACCTTGAAGTGTGGATGGCAACCTGGAAGCAAGGCCACTAACTAGGATTGTGGGAGTCATGAAAACCTGCTTGGAGGCAGCACCCAATTTCAGTCTTGTAAGATGAGTAGAAGTTCTCCATACTACAAAACAGAGAAAGAATATTCCAGTTAAAGGGACAGCTTCAGCAAAATTACTAAGCCATGAAACAGCACCATGTGTGAGAAGAGTGGAAATCACCAGAATTCCGCCCACATAGGGAACTGTGGGAGATGAGGCTAGACAATTACATAAGATAATTACATATAATGAGTTGCAGGTATGGGGGAAGGGGGTGGGAGGGAGGCAGAGTTTGGAGATAAAGAAGCTGGTGCGATCACTGATGTGAGCCTGGAAGAAATGGGATGAGACAGAAGTGATCAGTGCTCAGGTGGTTTGGTCTGGCCTTAGCAGAAGGAGAGACACCTCATCATCTGAGAATGTAGAGGAAGAAGGAAGTAAAGATGGGTGTGGGTAAAGATAAGCTTATAGATGGTGGAAGATAGAAGGAGTTCACCTAGGAGAGCTTCTCTAATTTTAAAGTAATAGAAAGAGCCTATTCATTGAGATTAGGAGTGTGGGCATGAACTGAATTGGAGATTTGAGGAGGGGGTGAAAGTCCGGAAGAGTGGCTCAAGGAACTGAGCAACTATGAATGAATGAATTGTCGAGTTGTGCAAGATCCCGGTTGTGGTGGCACCAGTTGGCACAGTTGGGTAATTTTCTCTAACCATGTTCAGTTTCCCAGGTTTAGGAAAAATAAGGGCAAATGACGGTATTGCTCCAGATGTAGCATGAAAAAAAATGGGAACACAAGGAATTTGAGAACTTGTGAGAGAAGAGTTGGGACAATCATATAGAAGACCCAGGCTATGTACACAAAGACAGGCGGTCAGGAGACAGCAGAGACATCAAGGATGGAGTCACTGAAAGATCAAGGATCAATGTTGGGAGAGCAGAGGGACTTGGAAGGACAGGAGGTCAGAGAGTAGAATATCAGGGTTTAAGTTCTCTGATACACCATTCTGGGTAGTAGCTAAGTCTAGGGCATCGCTCTTGGAATGGGTAGCTGCAATGGAGTGGAAGTAAAGTTCATTTACATTTTTAAAAAAATAAGTAAGGAACTGAGAGGGCAGGTACTGGAAAGACTAGCTATATGGACATCTTAGACTGATCACAAGAGGTAGATTGGAAATCATGATTATGCTTCAAGTGCCAATCTTCACCAAATGATGGGATGTATCAGTGCAAATGACAATGACAAGGGCAGGGAGGTGGTGATACAGTCATGTGGCTTGAACTTCAAAGAGGGATGAGCAAGGGTGAAGAAGAAGTTTTGGAGCCATGAAAAGGCTACCGATCGCAATGATGTAGAACAGGGGATCTGAGCCAACGGGACATAGGATTGTTAAGTGGTGATGGAGAGTGGAGAGAAGAGGAGCCTTGGCCAGAGAAGACAGTCTGGATGTAGTGGGGAAGGAAACAGCGGGGCGGGGCTGAAGAGTTCTGGAACCAGGTTACTCTAAGTGTGATCTAAGACCATCAGCATCACCTGGGAACTTGTTAACAATGCAGGATCTCAAGCCCCAGCTCCAACCTCCTGAATCAAAATCAGTATATTAACAAGATCCTCAGGTAATTTGTGTGCCAATTAAAATTCTAGAAGCACTCAAGAAATTAAACTTCTCCAAGGAATAATAAAATGGTACTCTCAACTCAGGATATAAAAGCACCATAAGAATACCAGTTTTAATTCCTTGTAGGATCAATGAATCAATCCCTGTCTTACAGTTATTTATGCCCATTGAAAGAGTGTCAGTGACCAATAGGTTTCTTACCTTGACTGCAGAGAGAGGGAAAAGACAAGAAAAAGACATTTCCTAAGGGGTACGTTGCTTTCAGACCTGGAGTTGGTTGGGGAGCCAGCAGCCAGGGCCAGGGCGCAGACTCCTCCACCACTCTGCCTTCTAAGCATCGAACCATACTTCCTCCTTAACCAGTCAGTCCCTCCTGGCCAAAGAGCAGGGAAGAAACCATGCCAGGGAACCGGTAATTGTATAGCTTTCCAGTGTACTGCTCCAGATCATGTAACAGACATGTCAAAGCCTACTTTCCCCTCTGAACATTCAGCAGTGACCAAATGGGCTGGAGGAAGTGGGAGAAATACCATGAAAAATCCTGGGCTGCACCTCGGAGACTAATAAATAATTACTAATGGGAAAGAAAACAGAGGAAAGAGAAAAAGCAAAGTAGCAGGAAAGACAGGCAGAATGGACTCTGGCCCACAAGAGAGGAACAAACTGGGGGTTAAGTGCTATCGAAAAAAATCTAACACACCAAAGAGCAGTGACCCAATGACAGCAAAAAAGAAAGACAGAGAATAAAGCTTGTCGGGGAAACTTTCTGTTCTCACATTTGATCCCTCTGCTCACAGCATTTCAATGACTTATTGAAGCTTAGAATTGGACTGTTAAATCATTCAACATACGAGATTTGTCCCAAGTTGAATGGATTGCTTCCCCTTGTAGGTTTTTCGATGCTGGCTTATTTTTAAGGAGAGAATTGGAGGGTTTCTGCTAAATTATTGACGGGCGGGAGACTTTAACCCAGGCAGCAGAGATGACCGAATGGAGAAGCATGGGCAGGTGCCACACTGTAATTTGTCCACCTCTTAAATTATGTAGCATATGTATCACAATATATTGAATTTAAAACCTGAAGTATGACATTCGGTAAATAATTCATACTGGCTCTTTCATTAAGTGTGAGCTGAGGCTTAGGATAATGATATCCAATTTTAGCTTGTGCCTCATTTAAATACAGATGTACAGAAGGGAATTTCTTTAGCACTGCTAGACAAGACATGCATGCTGTGTAGGAAACTGGACCTGAATCTCACACACACACACACACACACACACACACACACACTCACATGCACACACACACACACAATTTCCCCAGGATAAAAATAAATAATGCATTATTTTTTTAAAAGAATTTCATTCACCCTTCTCCTGCCTAAGTTCTTTAAAATCTATAACTGATAGATAATTATCTCATTAGGGGTACTATTTTCTTCTCACAGTAGATTCTGATCCCAAGAACATGCCTGGGATTTTAGGGATGAGTGATATTCATAGGGTGAAAATCCATAAAACACTTCCTTTAAGTCTTCTTTTTCCAGATCCTACAGGGAACTCACAGCCCAGAGATAAATCTCTGATCTAGTTCTGGGACACTATGCACGCACATTTGAAAATTGGAATAATCATGCAAAAAAACATGCTTGTAACATTTCAAGCAATGTGCATTTTAGCTTCCAGTGACTGATGTTACCAAAATATGTTCTATGATTTTGTAGAAAGGAACGAACTTGGGACTGATGCAGCTACAAGCATCTGAGCTGAAAAACTTATGTTGGAGATAATGTCTTTCTTATTCCTTCTTACATCTGTTATCACATTGCCTTTTCTAAAACCTTTTCTTCATTAGCTGAACAACCACCATGTTAACATCTTACTTTTAATTTTGTGGAACTTTTGGAGAATATGCTCAAAATATGATTCCCTCCTCTCCCCCTTCCCTCCCATATCATGTTTGAGATAATAAAGGTATAAGCAATGTTAATTGATGCATCTGTTAATAAGATTGAGTTTGGAAAAGATGGACGTTGGTCTATAAAGCCCCAAGGTAAGCTGTTTTTAAGTTTGGTGCACACAAAACCATGATTTTTTTTTAACCTTTATCTTAATGGATGTATTCATTTAATACATATTTATAGATAGAGAGAATACAACATATGCACAAAATACTTCAGCCTTGTAATAAGAAATGAATCCCTCAGGTAAAATAACCACTGTGCATGACTCTATGCAAGATCAGGTGTCAACTATATCCAAAGGTTGGGATTGAGAGACAGGAAAGACCATTTCTGGATGGAGCAATTAGGGAAGGGTAATGAGGGAAGACAATCTTGTATGAGTCTTGAAATAAGGCAGGGTTTTATTAGTCAGACATTGAGAGAGGGAGGTGTCATGCACAAAGACACAAAGCCATGGAAAGACAAGGAACGACTGGGAACAAGAAGTTAGAAGATGGGCTTTGCATGGAGCAATGGAAGGAGAAAAACATTACAAATGTAGGTGGAGATCGATCTGGGGGGACTTTGAAGCCATACTGGGGAGGTGAAGGCATTGGGTGAGTAGTGGGGAGCCTTGGAAAAGGTGTGAAGTGGAAAAAGATATAGTCAAAATGCACATTCAAAAGATTACTCTGAGGAGGAATGCAGAATTTGTTGGAGTAGGGAGGGGCAGTGATTAAGCCAGTCCTTTAGGAGATACTGCCATGCATTTCAGGTACAAGTACCTGAACTACCATGGTGATAATGGGAGCTTGCCATCTCCACCTTCTTGCCTCTAGGTCAATTCTCAACCTACTGTCATCTAGCTTCCTCTACTCCATATAGCCCAAACTGAATTTGTCTTTCTCACAAACCTACCTCTCCCCATATTGTCCACATCTCACTTATGACACCACCTACAGTGCCAGCAGTTAGAAATTTCCAAGCTAAGCCAGCTCCTTCCTCTGCTGAGCCTTCTTTTATCCAATCAACCTCAAGTTCTCTTTATCTATCCACATAAATATTTCCTAAATCTAATCCTTGTGGCAATTCCACTATCCCTATTTAGCTCATCTAACATTTGCAATAGCCTTCTATTTGGTCTCTCCACATCTAGCCATAACAAATAGTATAGTGGTTCAACATTTGGTCTTTGATATCAAACTGTCTGGGCTCTCAAACTTCTTAGCTATATGGCCAGGAAAAAGTTTCTTCATTTCTTTCTGTCTCTCTTGTTTCATATGTAAAATTGTAATCATAGTAGCCTATCTACTAAGGCTGTTAGGAGAATTAAATGAGCTAATGTTTGTATAGCACTTAGAATGGCATCTGGCATGTAATAGGTGCTATCTAATGTTTTCTGTTTTAGTGAAAAAATAATCCATCCTCCCTACTAGGAGACATCTAGCCATGCCTCTTTCCCAAATTCTGTAGGCTAAATGCTAAGCTGCATACATCCATGGTGTACAAACTTTCCCATGGTCTAGACCCTGCTTAATTTTCCCATCTCATCTCCTACCACCCCTAACTTCACAATTTAAGCCCAGATAATATTGAACCACACGTAGGCTCCCCAGATCCACCACACTCAATCACGTCTTCCTGGTTCTCCTCAGAAGAGTTTGTCTGCTAGCTATGTCCCATCCCCCTTTCCCTGATACTGCTTACTCATTCCTGAAATGCCAGCGCAGGCATCATTTCCCCCAGGCATCCTTCTGAGAATGCCCAGGTTGGGCCATGTGCCTCTCCTCTCCACCAACAAGATAATTTTATCACAGCATGAATTGTATAGTGCTGAAGTCATCTTTATGATCCTACTCCCAGATCAGACTGAAGACTTCTTGAGGGCAGGGGCTGTGTCTTATCCCATTGTAAATCTCACAAAAAGAAGGGCCATGTTAGATCTCTAGTAGGTTTTTATAAACATTTATTGAAATAAAGGAAAAAATTCAACAGGCTTGGCAGTTAACTAAATATAGAATTAGTGAGAAAGAGAGAGGTTGGAAGCTGATTCCACGGTTTGAAGTCCAAGTTAGCATAAGAACCTATGTCATTTATAGAAATGGGGAAGTCAGAAGGAGGAAATTCTATGAGAGAAAAGAAAAAGAAAGAAAAAACCCGATAAGTTAATTTTTAAACAAACTAATTTTGAGATGTCAACAAAACAGTCTGAAATATGGGCTGTGTGGTATTGGGAAGAAGCCATAGTAGATTTGAGATTGACTGTGTTTGTCATATTTCACTAGATTATGCTGCACAACAAACATCCCCCAAGTCTCAGTGACTTGTAACAACAGAAGCCTCTTGCTGCTCACCTAACTAACATGTCACCTGTAAGTCAGCTGCAGCTCTGTGGTTCTATTGCTCTGTTCCAGGCTACATGTGGATTTGGTACACACTGTTCTCAAGGTGAAAGCTCAGAGTAAGTGGAGCACAGAGCCAACCACATAAGCACATTTAAAACCTATGTGACATGTATAATATCTACTCACATTCCATTGGCCAAAGCAAGTCATATGGCCAGGCCTGTAGTCAGTGGTGTGGGGAAGCATGGCAAGGACATGGCAGAGAATGAGATATTATAAACAAATAATGCACTGCAGCACAGTGGGGCTAGCTGGGATTATGTAGGTAGATCTGATCATGCACTTGATTTCTAATTGGAGGGAAAAGAGAAACCGATGAAGGAAGAAAGGAAGTAACTTAAAGGCAATCCAAGAGATAAAGAGAAGAACCAGAATAATTGATTACAGTGCAATTCAAAGGAGAAAACAGTCCAAGAAGAGGTGGTCACATGGTCCAATACTGCAGATGTCAATGAAAATGAGGATGCCATGTGACTGTGATGAGGAAAATGGGGACATTGGAGAGAAGAGGTTCATTACCTATGCTGAACCTATTTCTTCACATATTCTGAGCAAGTTGGCTAATCTAGGCTTAGGGTGACACTCACAGGAGATGGCCTAGAATGGTTTTGGACACTAAGTTCTACAGCAGCTGAGTCGTGTGGACCAGAAGATAAGAAACTAAAAGCATATAATGTAGCACATATAATGTAGCACTCCTAATTCTCCTAATCAAATATTAGGAAGATTGTCACAAGGGGGTGGGGTGACACCTCCAGGTCCTGGGTCAGTCTAGAGAGCAAGATTCCTGACAGTTGCTGGATAATCTAGAGGCAGATTTTTGCTCAGTTAAGAAAACAATGTTCCACAGCCTGGAAAGTCCAACAATGGAATGGTAACATTCATGAAATGACCACCTCCCAACAACCACCACCACTGGAATTTTCAAGCAGAATTTAAATGACCACACAACAAATATGCTGTGGAAAAGCACATGATGCACGGGATAAAAAGTTAGGCCAATAGATTTTTACTGTCCCTTTAAAGTATAAACTTTATACCTTATGATTTATGATCATCATATGAAATATGTTGGCTCCCTTATATCCACCACTTACTTTTTTGTTTCTCTAACTCCTTGCAAATACATTCAGCTTTATTTTCCCTATTAAATAGGTGTTTTCAGGTATCTGAATGTTATGGTTTGAATTGTGTGTCTGTAAAAGGTATGTTGAAATCCTAATCCCCAGTACTTCAGATGTGAGCTTTTTGAAAATAGGGTCTTTGCACATGTAGTTAAAAAGAGGTCAGACTCGAGTAACCTTGGCCCTTAATCCAATATGACTTGCATCCTTAAAAGAAGAGAAGAGACAGACTCAGGGAGAAGCCATGTGATGAGAGAGGTGGAGATTAAAGCTGCAAGCCAAGGAATGCCAAGGATTGCTGGAAACTATCAGAAGCTGGGAAGAAACAAAAGATTCTCCCCTATGGGTTTCAGAGGGAGCATGGCCCTGCCAACAACTTGATTTTGGACTCCTAGCTCCAGAACTATGAGAGAATAAACTTCTATTGTTTTAAGCCACACAGTTTGTAGTACCTCGTTAGGCAGCCCTAGGTAATGAATACACTGAAACAGATTTCTAAAAGCAGCAAAGTATCTTTTGAAATGCCTGCTGATGATTTTGTTGTAATTAATTTTAATTAGAGTAGGATTATCTTTCTTGAAGCTACAAACCTCCATGAGTATGAAAGACAGATAAAATTCTACCTCCTATGAAGATGCAGGAAAAAAAGTATTCAGTATTATAACATCTGCCTTCCTATGACTTGTCATGAATGAAGTAACATTGCTCTAAGAATGCTTTTTGTGAAACTTACTTTGACTCTTATTTGTTTCAAAGATTTGAGCTCTAGCTTGGCGGGAAAACTCTCTTGAGATGTTTAATGGTTGTAATTGTTTTAAGGAGAGAGGGAAAATACAGATTCTCATTTGATTAAATAAAATATTTTTGCTTGTGTTAAATGCAGCTGCAGTGGAAACTTTATATTCCATTATTTACATTTACCTGGGAAGCACTTGGCTTTGGGAGGTCCTTCCAAACAAAGGACATTAGGCTTTCAATCTAATCAAAAGGGTGTGTCTTTCAGACAGGTGATCGGTACTGCAGAATGTGGACTTGGCAGCCATTGTGGAATGCTCATCCAAGTACATATGTGGGCACAGACATGGAGATCAAGGTACAGAGATGTCTGGAAGCAGAGCAACCCTTGCAGCCACTAACGCTCAATAAAGCCACTTTAGCTTACAGGGAAGGTCCCGAGATGTGCTCAAGGGCAACCAGACCAAGCATGGACTGGTCTGAATTCTACTGAGCTCATTAAGTGCTCTGTAAGCACCCACTATGTGCATCTGTTGGCCACAGTTACCTGGAGGTTATACATGATATATCCATAGCACTGAAGTATATAGGAATTGTTCTCACCACTTTCTAGATGAGATAAGCAAGTCCAAGACAGGTACTCTTATCTTTCTGGTGTCATATAACCAGTAAATGGCAGAAGGGGGCCTGGGACCCAAGTCTCCTCCTTCCTAGTGACTTACACTTACCCTACAATCAAAAAATATGAGCACCATGGTTCATTTTCATATACATTTGTGTAGAAGACACATCACTTCACACAACTTGTACCCCCTCACTCTCACAGGAGTAAGTCTCAACACAGACTCCGGTCCGCTCAAGATGTTCTCCTAACAGCTTTGTTTTACGTTAAGCCAGGATTTCTCTTCTACTTTGAAATGCCACCAACAAGTATATGATAAGAAGGAAAATCCATTCCAGTCCAACTGTTATCATAAAACCTTAATCATCTCGGCAAGTAGCCATTTTCAAACTGCCTACGTTCTGCATCAATACTTCTTTTAGAAACCTACCAAGGCCTTTGTATCCATAGAGAGTACAGAAGTTTGCAAACATTTTGAGAGTTTAGAGACAATCACTGCTGAGTCATAGTCAAGTTCCCTTCCTTGCCCTGATGCCAAGCGTTCTGCTATTTGAGAAAAACAAAAACAAACAAACAAACAAAAAAACTCATTGCTGCTCTATCCTGGTACCATGGAAATCCACTGATTTCCCTTGAATCTTTCAGTTCTACTCAGGAACCCAGTTCAAGAGCCAAGAACCCACGTAGTTGGATTCATGGTCATGAGGGCACCCTAAAAGGAAGGTTTGGCCTGGAAAGAGACCAAGATTTGAACTAACTAGCTAAAGATGTAGTCAACAATAATAAAAAAAATAGAGGTTACTGGTGTGGGACATCCATTATAAGCTAAGAACTGTCTATACATTATTGTTAACATACCCTACCTACCAGGGATGTTTCTCAATATTTTCCAGAAATTGATGTTGTGAGTTTGGCAGAGCTGAGACTGGGAAATAGGACTGTCCAAATTGAAAATTCTATGCTTTTCTTTTTCATACCATAAAAGCCAGCTTTCACATACTGAGTATTAGCAGAATCAGAAGTGCTCAGCATTGTCCTTGCAGCACTGTGCTCACAGCCTTCTGTTCACGGGCAAACATCACCATCTTGTAAATGGAGACGAAACTGGAGAGATCCCTTTCATGGTAGTAAGTGAGGATGCTAGCAGGCAGAGCCAAGTCTCCAGGCCACAAACCCTGGCCTCCTTCCCATCCAGCCAGGCTGTCTCTCAATGGAAAATGGAAAAGAAGCTCCATGCACTAAAGACTGAAATTTCAGTCTCTAGGGTTCAGCAAGTGTCCAGAAACAATGATCTACTCTTACAAGACCCAGATCCCTCTCAACATACCTTCTTTCCACTCTGACTTCCCTAAGCCCCACAGGAATGGGGTGTTGACACCCACACATTGACTGTGTCACCAGATTCCCTACAAGGCCATGAGACCAGTGCCCTGAGAAATCACCCACATCCCAGACGGTTCTTCTGAATATCCAATTAGTACATTTTAAAAGTGATAAAGAAGATGTGGCACATATATACAATGGAATATTACTCAGCCATAAAAAGAAACGAAATTGAGTTAGTTGTAGTGAGGTGGATGGACCTAGAGACTGTCATACAGAGTGAAGTAAGTCAGAAAGAGAAAAACAAATATTGTATGCTAACACATATATATGGAATCTAAAAAAAAAAAATGGTTCTGAAGAACCTAGGGGCAGGACAGGAATAAAGATGCGGACGTAGAGAATGGACTTGAGGACGTGGCGGGGGGAAGGGTAAGCTGGGTTGAAGTGAGAGAGTGGCATGGACTTATATATACTACCAAATGTAAAATAGATAGCTAGTGGGAAGCAGCCACATAGCACAGGGAGATCAGCTCAGTGCTTTTTGACCACTTAGAGGGGTGGGATAGGGAGGGTGGGAGGGAGACGCAAGAGGGAGGAGATATGGGGATATATGTATAGGTATAGCTGATTCACTTTGTTATAAAGCAGAAACTGACACATTATTGTAAAGCAATTATACTCCAAAAAAGACGTTAAAAAAAACTGATAAATTTTATGTCTGGCACATGGTTTCATTACAATTATACATTGTCTTATTCATAACAGCATTTCTCCATAGAATTGCCTACCACCCTGTCAATTCCATGTGTTTCTTTTCGTCCAACCTCTTCTTTTAAAAATGATATCTGTTTAAGTGCTCAAAGTTAACAGTAGTAATAAGATATCATCATAACTTACTCAGACATGATACCCTGAGGAGGGCCCAACATCACTTTTTCAATATTCTTAACAAAAATTTGTAACACCAATCTAATCATGAGAAAAAAAATCAGACAGACCCAAATGGAGAGATATTCTACAAAATAACTGGGCAGTACTGTTCAAAGTTGAAGATGTCATGAAAGACAAGGGAAGACTGAAGAACCATCACAGATGGGGGGAAAGCAAGGGGATGTAATAATTGAATGCAATGTGGGATCCTAGATTAGATCCTGGAACATAAAGGGGACATTATTGGAAAAATGAGTGAAATCCAAAAACATCTGTAGTTGAGTTAATATTGTACCAGTGCCAATTCCTCTGTTTTGATCATTGTATGATCAAAAAGATTTCTTATGTTTTACTTTGTAGGTAGAGAGAGGGCTCAAAGTCAGACAAGAGTTGAAACCAGGCTACTTGTGTTGGAATCCCAGCTCTACTACTTCCAAATGGTATGGCCTCAGACAAGTTCCCCAAACCTCTATAAACTTGGGATTCTCAATTGTCAAATGGGAATAATAACTACCTCATAAGTCTGTTACAAGCATAGTATAAGACAACGCATGTAAAATGTGTGGTACAGTTCCTGGCACATGGTAAGTACTCACAACTAGAAGCTATTGTCATTACCTTTAATCAGTATATATCTTTTCACCTCTTAGCTGGATGCCTAATAAACACATTCTCAAAAGGACATTAATGACTGATAATAGTTGATCATATTACCTTTATAGGAATAATTGCGTTTTAGTGAAATTACATTATAGGTGCTCTGAGAGAATTCAGTGACAGATTGTATTTTCTAAAGATGACACCGACAATGTCCCCCACCCAAAGGCATTTCTAAGACCTTGCCACCCTCCATCAAGAGGTAGAGTATATGTACCCACCCTTTGTGTCTGGGCAGCTTTTGTAAGTGCCTTGACCAATAGAATATGATGCAAGTGATGCTACATGATTTCCAAAGACAGATCTGAAAAATGTCATGTACTGAAAAATTCCTGTTGTCTTAAAATGCTCACTCTTGGAATCTAACCACCATGTTGTGATGAAATCGAAGCAGTTCAAGGAAAGGCTTGTGTGGAGAGAAATAAAAGTCTGTGGCCCACATCCCCCACTGAGCTTCCAGCTAACAGCTGGCACTGACTTGACAACCATGTGAGGGAATCATCTTGAGAGTACATCTTCCAGCCCTGGTCAAGTCACTCACCTGAAGCTACATGGAAAAGAGATGGCCTGTCCCCTTCATGCCCTGTCCAAATTAAAATTTTGTAATCAAAAAATACTACTGTTGTTTTAAGCCATTAAGATTTGGGGGGTTCATTATACACCTATAGGGAAGATCTTTTGATGGCAGAAACTTACAAGAGTAGGGAATAGGAACAGAGAATTTTTAAAATGTGGGCGGAGTTGAGAACTGGAGCTGTAAAGGGGCTTGAGTAGCCTTGAAGAACATTCAGTGTACTTGTGTGTCCATCTTTTCCAAAATGCAAGACAAATCAAAAGCTTTTTTTTTTGCCCAGCAGACTAGAAAATGGAACAAAGTGGGAACACCTAAGACTGGACAGAGCCCTGCATAGATTCATAGGGAAGTTGGTACCCACCATCAGAGCCAATGTCAAAGTTAGTCCCCGGGCGGGTCTACTGTAGGAGATGAAGTTTGGTGTTCGAGGTGCTAATTCATGATGCCTCTTTCACTTGTGGTTTAAATCAATGGAGAACAAATCCAAGTGACAAGAAAAGAATTCAATCCAGTATCAGAGTTTTGACTTCCAGATGGAGGATTTCTGGTATTTTGTGTCTGAGGAAGACGTGGCTTGGGCTTGAAGGCAAAGGGGAACTGCCCACATGCTCCTTCACGCCTTCCTTTAGAATGTGCCTGCAGGAAGGCCTGGGTTTGTGGAGCTGGGCAGATGCAGTGGTAGTCATTGCCTGCCTGGCTCACATCTCAGGGAGGAACCCCCAAATTTCTAGGCCTTTCTCTAAAAGGCCAGCCCCACCTGACCTGCAACACATGTACTTGCTCAAAGGAAGCAAAACAAATTCAATGGGCAGCTGTGAGCAGGGACCTGCCAGAGACAGAGTCAGGAGCCCAGTCCACATGGAGAGCTTCCTCTGTCCCAACTCACTATCAACTCAGTCATTCCCTACCTGCGATGGAGGGATTAGGGAGGAGCCAGGGGAGAAAGGCAGAAGTTTCCTCCTCATACTTTCTGAGAAGGCAGAGTATCCTAGTTAGAGTCTGAAACAAGACCTTGGGAGACAAGAGCTGTTTTCTAATTAAAAGCAGCCACGTGTCCGAGTAGCACAGTAGCTCTTAAACTTGACTGACTATCAGAATCACCTGGAGGGCTTGTTCAAACACAGATTCTTCGTCCCCACCACCTGAGTTTCCAATTCAGTAGGTCTGGGATGGGGCCAAGAAATTACATTTCTAACAAATTCCAAGAAATCATGATGTTGCTGGTCCAGTATGAGAGCTCTGATACAGTGCATTTTATAGTTCAGAAGACACCAGCACACAGCTTATCTCAGTTAAGTCTCACATGATTCATCATTGACAGGTGAAGGAACTGAGGCTGGTGAGGACTCAGGGTCTCATATAAGCTTACATAACACTGACCTAAGACTGGGGCTTCAAATCCAAGTCTTTTGACACCAACTCAAAAATTCTTTTCACTGAACTATAGTTGTTTACTGGAATAGAAGCAAAACAAAGAGAGAAACCCAGGCATCCTTTAGGTATATAAAAATCAGAGATGAGTATTTTGTGTACTTATTATTTTGGGAGGGTAATTTCTTCAACTAATTTTACGATTCCTTTTGAAAGATTTCAAAAGGTCTTGCATATATTGAGAAAAAGAAGACAGGGAAAGGTTGTGTGTTTGTCTGTTTTATCTCCACCTAGACCAGCAGAGCTAGGAGAGTTGAGTGCCTCTAGAAACAACCATGGTTGTAGTAACAGCCACTGTCTTGCCTGGAGACTAGGTAAAATTTGGCACCGTTGGAATAAGGAGTGGGAGTGTTGGCTAGTTATGACTGGTAGTTCTTTTCATAAATGAGCCATTTTTTAAAACAGATAAAAAGTCTTAACTAAAATGAATTAATCTACAATAGTGCTATTTCAGACAATACCAGAGGAGATGTTTTAAAAAATAAGATCTTTATGTCACCCTTAATATTGCTCCATTTGGATTGGAACCAGGACCACAACCTCTCCATTAGTTCTCCTGACCTCTCCTTAATTAACTTTTTGAAAAACCAGGATGAACAACCAACTGGTGTGAGGGATTAATGGAGATCATGTGCTGACGAGTTCAGTTTTCCATGTCTCCTTTCTAATGCTGCTAAAATGAGGACAAGAACCCTCCTGAGCATTTCCAAGGAGTCACACCAATTTTTATGATACATGATTATTTAGGCATCTCCACTTACAAGTGGGTCTTGATGTGATACCTAGCATACCTCAATCTAGTGTCACAATTACGTTGGCCTTCTTGATAATGACTTGGACTGCCAGGCACCTGCTCCTGCTCCACGACCCCATTTTATGAACCACAGTTGGCAGCATGACTTGCCAACAAGTTCTCAGTTCCTGTAATGTGTGCGAATTTGTGTGAATATGTGTATGTGTGTAAATGAGGGTGAAGGATTAAGAATATAAAAGCTTTCCTAATTTTTGATAGTCTTTATTGAATGATTACAGAAAAAGGACACATTATTAAGTGCAGACATTGATAAATTTTCACAAACTGAACACACCTGAGTAACCAGATCAATAAACAGAACACTACCAGCCCCAGGGAAGCTCCTGTCACTACCTCCACAAAGGCACCCACTCGTAACTTCTAACACTATAGATGAGT
Source organism: Tursiops truncatus (assembly GCF_011762595.2). Taxonomy (NCBI): domain Eukaryota; kingdom Metazoa; phylum Chordata; class Mammalia; order Artiodactyla; family Delphinidae; genus Tursiops; species Tursiops truncatus. The sequence continues at coordinate 53,442,708 of NC_047048.1, read as the reverse complement.
TTTAGGAATGTATAAAAATGTATGCTATGGTTTGTATTCTTTTGCATCTGGCATCTTTTGCTCAACATAATGTTTATGAAATATACATATGTGTATATATATATATACATATATATATATATATATAATGCCCACTCTCATTGCTGGGTGGTAGTCTATGATATAAATATACTGCAATTTACTTTCCCATTCTACTGTTGATGGATACTTAGATAACTTTCTGTTTGGGGTTATTATAAATAGTGCTGATATGGGAATTCAGGTGTATGTCCCTTGGTGCAACATGTATGTGTTTCTACTGTGCATAAACCTCAGAATGGAATTGCCAGATCGCAGGTTTGCATGTGTTAAACTTCAGTGCATCCTGCCAGTGTTCATAAGTGGCGGTATCAATTTACACCACTGTAAGCACAGCATGAGAGTTTTGTTTGCTCTACATCCTTGCCAGTACTAGATACTGTCAGCATTTTTCATTTCAGCCGTTCTGGTGAGGGTATGATGGTAATTCATTTTAGTTTTAATTTGCAGATGTTGGATATTTGGATATTGTCTTTGTGAAGAGCCAGCTGTCTTTTGCCTATATTTCTATAACTGTCTTAACCTCCTTCATCTGTCTTCTCTACTCTCTTTTCTCTTTGTAAAACTGTATCCTATTTTTGTTTTAAAAAACCCAAATGTCCAACAGCAGGTAAATGGATAAATACACTGTGGCATATTCATACACTGAAATACTACCCATCAATAAAAATAAATGATATCTGGATACCCATTACGTCAATGAAACTCAATAACATTGTCTTAGGCAAAAGAAGCCAAATACGAAAGAAAACATACTGTATGATTCTATTTGCATGATATACTAGAAGAGGCAAAACTAATTTATAGTGACAGAAAACAGATCAGTGGTTTTCTGGGGTTGGTAGATAGTACTGACTGAAAAGGGGCCTGAGGGAACATTTTAGGGTGATGGAAATGTTCTGTCTTGACTTCAGTAGTGGTTAGTTAGATGGATGTATACATTTGTCAAAAACTCTTTGCACACTTAAAATGAGTAATTTAATTGTATTAAACTATATCAATACTTCAAGAAAACTGATTGAAAAGAAAACTTTTACTGAGCCCTACCATGTGTAACCCATAGAATAAGGTCAAATTAGGGCTTTTCTTTAGCCATAGTGATCAGTCAAGATGCCCAAAGACCCGCATGTACCCCAGTGGAGAGCCATATCTCCCTAGAAGGAAATGCAGAGTTGCCAACATCTTTGAAATAACTATTTTGATTGAAGACATCACAAAAGCCTGGTTCTGGCTACTTTGGCCACCTTGTACCCCACAAATTGTTCAGTTTCCTCTCACTTACAGCTGCCTACCAGTCACCCAGGCAGCCAGCCAACCAGTCAGCACACTTAACAAGCTGGCCCATCACCACGTTTAAAATATATAAGGAGAACGCAGGCATGTTCAACCCTGGGCTGAGGAGAGAAGCCTTCCCGGCTAGTTTTCCCAATACTTTACCTTGCAAGAGCCAAACTCTAGTCGTGTTTTTTTTTTTTTTTTTTTTTTTTGAGTCTCAAGGGAAACCTGACAGGGTCCACATTTCAGAAAGCTCCCCTCCCAGTAGAGAACCAGAGCTGTGATATTTTAATAGCCTTTCTCAGCCCCTCCCCCTGGGAACATATTATTATGTGATCATTAGTGATGGGCAAACCTCACTGGGTTTCCAGGTTTGAGTCTGTGCCAGAAGTTGAGAGTTCCTCCTTATTGATGACTCCAAATCGCCCCCATTTTCTCTCATTTTATGTATGGATGTAAGTCTTCTTTACTTGGTTTCTTCTTATGGACCTGGGCTTGATCTCCAACCCTTTACCTACTTTTCACCCCAGAAAGAAAAAAGGGAAGGAGATGAGGCTGGCAGTGTGAGTTCCCTGAATGTTTCTCACCTGGCAAGCATACCATCTCCCTCTGTTGATGTGCCTGCCCTGGGCTGATCAGAATTGCAGTTAGGCCCAAATTATTGGTGTAGCCAGAAAAGAATGACTGGACACTCGTTGTGGGTCCACAGCCACATTTCTGGGGGTGCCCAGTGAATCTGTGAGTGAGTAAAGAATGAGGCTTTTCCTCAGAAGGCTAAGAGATGTAACTGACAAAGGCCTGTCAACCTCATCCTAAAATAGTACCCTTAGGACTAAGTAGCAAAGACCATAGGAAAGCTGAAAAGGGAGCATTAAGAAGGTGCAAAAAATATGTGAACATTCTTCCTTGCAGGCAACAATTTCTGTTTCTGGAATATAAGAATAATGCATTAAATTCATTCTATCTAAACTCAAGCACTCCTATCAGTTATCCCTGTCTATATTTTTTTCCTTTAGAAAATAGGAGTGTTGATATTTATTCCATGAACTATTTTGTCAGGTAAGGAAGTAGTGGAGTACTGGATTTATAAATTTGAGATTATATTTAATTCAAATCCATAGAGGCTCGATCGCAGGGCTGGAAGTCAAAGCCTACGTTTAAAACTGGACCCACCAGCCAGGGACTCAGAGGGTCATGGGGACAGTGGGGATATGCAGTTTCAAGCCCTTTCCAGCTTCCATTACAAGAATCCCAGAATACACCATGTCCTGTGACCTTGTAGAAGGCTGGGAATGTCCAGGTCAGAGGCAGCAGCTGGCCTAGGAGGGCTGCCAGAATTTCCAGGACACTGATGCATTCAGAATAGGAGAAAAGGGAACATTGGAGGGGGTGCCTGGCAGAAGAAGGAGAGGGGAAGGAAAGCATAGGGAGCCCTGAGCTGATATATTCAGATTTGTGTGTTACACTCAGTCTGAAAACACCCATGAGTCACTTATGCTAATATGTATTTTCTCTTTAACACATTTTCCCCAGTTGGTCTGAAACTATACTGTGTTTACTATGAGTAATCTCACAGAGTCACAACACAAAATTTGCTTTTCTGCCCAAGGAGCAGCCACTTGTTTTTGGACCACATTCCCCCAGTGTGTAGCTAAATCAGGGAGAGCATTTCTGCCACTGTTAAGGCCTTTCCACTGCTTTCTGTGACGCTGCAGTGACTGTACCTGCTTCTTAAGGAATTTTTCTAACAGACCAAGAAGATCTGTGCCCTATTTATTTTCTTAGTTCTCTTTAGTCAATAATTTTGATTCTCCCTGAGCCTTTGTTTATCATGTTGTATTGCCATCTTTAGATAATTTCAGGTCAAAGAAAAAGAAAAAAAGAACAAAAGGAAATAACTATTCAAAGTATTATCTGTTTTCCAATCTGTCCTTTTACAATTGCACTGATTTTATTTTAGAAGTGGTTTGACAGACAGAAATTGACAAATGTACATAGAACAACGACAATATCAGAAATGCAAAAAATATTTAGGTCAAGCGAGGTAACTAGTTATCATCTCAGGTGACAACTTCATTGATTGGTAGTGACTGTTGACAGTGTTGTACTAAGAAAGAGCCTGAGGCCACTTCCAGGCTTAGCAGGATTAGTAATGTCTGCCACAGTAGTACCTTTGTGATGAGTGGGGAAGGAGAGTGTCAGCACAGACATTATGAATTTGCCATTTCTGGTCTCAGCAAAATGTTCATTCAAGCAATTAACATATCAAATGGAGTTCTCTAGTAACTGATTAAATTGAATAAAGACCTGAGTATTTCATTTGGAGTACATAGTGGATCAAACTACAACTCAGGGCACTTCTAGCCCAATCATGCTTCATCTCCGTAATCATATTTTTACCCTGACACAGAAGTAAGGGGCTCAAAGACTACCTTCTAGTTTAAGTCATAAACTGTGGAAACATATTATAATTTGTTTCTGAAATCGCAAGTCCCTTCCATGTAAACACATTCAATACCTCCCTACTCCTCTGCTCCCTTCAGCATTCTTTCTCCTTCCATGCTCCTCGTGTGTCCCAAACAGAAGTTGTGTGACCGATGCTCAGAGAAAGGTGTTTAAATGAGGAAATGATGGTGTCATCCTTTTTAACTGTTGATTTGCTTCTCTTGTTTACCTAAGAACTAGACAGAGCACTGAGCAAAGGGATCTTTGGTCTTAGCCAGGACTGAGAAACCACACCTAATTGGTGAGTCAAGAGAAATGGCGGCCCCTCTTTTGCAGTGTATAACCCATGAGTGCATGATCCATATGAAAAGTCCTTAGACAAGTCTTAAATCTTTAAGCTTTAATAAATGTGATTGTTGGGCTGAAAAAAATTTTTTTTAGTTTTAAACAGTAACATTTTTTATATGTGACAAGAACATCAATTTTGCTAGCCACAGAGGATGTTGATTACCATTTGGGCTAAAGCAGGCATTATTTACTACATTTGGGATCAGAAATAATAATATGTTGTATTAAATGTTCATAGTAGGTGCTAAAAATGTGCAGATATATACAATTGTGCTAACTAGCAATGTATTTGCTTTTTGGCATTGTGTTAGTCAGTTCTTGCCACCATAGAGCTGCATACCAAAATACTCCAAATCTCCTGTGCTTACAACAGCATTTACGTTTCTCACTCATGGGTCTATAAGTCAGCTAGTTTGCTTTAGACTGGGGGTTCACTAGACTTGGCTTGGGCTTTAGGTTGGGTTCAAATCTATTCCATGTGTCACTTTTGGGGGACTCAGTTATATGAGGCTGTTGCTACCTGGGTAGTGTTTTTCTCATTGTGATCATAGGAGCAGAAGGAAATGAAAGAAACCACCTTTTCTGTAGACTGCACACAGTCATTTCCACCCACATTTCACCGATTAAAGTTCATCAGTGGTCAGCTCCATCATCAATGGATAGAGAAATTAATTCCACTTCTAGGAGACAAAATGCAAAGTTACAGGGCAAAGGATGTGAATATCCTGGGTTGGCCACAAGTTCGTTCGGGTTTTTCATATGCTGTTACAGAAAAACCTGAACGAACTTTTTGGCCAATCCAATATAATTCTAAAATAGGAAGGGTATGAGAATTAAGACAATGAACCAATTTACAAAAATACCAGAATGTTCCATCTAAAACATCAAGTAGGAAAGTATTATAATGAGGTTAAAAAAATCAGGCTTTAAGTACCAGGAAGATCTAAGTTTGAATCTTAGCTCCATTCGTTTCTGACTATATGTCTTCAACAACAGGTAGGTCTTGGGAATGCTGGAACGGGTAAAGTGTCCATCAGCAGGGCTTTGTAGATATCTCTCCCTGTGCTCTGCCATGAATGGGACTTCATTTCTTTTTGCTTGTCTATTTTTTTACTTACCTGTCTGCTTTCCATATTTGGCATCAATTTGACTCAGCTAAAAGTCACTGTGCCAGTTAAGGCATATAGTTTTACAGTGAGCCACATCTGGTGCCAGTGGCCAGTATATGAATAGGGCAGGTGCATAGGCAGGTGCATACCCTTGGTTCAATCAGCCATGGCTGATGGGAAGTCACACATACTGAGTCATGCTTTTAGAGCAAAGCTGCTGTTAGGCTGAGATGTCCATTCTTAGAGAGAAGACACAACTCCCAGTCCCTCCTGAGTCTAGGCTGGGCCATGTGACTAAGATTCCCCAATGGAATATAAGCAGAAATTATGTGTATTGCTTCCAAACAAAAAGGTTAAAATGCTGGTGCCTTTTCTACGGTCGAATTTCCTGTCAAAGACTCCAAAAATGGCAGTGCCACAAGATGGAAAGAGCCTGGGTCACTGACTGATAATGTGGAAGGATTCCTGTAAGAAATAAGCATTAAAGGATTAACACTTTGGGGTTGTTTTTATATCAGAAGACTGTCCATTCTGCAGGGCTGGAAGAGAACAGTTGTCCCTAAAAAGGGGCTGATGGTATGCTAGTCATTGAGATTAGGGTGTAGAATGGAGCAAAGCATAAAAGGCTAAACAACTGAGCAAAGACTTCAGCTGGAGAGGTCCAAATGTTCCGGGTAGGATTACCTGGGGTGGCTTCACTGATACACACTCAGCTGAGAAGGTTGAGTTCAATTAGGAGTCAATTGTATCTGTCAGGGAATGTGGCCTATGTGAAGGATAAGCTCCAAATCCAAACAGTTGTCCACACTTTAACTCCTACACATTAAGGAAGGCTTTCATTTAATACAGAGAAGTGAGGATTACCTTTGTGGCTCTGTTGCTCCCCTGGATATGGTTTCTGAAATATCTTTCTTAAGGACTAAGCATCTCTCTCTTTCTTTTAGGGGCTATGCTCACCCAAATCCACCAGTTTTAACAAAATTTGAAAAGTCATCATCTCTTTGGGGAAGGCACACTACCCTCTTAGCCTCCATTAGTAACAAGCATTGGTACCAACTATACTTTCTTAAGCTCACTGATGGTGAGGAAGAGAGGGCGCTGTTCCCTCATTTCTAACCATACCTTGACCCCAGCCTCAAGTTTCAGACCATTGAGGGGGATGATGGTTGCCTGAGTCATATGACTCTGCTAAAGTCCATCTTGGACTGCAGGGTATTCCAAGGCCAAAGAGTAGGAAGAAGAAAGCTCAATCCCTTGCAGCTGTTTGTCTCTCTCTCTCTTTCTACTCTCACTCTTTTTCCTGACACAAATCCAGTTATCCAGTGCTGCCCTCCCCTAGCTGGCACACCACCCATGGCAACTGAATTTACTCCATGCTCTTAACATTTTCTCTGTGAGCTGCACTACAATTGCTTCTGCTTCTCTGGTTAATGAGGGTTCCGTCTCCCTCGCTGGACCTATGCTGCTCACCTCTCATTAATAGAATCCAACCTCAGTCTGTGCGTTGCCTCCACCCCACTCACCAGTTCCTCTCCTTTCCTCTGACAGATTCACCTTTATCCTGCAGGACTGACTTCCTTTTGGACCCCAAGAGCCTCCTAGCTCAGTAGCTTCCAGTCATGAGAACAAAAGCAGAGACCCCCTTTTAGATCTGCACGGCATCATCATAAACAAGAATCCTGCAACACCAGTACTGGAATGGGGGCCATTCATCTTCAGAAGAAAAGCTTTATTCTGAAGCTTCCTTTCCCAACTGATAACCAGTCTGTCACCGCAAGAGGGAGGGGTGGGGTGGCAAGGCATTGAAGAAAGGGGAGGAGGGTGCAGAGCAGCAAACTTATTAACCTTTCCAGGAGGCTTGTGATTCAAGCTTGTGGAGCTTAACATTTTTTTTCTCTCCCAATTATTTTAATGATGCTGCAGAAAGTCCTAACTTCTGTGCTGAGACTGTGTTGCTGCCACAGTCTGGGCTGATCACATGGTAACATTCCGACCCAGGCTGGGTCACCCCTTAAGAAAAATCAGCTTGGGAAAACCACTCCTCCTGCTGCGTGCATCTCACTCTCTCTCTTAAGGGCTGGGGGCTGGCGACGGCAGTGTGGGGGGGGAAGCCTTCGTTTTAAGAGCTTTGAAGCTTAAGGCTCAGATGTGAGCTTTTGCTTCAGAGTTTATTAGTTATTTTTTATCCCCATCTACCACCCCCCTCCAAAAAGTTTATGTTCACTAAGAATGGCAATTATTTGACTCTAATTCAAACCATTTTCGTGTCATTTAGATCCAGGCACATTGCTTGATCTCAATAATAAGGGAATGTACCAAATATTTTTGTTGCTAGAGGAACTATAGTCATATAAGCCAGTTCATCAATCATGTGTTTTTTCCTTTCGCAGTCTTAATGTATTCCTCATTTCATTTTTGAGCAAGAAAATTAATCCTATAACATAAACTTAAAAGCCAACTACTGTAGTCTGTACTTTGAACCCAGATACAAAAGCAAACATTCCTTCTTATTAGGTTTAGATCAAGATGTATTGATTTAGGAGGTTAACTAATACTTAGCAGGAGGCTGATTGGGGGCTGGAAATGTGAGAGGCAGAAGGCAGGGGGAAGCAGAAGAAGTGGCTTTTCTTCTTGTATATGCACATATACACTTATCTGCAGGCATTGCTAGATTTTCAATAATCCACCACGAACATCATTATGACTATGGGGACTGTAAAGATGGAGAACATCTTTCTACAAGGCCAGCCTCCCTTTCCATTTAACAAGAGCAACTAAACATTGCTGGGGATTAGACGTTCCAATCTGGATTGTCACCTTCCATGTATTAATTTTTTAAACTTTTATTGACATATCATCCACATAGGAAGAATTGTGCTTATTGTAAGCGTACATTTTGATGGATTTTCACAACCTGAACACACCTGTGTAACAAGAGACCAGATTATAAAATGAAACATCAATAGCACCTAGAAGCCACTCACACACAACCCCACCCAGTTACTATCTCACCAAGGGTATCCACTATCCTAAATTCTAATACCATAGTTTATAGTTTAATCTTTTTCTTTGAAGTTTCTATAAATGGAATAATATAGCATTTATTCTTTTATGTCTGGCTTATTTCACTCAATATTATGCTTGAGAAATTCATCCTTGTTATTGTGTGTAGTTGCAGACTGTCCACCCTCTTTGCTATTGATATTCGTTGTATGAGTACACCAAAAAGTCTATATCCATTCTATTGCTGATGGCTATTAGGGCAATTTCCAGTTGGCTATTATGAATAGTGCTGTTATGAACGTTCTAATACATGTCTTTTGGTGAATATATGTCCACATCTTTGCTGGGCTTATTCCTAGGAGAGGACTTGCTGAATGTGGAGTGTGCATGTGATTAATTTTAGTAGAAACTGCCAAACAGTTTCCACACTGGCTGTAACTAATTTATTCTCGCACTAGCAATGTATGAGAGTTCCAGTTGCTCTATATCCTCACCAGTACTTGATATGTTCAGTGTTTATTTTAGTTATTTTGGGGCGCAGGTAGTGATATTGCATTGTAATTTGACTCTGCATGTTCCACACCCATTTTCATTTCTATGCTTCAGTTAATTTCCAATCATCCCTTAACCTAGCAAAGGCCAAACTGACCAACCAGTCTTCCCTCTGCAAAGACTATCTTTCTTATAATGATATCCCCACATCACCTCCTCCACCCACCAACATGGACTTTTCCTTTTGTCGAGTTCTTATTGAATTTATGCACGGAACCACCCCATTTACGCTTGATTAGCCACTGGGTAGTGTTATGCTCTAAATGTTTCTCCTGTGTTATTCTGTCCTTCCAACTGGTGGCAGAGTCCCTTGAGGACAGAGTCCAACTCAGCAGGTCATGTATACCCACACAAATCCACCGGGCTGAGTTCACATGAATACAGGCTGTGCCCGGATGGGACTGAACTTTGCACTTTTTGCCCAATCATTATGATGCCCAAGAGCTTTAGCCTAGATGCCTGATATTGATTTAAAAAAAACACGCAAGACTTAAGACGTTAAATAGGGCAGGAAGTTGAATAATATGGTTTAAAAAAATGGTTCTTGGAGTTAGAGTTGGATTTGAATCTCACACAGACCAATTTGGTTCTTTGTAATCTTAAGAAGTTATTTTATGATTCTGAACCTCAGTTTCCACATATACAGAAAGAACAGAGCTGTAGTGAGGATTTAACAAGAATAGATAGCTAAGTGTCTGGCATGTTGTAGGTGCTGGAAAAGTCCATTCCTTTTTCCATACTCTCCTTCTTTGAAGAGGTCTCAATTTCTCAGTCTTGTAAGAGGATAAAACTCAAACAGCTTTGTAGATCTTTGATTGGCCAAGCCTTCTTTGTCAGCCTCTCTGAAATCAAGCAGTATCCTGAATTAGATGGTGAATTTTGAAATAAATTTAATAACATTTTCCAACAAATAACTTTTTTGAACTAAAATTAAAAAGACTGTATTTTCTGAAATCTAACTAGGCCCCTTAACAGCAAAATCTTCTTTGAGGCAAGACTAGTTAACAGCTTTCTATGTAATCTCCATTTTTCTGTCTGCTCAGCCCACTAGATAGAAGTACCTTAAGTGCAGACAATACAATTTTCATCCACCTCTGCTCTTAAGTACGTGATTAAAGTTCCAACATGTCTACTTCCAGAAGGGCTCTTAGGAAAGTGAATAAGGAAAGGATTTGTCTTAGGACTTTCTTGCTCTTCCCTGTCCTTTTTCAATGGACAGGCAAGTTCTGGAGTCACATACTGACTGTGGCCCTTAAAAGTGACTCAGGGCTTGGAATCATGGCCTCTATTTTCCTTCTTCTTGAACCTTACTGTGCTGTGCCACGGTGTGTTGGTGTGTCCAAAACTAATTTGGCAAGTCATTCATTTGTTTCCTCTGATAATGCTACACTGGAGGCAGGGTTACAAAATATATTCCAGCTGGCTGGACTTCTGATATGAGTATCTCAGAAAGGTTCCACAGCCTTTAGTTAGATTTAGTGGTCAAGATTCTGGTAGAATCCCCTTTCTCTTTTCTTTTTAATTTCCAGCCAATTTCAATAGAACCACATTGTAATACAGCTCAATGCATTATATATGTATTTTTAATGCCACAGGTCAGACCATGAGGTAGGAATCTTAGATGTTAATCCTGTAACCTGATTTGCTTATAAAGAGGTTCCCATATAGATGCTTGCTTTCTGCCCCCAGGAGGAGAGGGATGAGTGGGAATGTTAGAGGGAGAGACATAGAATATACATTTGATAACTTTTCCAAGGCTCTGTCACTTAATCATGTGACTACCAAGAGGAAGAGGTATCATTATGTCCATTTTACAGAGATGAGACAACAAAAGCTCAAAGTGGTTTACTATCTTGTTCAAGGTCACAAATTGGAATCAGAATCTTGGACTTGTCTTTTTCCAAAGTCTGAACTCTTTCTTCTCTCCTACCTAGAATCCATGTAACCTTGACATAAATCTTTCAATATTAGACTTAGACATGATCTAAGAGGTCAACTCATGCCCTATCAAGTACAGGAATTCCCTCTATGAGGTCCACGACAGCTCCCTGTGCTTCAGGTGACCTACAATAATGACTACCTCATTCCTTCACAGGGCAGCTGATAGCCATTTTGGATGGCTCTTCCTCTTATTTAGAAAAAAATCTTCTTCCTTGAGACTTCTACCCAATGGTGCACTAGAGTGGGTCCATGCTTATTGACACCAACTCAAGAGCTGACTGTGCACATCTATTCCTAACTCCACACTTGGTGACCTCAAGTTGGCACCTTGAAATCAACTATGGTGGGTGTGTTTACACTACAGAAATTGCCAAAAGCCACAAATCAGGGCTTCTCTCCCCACCCCCTCCCACAGTGAGAGACCATTATTAAATATTTATCACCACACCACTGCTTCTACCCTTTGGGTGTGATTCTGCCCTTTGTCCTTACAGAAAAAAAGTCCAGGTCTTCTACAGCAGCTTCTCAGAGACTTCAGGACAGCTGTCCACTCTGTCTTTCTATGATAGCTTCAGAGAAACCTGAGTTTGAGTCTCAGGTCCATTCTTTAGTTGTTGTGGAACCATAAACAAATTATTTAATTTTTCTAAGTTTCAATTTTCATATATGAAAAATAGGGACGATAAAAAATCTTTACCTCTGGGGTGAATGAGGCTTAAATGGGACAATGCATATAAAATACACTGCTTGACCTACAGAAACATCTCAATTAACTTTGCTATCAGAATCATTATTACTATTAACCAGAATGCCACAAACATTTAAAGAGTTGCTCAGGACTTCTAGGAAAAGAAATTATATTTTTCAGGGTCTGAGCAGAAGCAGGTAGTCCATATACAAAGAGTCTGGTTACAGAGAGTTTAATGCCTAGACCATGTGCAAAAGAGTGAAGATAGATAGTTAAGGGAAATAATAAGGGATATTGAGATATCCAGAATCCACTAACAGGAAGGAATTTTTACCATCCTAATTCTGAAGGCACAAGAAAAGCTACACAGGAGCTGTAGCACAGCATAAGATCATATCCACTCTCAGACATGAGGCCCAGAAGGAAGAGAATCCGAGAACAAATACTGTGATTTCTCTATCTCTGTCTTGCCCTCCAATCTCCTGTCAGTACCTCCCAGAAGCCAAGCCTCAGGACAAAGGCATGGGATGATTCCATCCATAGATATCACCTCATGGGGCATAAAGCAGGATAGAACAAAGAGGAATGTGGACTGGGGGTGGGGTGGCAGGGGTGGGTGTGGGAACAAACAGAATAACCAACCAGCGTTTGAATTTTCAATCTTATATTCAATCTATTGAATCCACCTCTGGCCTCTTTTTCCTGTAGAAGATCCAGACTAAGAAATTGTACAAAAATATAATTGTCAAGAGTGGGGCAAGATCTCAGTGTGAGGAAGTGTGTTTTGTTCTTGGGCTTAATTATGCTTTAAATTCAATGTGATGCACTGAAAAAAAAAATCTACACCTGGGATTGGCAGAATGCCTATTATTATAATGTGACTTTAGAGTTCCTTCAACACCCCACCAAGGGAAAAATGTCCGATGTTACCTTATTGATTTATATGATCCTATTTAGATTTTGGTCTTATCCAGTGCTTGCCTTTATTTTCTTTCTCTTCGAAAATGTATCTTTTGGTAAATGCCATTGCTGTTGTCTATGCATGTGTGTGTTTCATATTTTAAGGGTCTTCAACTGTTCCATTCTAATAGCATTCCCCTCCCCTTTGAACTACCTCTGTAGTCCATTACAAAAAAATCTGCAAGACCTGAAATGTATTAAAGTCCTCAGATTTCCGCAGTACAATGTTTCCATCTGTTTTTTAAAAAGAGATATTTTATAGCTTTGGGAGAGTCACTTAAGAATTTCATGTACTGAGGCATCACGTGCCCCTGTGTGCTGAGAAGTCTTGACTGACAAGAACAGCTTCCCTCTCACCTGGGTCTCCCTAATCCTGTCAGATACAAAGAGGTCGATGACTCTTTCCTCAACTCACTCTTTATATACAAAATTCTGTGGTTATTCACACAATTCACTAAGGATAGTAGCATTTACCCTTTAAAAGCTATTTCCAGAAATTATTTTTTTACAAAAATGAAAGTGGAGTTTTCATGGTTCAAATAAATCCTAATAATCTGAGGAGATAAATTCTTGAGCCCAGCCACCTCATACATTTTTTTGTCTAGATCCATATACTGATTACAGAACAAAGATGGAAGTGATAACATTCTCCACAAGTGACCATGTGTGTACCACAGATCGACCACTGTCAAACTCACTGTCATTTTCACCCTTCTAGTATAAATAAGTATAATTTAGACTCTCAAACTCAAATGCCTACAACAGCCATGAGTGAAGTAAAACAGGTATAAGAAAACATTCCTTGACATTCATAAAGGCTCTCGGTCTGTCTTTTTCTTACAGTTGATAGAGATGTTCATACAAAACATATTTTACTTTTATCTTATTCTATATTTAAATGGAGCAATATGTGAGTGTGTTGATAAATGGCCACAGAGCCCAAGGACAATAGGGAGTAATGGGGTCTGTGGAAAACTGGGGAACACATATCCCCAGAGAGACACCCCACTGCATTGGCCCAGCATGCTGGGGTTATATGGGAATGAAGACTTGGTGTTTTCAAATCTGTCTCTTTCAAAAAGCAGGAATTCTAAGTTTTTATGGAATTTTTTCCAAATTTAGATATTGGCAACAAATTTGCAAAAGTTAATATGTTCTTCATAGGCCAAATCTAACACTTCTTAAGCTAGATATCACCTACTGCTATCAGTTAGCAGCTACTAGACTCAATGAGTCCATGAATGAAAAACCACTGGGCAGAGTTTTACATGGAGTAAGAAGAGGGCTGGCTGCTCCAATTTCCTTCTACAATGATAAAAGTAAAGAAACTGTAGAATGTTCTAGAAGCCACTAAGAAGTTACTCAACTGCTTTTGGGGGCAATCCTGACTCCTGATCACCTTTTTCCTATGCCTCAGGGTCCCCTCTTCCCCATCATCCTCATGTACAAATACTCCACTCTTACATACACACACACACACACACACACACACACACACAGAGCATGATTATCTAAGGATACCATCCTTGACATCCAGTCTTTGTCTACATGATTTAACTCCTTTCTTGTGCATTTTGCCATTACTGTGTGAAAATATCTCTAGAACTATATTCCCATTTTGCCAAACTCTAATTTATCCTTGATTCAAAGTCACCTAGGCACAGCCATTGAAAACCTCTGGCTCACGTGATCTGTAAGCATTTTCCAGGTGCCTCTTTACTAGCAGTATAAGTCGACGGCTGATTTATAAGCACTCGCCTGGATCTCACTGACAGCAGCATAATGTGTGCTAAACACGAAGGAGAATCTTGGGATTTCACAATCCATTGATCTGGTAAGAAAATCCGTCTAAATGATTGTTTATCATTATAGAGATAAAGGCTCCTCAAATGAGGGATAAGTATAGGGGATTGTGTATGTCAGAAGACATTCTTCAGTACTTTAAGGCTTTCCAGAGCAAGCCTGTGGCTCCTGCTCCTAGGAGGGACATGTCACAACCCTACAGTATCTGAATGCCATAAGGAAATAGGATAACTCTGAAAGTAGCCCATGAGCCAGTCTTTTGCCTCTATTTCCCCTCCCTCTGTGTCTGGACTGTCTGATTGGGGCTGTTATGGTTCTGGCATTGGCCTGCTGGCTGGACTCACATCCTCTGGCTTTCTGAAATTGTCTGCGTCATGTTTGCTGCATTTGCTTTCCTCAGGTTCTGTTGTCAGTTTTTCCAACCAAAGTGCATTAACTTTGAACCCTTGACTTCTTTGCTAAGAGGATGCTGTCCTTGACAGTGTGAGGCCAATTTCCCACCCCCTCCAAGGGCATCTACCTCATGGAAGGATACACAAATTTTTTCCCCTGACAACAACCCCTCTTGCCAGACTCCATGCCTTAGAAACCCTGCCTGAACATTGCCCATTGTTTGCACTGAGTTACATTGGCTGACTACTTGTGCACAGGGACATACCAGAGTCACAGCATTGGAAATATTATTTTATGTCTTTCCCTTTGGTTTTAAAAAGAGTTTTAAAAACAAACTGGTTCCATAATGAACAGAAAGCATGACGTTATTAACCTGAAAATAAAAAAGGCAAATGCTTATTAAGGCATGTTGGTCACTATGTGTTAGAGGACGGGAATTCCCAGTGATGCAATCTGCCTCATCCAAAAACCGAGCACAGAAAACCTTTTCATATGTGCTAAGTCTGCAGCTGCAATAAAGCCTCTGTGCAAACAGTCAGCTCTGACTGCAGATCGTAGCCTCTCTACTGAGGTTCAGATCCCTGGGGGTGCAGTGGCATTTCCTGATGGAATCCAGCATGCACGTTCTATATTCAGGCCCCCAGATTGATACCTTGCAAGAAAATAAAATGGTTTATGGGGAAGTATTGCTACCAGGTCTTGGTGGTCCTGAGGTCAATAAAAAATGTTATTTGAGGAAAAGAATCATCAGTGTTAAAGATTAATTATCTGTTCAATCATGGTAGTGAGAGTACCTTTTTCTAATGGGTGATGAGTTTTTATGCATTACATGACATGCATGAGTTTGACGTACTGCACACTTGACAGAACAGAATGTACAGTGAGGACCCCATAGAAAGGTAAATTAAAGAGAATTTGATTGCATCTGAGTATATAATTCATTCTCTTGAGCAACTCAACTTTCATGTCCTCTAAATGAGGAACTAGAATTATACGTCCATGTGTATGAAAAACAGCACATTTAGATCAGGAGAAAATAAAAATTAACATGAGTGTCATAACATCCTTAATATAGGCAAATGGTACATTCTGTCTATAAAAATGCCAGGCCCATAAAACAACACTATTCCTGCAAGCTTTATATCAGAAACAATAAAAAACAAACAAACAAACAAACAAACGAAAACTGCTTATGGGTATCTGTGAGAATTCAGTAAGGAAAACTGGAATCATTTTAGGTGTTTCAAACAGAAGGGATTTAATAGAGGAACTCAATGGCAGAGATGAGGAGGAAGTAAGAAGCACTACAGGGGATAGTGAGGCAATCCAGAGATTAATTGCGAGAAGCAGATACCATCTCTAAGGTTAACAGAAGGAAAAGTGATTCCCAGGACCAGCATCTGGGTTCATCTATTGGAAGCTAGAATTCATGGTGAGGGCTTCCCAGTGAAAGCTGAAATCACAGAGATGATGTAGTCTGAAGCAGTGGAAGTAGGGGAGAAATATCCTGGCTGCTTGCATCTACCATCCGCCAGTCTTCCATCAAAGCCTCCCTTTGGCTCCCTCCCTTCCCTACCAGGAAGCCAGGGTGCAAGAGAGCCTGGGAAATGTAGTTTCCAGAGCAGAGTGTGGGAAACATTGATGCTGACAAATGACTAGCACATTTGGCATCTCTGAAGACATGTATATTTGTATATTTTCATTAGCTAATTGATCTATATCTTAAGTGGGCTTTGATGAGCAAATTTTAGCTCCCGTTTCATTCATTTTCATTCTGAAAAATGAGCAAAGGAAAACCACAGACGATCAGGCTGTGATGTGTTTGCCAGTAATTTACCCTGCGAGATATCTAGTGAGGTTTCTCTGTACCCATATATCTTCATTTCTCCTTAAATGTTCCTTGCTGTCTCCCAAGTTCCTTTTTTAATTTTAGCTTTGGGATTATCCAGTAAACAAGAATGATGATTTCATTCATTTTTATAACCTAATCCCTCACAGGGAGAGGCAAGCTGTAGAGTGGGGGAGTATATGCTGGTAACTATTTTAGACTTGTAAATTTTATAAGTTCAAATATCTTACTCAGTGCTAGAACATCAGTAGGGAAATACCTGGTTCAATCATGTAAACACGGCAAACATCAGCCTAGAATGTAAGAAGGGAAATACAAGCCAAAGAGTTTTTCAGAAGCATCCCTGCTTTTCAGACACTACCATTTTCTTTGGGCTGAATTGCTCAAGTTCATTAGAGCTTTGAACAACCTTTTTACTTGCTACCATGGGGATCCATTCTCTGAAATCCAAATTGCAGAATGATTTGCTTTTGAACTGTATTGAGTACAATCTGCTTCTAAACCTATAAGGCACATTCAAAAGGACGTGTGTGTTTTATTTAACAAATACTACCATTTTTATCTATTATTTGCCAGCACTATTCTAAGCTATTAAGACATTTGACCCTTTAAACAATTGCTTAAGGTACAGGTAAGAGGACAGGTGTTTTACCCTAGACTATTATTTGTCATCATTTTATGAATGAGGAAACTGAGACAGAGAGATTAAGTAATAGTTCTGAGGTTAAACAGCCAGGTAGAGCCAGGATTTTCAGTTACTGCTTGGCAATTCTGGGCTCCAGGAATGAGTGTTTCAGTGAACAAGGTGGAAGCTACCTGGCCTTTTAGGATTTGGCAACAGAAGTCACCTAGTGAAACTTCTTCTGTCTCTTGTTTGGAGCAGTGACAAGTCCAATCAGATCCAGCAGTGCAGGAGGGGTATCCAAGTGTCAAAGTATTTGCAATCATGCTTTGAAGCCATCACAGTGAGCAAAGTACCAGCAGCAATGACCACAATATATGATGCCCTGATGGTGGGTTGGTTTTTATTTGCTGAAATGACCTTATGGTTTCCTATATTTGGTCCTCATTTATCTACAACAGGAAATGGAAGGAAATAGAGTCTTTCCTTAAGGCAGTTTTCTGTTCCAATTGGTATTCTTCTAACGCCTCCCTTTGCTCTGACAACTTTCTAAATGGCATCGGACAAGACTTCCACTGACTCAAGTTTCATTGATGTAGTTGTACCCAAATAGAAAATGTTCTGTTGCCTATATTCAAAACACATTGCTAAGCCAATTTTCTTTAAATTCTCCTGAATTTCCTCCCCTGAGAGGATCAAACAACTGCCAAGTTTGAGTTTTAAACTTTCAGATACTTTTGAGTAATACTCAGTGGAGAGAATAAAAAGCATTTCGGTAAGGTGATGTTGGTGTGTGTGCGAGTATGCTGTACTCAGAGAAAAATGCAGGTTTTTCTATTTTAACTTAACTGTAAAATGTTGAACTAATTTAGCTCAAATCTTTTGAAAACACGTTCGATTTATGGGGCCAGTGACTATCAAAAATTTTAAGCTGAAAAATATTGGAAAAACCACTCAACTCACCAGAATTCTGTTTTTGATTAAAATCTGAGTTTGTGACCAAGTGTTGCTTTTTAAAAAATAGCTCTGGTGAATGCCTCAATTAGAGTATTCAATGACGTTTCTTTATGATGTGTCCTGAGGGAACAATTTGATTGGTATACAGAGAAAATTTTCAGAAGAGGAACATTTCCTTCTGTGCCACGGTCTAAGACAGGAATTGCACATGCAAAGAGGCAAACATTGGAGTGATCTGGCTGGGTCATCTGTCGTGCCTTCACGGACAATGTTAATTCTAATTACATGGCTGGCTGCCAAATCCGTCCTTTTCTCCTTCACCAAGGCATAAGTAGACAAAAGATGGCTCACTGCAGCCTAACAGTTCACTGTTACATTTTCTTTGTCAACCTCTAAATGTGCAGACAAAAAGGAGCTATCAATAAAATTGCTTTTATTGATTAAGGATGAGCCAATATGAAATCGAATCATCCAAACAATTCAATAAGAACTTTGTAAACCCAGCCACCAGGAGTGCTGTACATGGAGTATCTAAATGAACGGATGGAGTTGACTTAATTAGAAAGCTAGCACAGTCTTCTTAGGACAACCAAATTTTTTTTAAGGTCACATGTGCAATACAGAAAGCCTCATGTGACTTGGCAGTATAAAGTAAGGGTTAAAATCACCACTTCTGGGACTGGACCCCCAAGATTTGAGTATTATTTCTACTACTTGGAGCTGGGTAGCTTTGGAAAAATTACTTTACCATCCTGTGCCTTTTATTTTCCCTCTATAAAAAACAGGATAATTAAAGTGCATATTTTATGGTGCTACTGTGAGGAGCAAATGAGTTCATTCATGCTCAGCACCCAGTAGGGTATCTGGCACATTGTACATGCTCAATAAATATAGCTATCATTTATGCTATTGTCTGCTTCTGATATTCTTACCAATTTATCGACATGTTTTCTCTAGCCACCGCAACTGAAAAAGTAGGATAAGTCCTACCTTCAACATAATCATCTGGTGGCCATGGGGAAGTTATTTATTGTCAATGAACTTTGTGGGATTTTAAGGCTATTCTTACGCAGTGGCATCTGCTTTTAAATCAAGCAAATTAAAACACATGACATAGCACATGGTAAATAAATAGTTGATATGCAGAATCTAAAGTAAAATGGCAGAGTGAAACAGAACAATAATAAGTTAAAAAAAAAAGGAAAATAATTAGAAAAGAAGGAAAGAAATATACCGATAGGGATCAATAAAAGGAAAAGGCACACTACCTAAAGGAACACCTTTGAAATGTAACAGTCAGAATCAGAAAGAAACTAGAAACTCTGGCATCCCCCCACCTCCCAAATGGACCCTTCACTTCTACCCAAGCTCAAACAGATGGAAGAAAGACTATGAGTGGACATCTATCTCAAATTTGTAGTGATGTGCACTCAGAGGGTGTGAAGGCCATCCATGGAAAATGTGAAGAAAACTTCTCATAAAGAAGTCATGGGTTGAGGGTCTTGAGCATCACCTTCTGGGGAACCCAAAGATCCAGGAGGAGTCAAGCTGTGACTAGACTTCTGATAGACTCATCACAGAAGCTGAACCCAATCTGGATCCTGTCTTCTCAGATGCCCAGTGAAGAAGATTCCTGGGGAGATTCCTCACAACATATCTCAGGAGTATTAATAAAGAACCTTGGTAACTTTACTCTCAAAAAAAAAAAAATCCAATTACAAACTCCCAAGAGATAAACAGGGGGAGCTCCATGTATCAAAGCCCATAGCCTAGTCACTTTTCAGAAGAATGTCTGTGAACTTCAGTTCATTTTAAACAAACGGCTGAAAGCAAGCGAACCATATGCAACTCAAGAAACTAGAAGAAATGAAGATGAACAGCACTTGATCAATAAAAACAAAAAATGGCTGTTAAAAAGGGAGGTTTGGGGCTTCCCTGGTGGCGCAGTGGTTGAGAGTCCGCCTTCCGATGCAGGGCACACGGGTTCGTGCCCCGGTTCGGGAAGATCCCACACGCCGTGGAGTGGCTGGGCCCGTGAGCCATGACCACTGAGCTTGCGCGTCCGGAGCCTGTGCTCTGCAACGGGAGAGGCCACAACAGTGAGAGGTCTGCATACTGGAAAAAAAAAAAATTAAAAAGGGAGGTTTGCTCAAAGAAAAGATACCAATAGGCCAGGGTTTTGAATCTCACCACTACAATCATTTGGGGCCAGGTGATTCTTTGCTGTGCCCTGTCCCGTGCACGTAAGATGTTTAGCAGCATCCCTGACCCTTTGCACTAGATGCCAGTAGCACCTTCCTCCCCAGTTCTGAGAGTCAAAAATGTCTTCACATATTACCAAATGTCCTGGGGGAAGGAGGATAAAATTGTACCTGGTTGAGAACCATTTTAATAGACATTGGAAAGAAGAAAGGGGGCAACAAATAGACAAACTCAATCATGATTATTAAGTAGGACTTTACCACAATCAATTTAGAAGACTCAATAAAATGGTGATCATCCAGGAAGATATAAAATTACAGTCTGAATCAAGAAAGAAAATGGAGCAATAACAATTTAGAAAAACTTCTATGTCAGAGATGTACCCCAAGGTAAATTGTTTATTGTTCAAATATTCACTGTCCTTCCCAGGAGAATTATGCTGCATGGTCCCATCACTGCAGGCTTGGACATGTGACTGGCTCTGCCCAATGGAAGAGGAACAAAACTGATGAGTTACTGTTAGGCAAATACTTTTAAGAACCAGTGCCTTGGGAATTCCCTGGTGGTGGTCCAATGGTTAGGATTCCTGTTCGATCCCTGGTACAGGAACTAAGATACTGCAAGACACTCGGTGTGGCCAAAAACAAACAACAACATAAAAGAGCCAGTGTCTGGTTGGCTACACTTGCTTCTCTTGCCCAAGATGACCTGTAACGTTCCAGATCAGGGGTTGTTTGTTTTTTTTTTTGAAGTATAGTTGATTACAATATTATATATTTCAGGTGTACAACATAGTGATTCACAAGGTTATATTCCACTTATAGTTATTATAAAATATTGGCTTTAGTCCCTTTGAAGAGCAGGGGTTCTTTTATTTTTTTTAATAAATTCACTGTATTTATTAAAAAAAAAAAAAGTCATGGGGATGTAATGTACAGCATGGTGACCATAGTTATAGTACTGTATTACAAATTTGAAAGTTACCAAGACAGTAGCTCTTAAAAGTTCTCATCATAAGGAAAAAAAATTTTGTAACTGTGTAAGTGATTGAGGTTAACTAGACTTATTGTGGCGATCATTTTGTGATATATACAAATATTGAATCATTATGTGGTATACCTGAAACTAGCCTCAATTATACCTCAATTATACTTTAATTTTAAAAGTTTAATTTTTTTTTAAAAAAAGAACCTGACAAGTAATCCTAACAGATGGAAGAGAGAAGGGGATTAAGACATACACAGGAGAAAATGTCACCTAAATGAAAATGATTTAAATTAACAAATCTATTAAAGGGGTTATGTAATGTGTTCTAAGATAAACTAATAAATAATGACAAAAACAGGCATGTCAGCTAAAATTTGAATGTCAAGGATCAAGATGATTTTCTTCAGGAATACAGATAGAAAAAGCAAGTGAAGTATAAGGGTAAAAGTCAAGCTGGCTTCAGACTTCTTTACAGCAATATCTGTTGTCTTCAAGTTATTTGGGTTGGAGGGGTTGATACAAAAATCCTAAACCAAGCCAAGAGGGTATATAAATTTAAGGTCAATTAAATTATATGCAAAAGTTCAAGAACAATACCTTTTTGTGATTAAGTTACTTAATATCTACAAAGCACATAGAACAGTGCCAGGCAGATAGAAAGCACTATGTAAGTGTTAGTTAATTCATTAAACAAGAATAAAATAAATCTCATGAAACCCATGAGCTCTTTTTAATAAAATCTACCTTAGGTGAAGCCCTAATCAGACTACAGGTGGATGCACTGAACCTATTTACACATAGAACAAAAATTAAATCAACGTGAGAAATATGATTTCAGAAAGTCAATATTCTAAATATTGAAATTTTAAAAATAATAATAGAGCAACAGGAAATCCGGAGATGAAAGGCAGAGCTAAGGAGATGTGTCTGTGTACTAATCTCCCCATTTTTATATGGACAATCAAAAGATTATATCTAAAAGTGATGAATGAAGAAATAGAGCTTTTTATTGTTCATGTGTTCAACTAGTATTTTTGAAAACTTACTATGTGTCAGAAACTCTTCTAAGTGGTGTGGATTTAACTACAAACAAGGCATATAAGATCCCTGCTCCTTCAAAATTTAGTAGGAAAAGACTAGGCCATGCAATTAGATAAGAAAAAAAGAAGTGGATGAACAGATCAATGAAAGATTCTCAAATATAAATGAGAAATTACATGATAAGATGTCATTTCAAACCAGTAACAATAGATGGATAACTCAATAAATGTTATGGGAAACTGACAAGTCAAAAAAAATTCCAGATGAGTCAAAGATTTAAAGATAAATATTGAAACCCATTAAAATATTATTAGAAAGCATTGGTGAATCTATGATCTTGCAGTATGAAAAGTCCTTTTGAAGTAAGACATACAACACAAAAGTCACTAAATTAAATTTTAATTCATTTAATTACAAAACTATTTGAAATTTCTATACAGAAAAAATGCATCATAAAATCATAAGCCATCAACAGAAGGAATAAATATTTAAACACATTTCTGACAAAAGACTAATTTCTTTAATATGTAAAGAACATGTGAAAATTAATTTAAAAATTTAAGTGTGACAATAGTATTATAATATTTTTCTGTTTGCTTGCTTAAGTTAATGAGAAAGAGACAAACAATCTAGAAAAATAGGTAAAGAGTGTGACCAAAAATTGAAATATAATAGCCAGTAGCATAAGGTAAGACTTTCAACCATGCATAATAAGAAATAGAAATTGTAATATAGTGTTTGTACCTAATCATTTTACCAACATTTGATGACACACAAGATTCACAAGGATTCTGTTGATGGTAGAATAAATCAGTATATACTTTTTTGAAGGACAGTTCAGCTATACTCTTTCAATTTTTTTTTTAATAAACATATTCTGACCGAGAAAATTTATTGTTGGAAATGTACCCTTTGAATATACTTGCCAACTTTTACATGAATTTCTTATTAAAACATTCTTATAAGAGCAAACAAAACAAAACAAACCCTGAAAATACCTAAAATATCAGGAGGGGCAGATTAAAGAGATCATGGCAATAATACTACCTTTATAGTAAGACAGATCTGTGTGCTCTGTCTTATATATACATATATCTCCATGATATATGTATTTTAAAAATCAAAAGATGTGGATATCAGTGTGTAGGATATCAGTCCTTTGTGCAAAATGTTTTCACACAAATACACATACATGCATACGTGCAAATGTGTATGTATATGTGTAATGTCTTGATTGCCATAAGATTACATATGCATCCATTAACACTGGTTACCTTTAGAAAAGTCATTTTGGGGTAGAAAAGGAGGAGGGAGACCTTTCTTTTCATTTTATGCATTTTGGTAATGTTTAATTTTTTTATATACATGTGGATCATTTTTTAAGTTAACAGGAGTTATCTGGGTAACAGAATCATGAGTCATCATAAATTTCTTTCTCTGCTTTTCTCTATTAAAAATGCTTTAAAATATTATTTAAAATAAAATGTGGCATCATCATTATTCAATTTTTAATAGGTTATAAACTTCTCTTATGTTAAAAAGAAAGTGAATTCCGTAAAGTATTCAGATATTTTGTAAACTGGGAGCAATGCTTTCAGTTTATAGTGTAAGGAGTGATCTGGGGGTTAAACAAGGCTATCATTGGCTCTTGGTATTCTCTTTCTCCCCTGATGGTAACCTGGTCCATATGGCAAGACAATGGCTTCTTCCCCTAGTTCTCCTCCGAAGTGAAATCTTTAAACTCCATTAAAAACAGATATCCCTGGAGGCTTTCCTAGTATGTGGACTTGGAGGAGAGACCACAGAGCTCTGAAAATAGTATGAAGCAGAAAAGGAAAAGCAACTTAGAATACACTTCTGAAAGTGTTCATTAAAGCAGGATTTCATGAAAGAATTAATTAGTCATTCATTTTTAAGATCCGTTCACCTTACTCAAGTTATTTCAAAAACAGAAAGACAACTGAAGAGCTGGTACCATTCAACTTCCATTGTGGCTTAACTGAAAGGTAGAAGCCAAATTGACAAAATGGGAAAAGCATCCAGTTTTGATTTTTAATTACTGACATAGGACATAAAGCAAGAGTCAGCTGATCTGAAGGTTTCTTCCTATCTAAAAGTGCTTCATTTGTTGATTGTTGAAAATGAAGGAGGACATATGGGGTTGCAATTCAGACATCTCTTGGTAGTGCCATAATGAAAATCATTCAGTATACATAAATGAAATAAATTATAGAAAATGCACTTATACTGAAAATAGCCAAATAGTTCTGGTTCTGTCTGATTCTATGTTTGGCACTTTGGGACACTGTATTAACTCTTTAGCTAAAGTCAAGCAAACTTAAATTTACCCTGAATTCAAATAACAAGAACACTCAAACAACCAGAGATCTTTACTCCTTTATACTACTTTCATGACAAATGAATGAATAGCAGGTAGAACTAATTTCTTACCCCCTCCCTCCCTCCTTCCTTCTCTCCCTTCCTTCTTTTCTTCCTACCTCCCTTTTATTCTTCTCTCTTTGCAACACCCACTCCATAGTGTCTCAAATGGTTAAGACAAATATGATGCAATTTCTATATATTATTTTTAGATTAACAGCTGGTACAAGGATAATACTTGGTCATTATCAAGTATTATGGTACTGAGGTTTTCATTATAAAAAACTAAGCAAACTTAAAATTTTCAAAAATAGATTAAATTATGCTCAGAGACATTTTCTTATAATTATATGTAATGTATAAATAAGTAAAATGTAAAATTGCATTTTGAGTTCACTTTTGAAACAATACATATGATAGGTCCATTCATCTGCATATTAAAATAACTAAGTCACCTAAGTCCCCATCTTTTCTGTATGCATTTTCTGTTTACTTGCCTAATAAGATGCTTAAACAGTAATTTGCTGAGTTAGCAAAAATTAATTGTTAGAAGAGGAGGAGGACTACTGTTAACATTAATTTTCAAGGCATGGAATGTAATGATGGCTGTTTTCCTTAATTGTCTTATAACTTTTTCTACCCTGGATTAGACCAAATATTGCCCATCTTTTAGCTACTTCATGCATGCCAATTGGTCTTTTATTAATTGTTCACACACAAAATGGCACACTAATAACTTAAAATTACTAGTTTCACACTGTAAGTAGACTTAGTTTACTGCTGGATATATACTTACTGGCATGAATGACCTTGAGGGAATAAGCTTAAGAACACAATCACTGATAGTTGAATCTTAAGGACATAATCATTGTTAGTTTAAAATTGAAATTTTGGATCCTGGAAGCCACATGAGTTTTATCAAGAATTTTCTCATGTAAGTTGAGCCCTTCCTACACTTTCTACATCTCCTTTTTCATTCCTTGTGGGCAGTTAAGTGCCATCAGATCTTATCTTTTCAATCTCCTATAGCTTTCTCCTTCACCCCATGCATCTGCTGAGTTCAAGGACGCCCCATTTCTTGCTTAAATAATTATAACAACCTTTTAATTTGCTCAGAAGAAAAAATAGCATCATCAGTCTGGCGCTTCTCCAAGGCATCATGCTCCCTTCTACCAAAAAGCCTTTTCTCAAAGTAGATTCTATGGGGAAAAGTCCAAATTCCTTTGCCCAGCAAAGTGCTGGCACCTCTCTCTCCTCTTCTGTCCAGACACAGTAAATTGTCAACCATTTCTCTAATGCATCTTGATGTTTTATGCTTTCCTGCCTTTACCCCTACTGTTCCTCCTGTCTGGAATTCCCTTCCCCCTTTCCTATCTGCTCAACACCTGCTCAGTTTTCATGATTTAACTCAAGTATTATGTCCTCCCAGCAAACCTCTGACCTACAAGGGAAGGTGGTAACTCTATTATTAGTTAACATTCTGGACCTTGTGTAAGCTTCTATTTGATCAATTTGCATAATTCACTGTATTCATCTTTGTAGCCCCAGAAACTTAGCAGTCTGGAAAAGTAAAAGTCATTGAATGAATAAAAGTAAAAGTCATTGAACAAAATGCAGGAGGTAGGTTGCTAAAGCTAACCATTTTATTTCATTCTTGACATAGTGCAATCTGAATCTGAGGTGCTATCTTAGGTCAGTAGAATACCCAGGGTTTATTTGAAGTTCCTCTAGAAGCTGACACTAAGACAAGGGTTTTAGTACAGGTAGTTTACATGAAGGTGGAGAAAACACAATTAGGGAAATGGGGAAGTGAGGAGGGAAAGGGAAGGCCAGTAAAGGATGCATTATCAAGCCAGTTACACTGGGGGTGACAGGGGCTGTGGGAGTTCAGATCACCATGCATCCCAGAGTTATCCCTCCCAGAGATGTGAGGGAGGTGAGGTACTCACTCACTAAGTCCCATTGGTCATTGATTGAGGGCTGTTCCTGGGAGGTATTAACTCCCTAGCACATCTGACCAGCAGCACATGTGGGCAAAGCAAACTCCACCAAATGGGGGAAATTGGCAATCAGGTGTGTACTGGTGTGGTCAGGGCATTGACATGTGGGCTGCATTTGGTCTTTGGTGACACTGAGTGGTCATTGTAAATATGAGAGGATGAAATAATATGATATGATTTTCCAAAATCTCTTAGCCACATATACCCCACATTATTTGCTCAGCAAACAAGTTCTGCAGTAGTTAGGGCAGGAAGCAAAATCTTTCGTGTCTAATTAAGACAATTGAGAAATATGCCCAGCATGAGAATATCCCTTAAGAGTCACCAGTCAGAGTGATTCTCTTGGATTGCTACTATTCATAGCAAAATGAATTTTATCATAATTCTAAAGTCACAGCCCTCAAACCCCTTTTGCCTTTGCAAAATTCTCTTACTGAACTCCTAGGTAACCAAGATGAAAAGGATTTGCGGTGGAGAGATGAACATGACTGACAGTTCAGTGATAACTGTGCCAGGTTTCTCAGGCTTCCTGTACTCCCAGAAACTGTGAAAGAAATATGCAAATAAAGTTTTAAGTAGACGAAGAAGCTCTAGGTATTAATTACAATGTTAAAATACACTATTCCACTAGGAGATTCCTTCTTGTAAAAAGCAAATGACCACACAAAACTCCAACAAAGCCAATTATACAAACTTGTTATTGATTTTGATAAGCCTCCCAGAGAACTTCTACTATTTCATGAACTATTTGGAGATACTTTTCACATACTGCTAAATCCTTCTCTTTCACTCATTTACTCAACCTCCTCAGTACTCCTACCTCAGTTCCATGCAGCCCCCTCCCCACTTCACTCTTCTTCTATACCTGTCATCTAGAAACATCGCCAAGGAGCTCTTGTTAATTCTCAGTCTCTCAGTTGTCCCCCAGACCTCACAAGCATTAGGACTGTGGACATGATTCCTCTTCTGAAAGTTCTTCTCTGATGAATTCTAAGACAAATTACTATTGTCTGTTTTTCACTTCTCTGAAACTTTTCCTTCTACATCTATGCCCTTCCTTGTCAATCTTTTCCTCTCCAAATGGTTAAGCCTTAGCTCAGAAATCTGCAATGCACCTAATCCTTTTCCTGAATTCCAGGCCCACCTGCTCTAGACTTCCACGAGGATATTTGACCAGAGCCTCATAGGTAATTCCAAAAAGAACCACCCCTGCATCTCCCATCTGGCTTCTGCACACACTCCTATCTGTTAAGGGCACCACTAGGTTTTTGTCACCTGGGCTCCTAACCCTATAGATATTGTTGATTCTTCCCCTACCCAACGACATTGTTTTGTTCTTCATGTGGACTTCAGGCCCCCATTACCACCTGAGTGTATAATTACAGAAGCTACTATCCAGTTCCTTCATCTCCAGTCTCTGTCTGTACTCTCTACTCCTACCACTATACTCCACCAAATATGACATTGGTTTTCCTAACATGCACCTCCAACGAGAGCACTCCTCTGGTAAAATCATCTCACAGTGATCCATTTACATGGGATAGAGTTCAAACTCCTTAGACTAGCACTCAAGAGTCTTGAGGTCCTGAAGTGTGCTTATGTTTCAAAATATACTAAATATCGGTACCCAGATCCACTCTTCACCTTGTTCTGTGCCTGAGAGGCTGATCTCTATGGCTGCATGGACTGACATTCCCAGCCTCTACAGGATCCCCTCCCCTTGAGTATGATCTGGATGTACGGATATAATGGAGGGATATTACTCCCCTTATTAGGTTATGTTGTATGGCAAAGAGTGATGGGATTTTTGCAGATGTAATTAAGGTCCCTAAGCAATTTAATTTGAGCTAATCAATGGGGAGATTATGCTGGGTAGGCCTAGTATAATCAGGTAAGTCTTTTTTTTTTTTTTTTTTTTACTTTTTATTTTATATTGGAGTACAGCCGATTAAAAATGTTGTGATAGTTTCAGGTGCACAGCAAAGGAACTCAGCCATACATATACATGTATCCATTCTCCCCC
This sequence comes from Tursiops truncatus, assembly GCF_011762595.2. NCBI lineage: Eukaryota > Metazoa > Chordata > Mammalia > Artiodactyla > Delphinidae > Tursiops > Tursiops truncatus. Next base: position 53,414,053 of record NC_047048.1, on the reverse strand, counting down.
AAACTCCCCTTCCATCCAGCCTGCCACATAACATTGAGCAGAGTTCCCTGTGCTATACAGTAGGTCCTCGTTGGTTATCCATTTTAAATATAGCAGTGTGTACACGTTGATCTCTTTTAGAAGACAGTCTAGTAGTCAGAGATTTCTCCTGCTGGCATTGATGATCATGAGTGAGTTCTGCTGCTGCAAGGTCATGAATTCTGCCAACAACCCCATAAGCTTAAATGAGTACCCTGAGCCTTAAATGAGGCTGCAGTCCTGGCCACCATCTTGACTGTAGCCTTGTGAGATCCTTGGTAGAGAACCAGCTAAATTGCTCTGGATTGCTGACTCACATGAGATAAGAAATGGGCATGAAGCCACTAAGTTTGTGGCAATCTGTTACACAGCAATAGCTAACTAATACCCTTGTCCTTCTGGGCAAATTAGGTCAATAGAATATATCAAGATTGTTCAGAGAGTAGGAGGAAAGAGATCTTGAGATACTTATTCTCCCTACCAGCTTCTTGCCAGCTGACACCCTACCAGAGCTCCCCACTGCCCCCAACTTCTGCCAATGGCTTCTCTTTAGCTACAGCCATCTCAGGGAGCTAGTAACTGTCCCTCCTGTGCCCCTGTAGACTTAAGGTTGGTAAAGCCTCTGGTTTGGATTCCTAATGTAGGGCCAGAGTACTTCACTATCCCTGGTTATTTTTCCTCAACTCTCCCCACACCTTGAGTAAATGTCCCTTTGTTAAACTTTGTTAAATTCTTTTTTAAAGAATGTTATTACTATTACTTTCATGCTGGGATCCTACCTAAAGAATAAACTTACCTCCTAGTATCCTATCCAAACCCACCTCCAAATCTAAACTACCAGCCATGCTCCACAGAACACAATCCGACATTTTCCCACCTGATGTCTTGCCTTTGGGTTGCTTCTACTGTCTAGAATCTAGAGACTGTTGGCATGATGGGGGAAGAAAATCCAAACAAACAAAAACATGAGTTCTAGAACAAACTACTGACTGTGCTCCTTGCTACCTGTGTGACCTTCGGAAACTGTCTTAACCTCTCTAGGCAGTTTCTTTATCTGTAAGATGGGCGTAATAATACCCACTGAGCAAGGGTCTTGTGATGATTAAATGAAAAAATAAGTGGAAAGCATCTAGTACATGAAACTCAGTAACTAAAGGTGTTGGTAGAAATTCTGCTGCTGCTAATGCTTTCATTCATAAAGACACCTACTGATCCTACTGAAATTTTACACACCCTGAATTTTTCTCTCAAGTTCTCTCACGTCTATGAATTTAGTGAGTCCACTTTTCAGAAATGAGATTGCTCTCCATTAAACCTATAGAAATTGTTTCTCACTTCTCTTATTAAAGTTCTTACTTCATATGTCTTATATTCATTTACCTGCAAACATGTCCCATTGTTAGGGGAAACACTGACTGAAACTGCCCACCCTGGCCAGGCACCACAGTAACCATTTTCACGAGTTATTTTACAATAGGAGGTCCTGGTAAGGAACAGGGAACTAATAAGCCACCACAAACTGGAAGAATTCAGGAAAGTCAAAAGGAGACGCAAGTCCGTATGTCCTACCAACCTCCTGTGTTAATTACGTTATGAAGAGTCAAAGATAATATTTCTCATTATCATCCTCTCTGGAATCCATGTTGGCTGAGCCATGCATGTGCCACCAGGAGGGACCCTGAGTCAGAACAACAGACAAGAGACAAACCAAAAACTAATCTCATCACCATAAAACCTGAGACTGCAAACCACATGGCAGAGCAGTCCTCCTGGTTTCACTTCCCCTGCTGCTCTCCGCCCCTGGGCGCCCCTTCCCAATAAAATCTCTTGCTTTGTCAGCACAAGTGTCTCCTCAGACAATTCATTTCCGAGTGTTAGACAAGATCCCACTCCCGGGCCCTGGAAGGGGTCCCACTTCCTGCAACACCATCTCTTCTGCTGAATTCTAAATGCATTATGGGCAGAGATTTTGTATCTTTGTATTTTCTGGGCCCAAAGTGGACAGTTCCATGGCCATAATAGCTGCTCAAGCATATTTGCAGACTGGATATGTAAAGAGAAATATTATCATTGACTCTCCACAATATAATTAACACAGATTTTAATATCATTGACAAGATATGCAAATATATTGATATGAATATAATAAAATAATATTTAATGGATATCTAAAACAACATATTAGGAAGCTTATAATTATTTTTCAGAAGCGTGTGCTCATTTAACATTGATTTTTGCTGTCTGCCAAGTACAAAAGAAAATAACATGAAACAAAACGAATCTTCCAAGAACCACTGACATTAAATTGCATGTGTGTAGTAATTCAAATTGGGCAAATTTTGTTGTCTTGATACATGTATTCTCACTTATTTTTCACTACAGCTCTGTGAGGAGATAAGCAGTTAATCTCTACATATTATTCATGAGGGAGCTGAGACTATCAGAATTTGTTATTGGCTTAATCAACCTCAGTGGTAAACTTTCTGATGATAAAAACTGTTAGAAAAGAAAAAGAAGAAGAAAAGCATACGAAGTCTATCTCAAAATCAGGCCATAAAATTTCAGGCAGAAGGCCAAGAAATACATTTAAAGATAGATAGAGTAAGTAGCAATCGAAACCTTGTGTTTGTATGGCAGTTTTTACTTCTCCAAGTCCACACATGCTAAGCATTTGACCTTTATCATGCCATCTGAGGCAGGTAGAACATATCTATTTACCCCGATTAATAGACGAGGCCAAGAGGTGGCCATTTTAAATTCAGCCATCCAAACCAGAATTAAAATGTAAGTCACCCAACTATGTCTTGGGCCATAAGCAACATGTGTATAGAGCACCTACTATGCGTATCCTACAATACAATACAATCTAGTTAAATGCATAAAGTTTATTGTCTCTAAATTTTTAAGGAGTAGTCAGTATTTGCCTGAAAGGAATAACCCAGACTCAGAATACTAGGCCTACTAGTTGGCAAATAAGTCACTTTACCCCACCCATCCTTCCACCACATCTAATTATACATCACATAGGTAAAAGTTAAAAGTTTGATTGATCACATGCTGCTCTTTGCTGTGGCTCTTGGTTCCTGTGAAAGAACTTCATCCAGGTGAAGTAAGTGGAATTGCTGTTAAGTGTCACACTAGTTACAAGGTGACAGGTATGCTAACAAGCCTAGAGGTTTCCCTGAGGAGTTGTTGTAGGTTTCAGTGGAATAACAATTACAAGGTAGATGGATCATTTCATGCCTGCTGTGACCTTTACAATATATGAGAGTCATTATTTTAATGTTAATTTGCATAATGGTAGGTCTGAAAGAACAATGGTGAATGCTAATAGCTGCAGGATGCAATAAAATTAAACATCATCTGGGCTGAACTGCTAAAGGAAAAGTTGCCAAAGTATGACTGTTCAAGCACTTAATTTCATCCCAGGTCATGTCCACATTCAATCAAATGCGATTTCTGGTATCTCTTGAAAAACTGGCAATAAGTGACTGGAAGGGAATAGCAGCAACCTCCTTTATATAGAATCCTAACCTGGTAGGCTTTGCTTTTTTTTTTTTTTTTTTTTTTTTTGCGGTACGTGGGCCTCTCACTGTTGTGGCCTCTCCCGTTGCGGAGCACAGACTCCGGACGCGCAGGCTCAGTGGCCATGGCTCATGGGCCCAGCCGCTCCGCGGCATGTGGGATCTCTCCCGGACCGGGACATGAACCCGTGTCCCCTGCATCGGCAGGCGGACTCTCAACCACTGCACCACCAGGGAAGCCCGGCTTTGCTTTTTTACATAACTTGTGTGTCCCCTTTGAGGGAGCTGAATTTTCAGCTACCATCACCTTCCCCAAATGACCCTTGACCCCAACTTTCACCACTCCCCACATCTGGCACATACACTAAATTTGATACACCCAGAAAGAATGACTCTCACCTTATGGGCTGAAAAACTTGCAATAAACCTTTGAAGAAGGTAGCATGGACCATGGCTAGCAGCAAGTGATATTTTCAAGGGAAATAGACACTGTCACCTCAAAGTAATAACCCTGCATTCTGAGTTGCAGGTGGGAAGGTAGCTGTGCACAAAGAGAATAAAAAGAGGTCATCTCCATTTAAATTTATTGTTTCAAACTACTCCTAATGCCTAGAAAATGGGTAGGTTCGATCATCCTGTACTTCGCACCCCAAATCAGTCTTTTCAGATTATTTATTTACTTACATATTTACTTCTTTCTTTATTGACTTCTTTCTCCCAAGCGTTCAAACTCATTTCCACCACAAGAGGGCAGCCATCTCTAAAAAACAGCCAGAGAGCCTGGATCTTAAGAGAAATAGGGCCAACATTTAGGAAGTTATGCTTGGGCAGGGCATTCAGCAGCCCCTGGGTAATCACATATCACACACAAGAGGTTCTGTGATGGGCAACACTGAAATGGGATAGAGTGTCCAGAAGTGCCAACTTTCCCTCCGATTCTTGATGATCAAAGATTATTTCACAGACTGACAAGGCTCCCAAGTTATGAAAGCCTGCAGCTGTGAGACATCCTTGATGTCAACACCAAAGATTTATTTTTCATCCTTACTTGAGGCACATTCAATAGCTGTCAGCTTTCTCCTCCTCTTTAAAAGCTACACACTGATTTAGGTTTCATATAAGTTTTGTTTTGTTTTTTAAATCTCACTGATGACAGAAACTATTGTTAACTCCTCAATTAAACTTGATAGGGAAGGAAATTGTTTCAGAAGCACAATAAACACTTTCTGACTTAAAGTGTCTGTGAAGAGAACATGTTCTCTTGCCAACTTGTTTGGTGTCCAATGATTCAGAGTGGCAAACAGCTTCCATAGTGCATTTTCAGGGAAAAATAGTACCATGTTCCTGAATATTTTGTCCCTCATTTCCCCCCCCCCCCATTTATTTTCCTAGTAGGCAGTCTTCCTCATAAATACCTTATTTGACCTTTATACTTGCAGAAACAGCGAGTGCCTAATTCCCCTCTGTGAGTTACTAATCCGATTTACGTGAGCGGAACCTAGAATTATTTTAGCTTTCCGACTGAAAAAATAATACACATGGATAATAGATTGTTATGAGTTCCTGCTTCAGGCTTTTCTCTTTCTGCTCTGCAGGCTGAAGGGTCTGTGCAAGAGAACTTGATTTTGCCCATCTGGTCTTTTCCAAAACTTTTCTCCCTTTGGGTAAACTTGTTGAGCTGTGCATGGGGGGTCCTGGAATCCTGGAAAGGATTGAAAGCCTTAGCCTTGAAATTTGTGGTGCAGCAGATTTGGGGACTCTCTCAGCTGAGGAAGACAAGTCACTTGACCACATGTCACAGATCAGCTGCTGGGGCCTGGTGTAAGTGGGTGGGGCAGAAGGTTCTAAGGTCTCAGACCAGAATTGTCCTGTCTGCTTGGCTCACACTGTGCGTTATTTTACCTTCCTCTGAGTTGCCTCTGAGCTGGGCAAGATAAATATCACAAGGTATGAAGTGATTGCTACCGTAAGAAGAAATAAAATCCCTCTCATCCTCTCTTCTCTCTCTCTCTCTCTCTCTCTCACACACACACACAAACACACACACACACACACACACACACGTGGACGTAAACAGAGTCCACAATGCACATGTCACGTATAGCAGGACATCCATTTCACATAGACATAAGTTTACAGAAATGTGTGGTTTCGTTAGTACATATTTACATATATGAATATTTGTGTATTACATATATACTTATTGGAGTAATAGTGCACATTTATATAAATACATTTACATATGTAAATGAATACATCTCTCTGTGTTAAAGTTTAAGTAACACCCAATGTCCAATCTCTAGTTTTGTTTTAATTCTCCTCCCACCCCGGGGAAACACAGAAGTGTGTACCCCAAGCCTATGCCAAGATGCCTTGTAACTTGGTTGAGTTCTTCTTTTAATCGACTATTATTGAACATCTTCAAACTGAAAGTTGAATAACGGGCCGGGAGGGGAAATAAGGCCCGACCCAGCATTCGTCCGGGATTTCGCTCCCGGAGCCCCAGCCAGGGGCCGCCGCTCCCACGGATCTCCCCTCTGAGGGCAGGGGCTGAAGGCGCGAGCGCCCCCTCTGCGGCCGCGAGTCCCCGCCCTCGGCCCCACCCCGCCGCGGCTGTCCCGGCGCGCCGTCCACACCCCTGCTCGCTGCTCCCGCCCGCTCGGGGATCCCCGGCGAGCCGCGCCACCGAGGGGGAGGTGTTCGGCCTCGGCCGGGAGGGAGACGGCGGGCGGCGTCCCCTTTAAAAGCCGCGAGCGCCGCGCCACGGCGCCGCCGCCGCCGCCGTCGCCGCCGGAGTCCTCGCCCCGCCGCGCCGCGCTGCGCCCGGCTCGCGCTGCGCCCGCCGCTCTGCTTCCCACACCCGGCCGGGGATTGGCAGCCGCCGCCGGACATCAGCCGCCACAGGCTCCGCCGCCCACACGGACGACCTAGGCGCTAGCGCCTTGCGGATTACTGCGGGCTCCGAGGCACCCGCGCCCGCAGACCCTGCGCGGGTTGGAGCACCCGGCCGTGCGCGCCGCTGCGCCGTGGCCTCGGCTGCCCGGGCCAAGCCGGAGCCTAAGACCGGCGTGCAGAGCGCCGGGGAGCCGGGAGCCGAGCCCGAGCGCCGCGATGCCGATCACCTCCCGCCGTTGCTCGGGGGCCTGGGACGTGCCGGCCGAGGTGTGATCGTACCCCAGGCTGGCCACAAAGGGCACAGCGGCTTGGCCCGGGGGCGAGGAGAGCGAGGGGAGAGCGCAGCCACCCGCTTCGGCAGCCCGAAACTCGGCTCGACTCTCTGGAGAATGCGCCCGAGGACGCCGGAGCGCCGGAGCCGCGGTGGTTTCAACTGGCTAGCGCTAATGGGGGTGCACTGGAGGAAGGCAGAGTGATGCGGGGGGGCAACTCGCCCGGCACCAAGATCGCCGCTGCGCCCTTCCCCGGACCCGGCGTCTCCCAGGATGGCTGGCCCGAGCCATGGGCCCCGGCAGAGCTAGCGCCGAGCGCCCGACCCTCGCCCCCACAGTCCCGGAGCCAGCCCCCCGCGGGGCCACGCGTCCCGCGGGCTCTGGTTCCTAAGGACGACGACAGCACCAGCTTTTCCTTTCTCCCTTCCCTTCCCTGCTCCGCACTCCTCCCCCTGCTCGCTGTTGTTGTGTGTCAGCACTTGGCTGGAGACTTCTTGAACTTGCAGGGAGAGTAACTTGCGCTCCCCACTTCGCGCCGGTGCCTCTGCCCCAGCGGACCCAGCCTCGCCGCCTGCGAACCCCGCCGCCCCTCCACTCCACCGCTGGGCCCGACCCGAGACGCCTTTCCCTGCGTGCGGAGAGAGACTGCCCGGCCGGCACCCGGGAGGAGAAGGAGGAGGCGAAGGAAGGGAACCCGGTCCCTGCGCCAGGTCCTTCAGCCAGAGCTTTTTCCATGTGGAGGCTCTTTCAATGGACGTGTCCCCGCGTGCTTCTTAGACGGTCTGCGGTCTCCTAAAGGTAGACAACGTGGGCCGAGGCCGGGGCTGTGGGTGGGCGTGGGGCCCCGGCGGATGAGCCCCTCCCGGGGCCAGGTTGGGCCGGACGTAAACAGAGCAGGTCCACGTGCAGCCGAGCTCCTGCGGGGATGCCCCCATCCTACCGCCGCCGGGCGACCGTCGGCTTTGCACTCCCGGCTCGCACTTTTCCGCCCCTCCTCCCTCCCTTCTTTTCGGCATTTTATTAGGGCTGTTAACACTTAGATGATTTTATTTTTAAGGCAAAGAAATCCCTTGGAGAGGGTGGCCCCTGGATTTCACCCGTTAGCTGCCAACCTGTACACCTTGCCGTGGCGATCCCTTCTGACTTTTTCAAGTTTCTCCGGGAGACCTGCGCTCTGTACTCAGAGCTGCGTCCCATTTGGGAAAATATTAGAAGTTGGGATTCTCCCTGTTTGTTTCCAGGAATGCGAGGGGGCAGTTCTCTCGTGCCACCTTGTGCTGACACGGGAATTAATAGATATTAGCCATCTACGTAATCCTATGAAGATACCTGCGTATCTTGACTGCATTGGGGGGAGGGGGTTCGGGGATGGAGTGGCCTGCCCTGACACCTCTGAGGTTAGAGACGTGGGCCACAGGTTGCAAGTGACTTCGGAAGTTGTGCCCCTGAGTTTACTGGCTCTGGAAGTTATAGACCGTGTGTGTGTATCAGGAAGTTCTATACAGTGCCTCTAAGGAAGTCACATGCACCATTTGTGTTTATATGCCAGCGAGCGCTGTGTGATTGGGTTAGTTTAGGGGACGGAGGGGTGTGAGACCAAACGGTGGTTTCCCCAGGTTCCCTGCACAGGCTGTCAGCGTGTCACAGAAAGAAAAGGTGACAGTCACTGACGCGGGGTGGGGGGTGGGGGTCAAATTTTGTCAGACGGATTGAGAATGGAATGGGAGGGTGAAATCCATCTGGCTCAGGAACTAAGGGTCTTCCATTCTCCTAAACGTTTGAGCTTCAGCTCCTCTGAAGTGTCTCCGCGAGTGTTGTCAGCCGGGTGGGCACCCTGGAGGAGGAAGCAAGGGGACCGAGCGGGAGCCGGGACCGCGGGGGCGGAAGGGGGGAGGGCTGGGCGGAGAACTCCGTGACTCACGTCGGCCCTGTCCTCAGGTCGACCATGGTGGCCGGGACCCGCTGTCTTCTAGCGTTGCTGCTTCCCCAGGTCCTCCTGGGCGTTGCGGCCGGCCTCATTCCCGAGCTGGGCCGGAGGAAGTTCGCGGTGTCTGCTGGCCGGTCTTCGTCCCAGCCCTCGGACGACGTCCTGAGTGAGTTCGAGTTGCGGTTGCTTAGCATGTTCGGCCTGAAGCAGAGACCCACCCCCAGCAGGGGTGCCGTGGTGCCCCCCTACATGCTGGACCTGTACCGCCGGCACTCGGGCCAGCCTGGCGCGCCCGCCCCGGACCACCGGCTGGAGAGGGCAGCCAGCCTCGCCAACACCGTGCGCAGCTTCCACCACGAAGGTGAGGCTTGGAGCCGGGGCGCGGGGGCGGAGACGGGGGCGGGGAGTCGTCCATCCAAGCGCCCCACAGTGGGCAGACAGCAGGCGTCCCTGGAAGGGCAGCTTGGCCGGGGCGCTGCAGACGTTTCCATGTTTGCCTCTGTAAGAACCTTTACGAACCTGACATTCACTCACTGCCTGTGTGGCGGGAGAGCCAGGGATTCCCCTTTGGTAAATCTGCACCCTTTTCCTGGCTTGCAGCCAGAAGAGCGACTCCTCCTCCAGGAACTGGAGAGAAATCAAGTGATGGGGAAGATGAGGGCAAAAGGCTTGCCCCTAGTCAGCTAAACGTGCAAGAATTCCATAGTAGAAGAATGAGGAGGGGGGCAGATTGGGATCTCTTTAGGTCTGTTTGGAAGCCTTTGCTCTATAAATCTGCTTCTCTTGCTTAAGCCGGGGTTTCAAGCATGACAGAGCCAAGGGCAGAATTTTCAGAGATAGTATTGAAAAATCAAAGCCCAGGACTCCAATGTCTTTCTAATTTACAGTAGATCTGGACCTGGTTTGGAAGATTTCAAATCCCTATCTAATCCTCGTGGGAGATCAATTCCACAATCAATCTTATTGTTTCCACAAAGACTTTCTTGTCTTGTGCTTAAATCTGAGATGAACTCCGGAGTAGAGACAAGGCTAGCCTTCAGATAAAAGCTTTTGCAGCAACTGCCTGTTTTCCTTCATGTGCACTGAAATGTGGGTTTTTTTTTTTCTTTTATGATACTGGATGTGGTTCTTTTAAGGTAGGATGTTTATACTTGTTTCATCAGAAAGGCATTTAGTGGATTTGAAATGTCTTAGAGCAGCTAGTGAGATCTGTTGTACCCAAGTTCTTAGGGCAATTGGTCAAAAATATTTTCCACTTCAATTCTTTTTCTAGACTTTTAAATGCTCCTTTGGCTTAACACATTCTAAATGAGCTCAGGTTCGTTCAAGTTCTAGAGAATGGTCCAAAGATGTATATCACAGAGCAGCCACTTGTAGGATATCAGGGAACTGGGATATTGTTCTGGTTTTCTTGCCTTGCCTTGCTGAGGTGGTCAATTTCAAGTGGAAATCTACCCTCTGATATAAACAAATCAGTAGTGTCACAGCCAGGCATTTTCTGCCAGTGTGAAGGAGAACTTATACTTGTGAGAACAGTCAATAGTGGGAAGGGGTCCTAAAGGCCGGTCACATAACAAAAGGGACTTCATCAAGGCAGCTATACATAGTGAAGGGGACATGAATTGAAAAATCAATTCATTTTTCAGCACATTTCTAAGTGAGGTGCTGTCTGCTAGCAGAAATCATATTTGAAAGGAAATAAGATCTCATTTTACTCCTTCAGGATTCATCCACTGAAAGCAGAAGTTGTCTGTTGTCATGCAGAAATGTTCTTGTTCCTGTACATTCTGTCATCACCACCTTGGGGAGATTATAGATCCAGCTCATCATTCCCAGCTGCTGCTGATTAGAATTGTTTCTCTGGATAGAAAAGTAATAAGAATTGCTATTTCAGCCACCTCTCCTGGAGATATAGCATGGAAACCATTCTGAACTTTATTTTTAAGGCCAAGAAGGCACTGTGTGTGTCTCTTAGAACTTTAAAGGAAGATAGATCATTTAAGGCATTTGACACCTAAAAACGTTCAGTTGCATGAGGATTCCATCAGTGAAGTCTGCATATTTCTCCTTCCTCTGGAAGTGGCTCGACCAAAACTAAACAGTCTAGAACTTATTGGAGTGTATAATTTTAACTTAAAGAGCCTGCTTGAGTTTATAAGTCAGAATTTATGTCTTTAAACGTGTAAATGTTATGCACCAAATAGTGCAGAAGTTACCAACTTGCTTAAAATCAAGTTGCAATAATAACTTCAGATCTTTATGAAATTAGATAATAAAAAAAAAGCTATGTAATGTTTGCCCCAAATTTCAACAAACCCATTCCTTTTCTTCTTAAGACTAGCATATAATCATTAGGCTACAAATTGCCCTTTTTTGAAGACCGTTTCATTTTTACGTAAACCAGAATTTGGTTTTTGTAAATATTCTTGTTTATAAAACATCCATGCATGGCACTAAAAAATCTTTTAATAAACCATGTGATTAAGGCTGCAGGTTTAAGAGCAGAATTTGGTTCCTAGAGCCTTTGTGGATGTTTTTTTGGTAAAGGACCTGATTACGAGAATTACCTGTTGGTTTTATTTGCGGGTGGGATCTGGGTGATTTGGCGAAATACAAGACAAGAAGTATCATGATGGCATTCTTTCAACCGATGTGTGAAGATAATGGGTCTACATCATAGGTGATCTGACACAGAAATTATCAGTTGTCATTTCTCCTATTAAGCTTTGTCTAGTCCTTTCTCCAGTGGCTTTTATTCGGGAGAGCCCAAGCGCTGGAAAATTTTTCTTTTTTCAAAGTTGTTAAAAAGTGCTTCGGAACTGCCACTGAGGATAGAAAAATCACTTCTTCAACTGGAAACAGTGTTTTGTGTTTTGCTTGTAGTTAAAAACACATTGAAATTGGTTGACTTGATTGGCCTTGCAAAAAATCTTCATTCTTTCCTGTCAGATTGGAATATGGAAGGACCACGCGCTCGCTCTCCAGACTCTGAAGGACACAGTTCTCTTTTTGCCCAAAATAACTGAATTATTTGCCTCTATGACTGAAGCTTTGAAATAGAGATTAACCCCGTTCCCACAAATGTAATTTTCTTGAAAATATTCATTTAAAAGGAAAGTTCAAGAAACAACCACTGCTCTTTGATGGAGCACTGGTATCACAAATTCCCAGTGCAACCAAAGGATTTGGACACATACACCCCCCCAAACCAGTGCTCACTTGGGGTGCTTCCCTAGTGTCCCCAGGTATTTCATTGTGATTGTGAAAGGCCCCCTTTAGGTAGAACAGGCATTCTATTTGGAAATGCTCATAGAGATTGAGGCTTTGGTGCCCAGAGATAGTTCTTGCACTTATGTTTTCCATTTTGCCTCGTTTTTAGTGGTTCCTCTCTGTTCCCCCTTGATCCCTCCTCATTGAGCTATTTTGTCTTTTTAAGACTTTCCCTTTGTGTGTTTCACCAAATAAGCAACAATAAGAGGGCCCTGGATCATTCCAAAGGTGTTGGAGCTAAGAGAGTGGGTAGAGGCCAAATCAGGGTTGGTGACAACGACCATGCTCTTTCTTTTAGCTGCCATCTCCTTTGTTGTCTTTGTTTTTTTAACTGATTCATTTTAACCTTTTGTATTTTATCGTTGTTTTTCTCCTTGATACATCAATTCTCTAACCATTATTTTATATTTTGGAAAATTTTATTTATTATTCTCCACTACTTTCATTTTATTTCAGGGCAGTGATTTCCAACCTTACTGATTTACTAGAACATTCCCAGGTTTTTATTGTTGTTTTCTTAATGGACATTTTTTGTCTAAAGAGTGTTGCAAAATTCTCAAAATGTAATGACAACTCACTTTTTGCTAAAACCCATCAAAACTTGTCCTCATCATACTGTAGGACAAACAGGCAGTCACAAAATATCAGTGGTTCCACACAAGATCTGTATGTCCCAGTGGCCCCTGCCACTTTACCTTTCTGCTTTACTTTTCTGTTCTGTCTGCTTCTTCCACCATTTCTATCCCTTTAACTGGGACAGAACATGCCCTACCGTTATCACTGTGTTAAATATAAATCTGCCTCTAATGGTTTTGACTTTTGCTTGAGTTTTTGACTCCTCCCCTATGTTAGATGGTGCCGTCTAGTGGCCAGAAACTTGGGAGCTGCAGTAGACTCAAGTTCATAGCTATGTTCTTAGTTTACTAGCTCTGTGACCTTAGGAAAATCACATAACCTCTCTGAGCTCCAACTATTTCATTTACAAAATGGAGCCAGTAACAGTTCCTCTCTAACTGATTTGTCATAAGGTAATTCATATAAAGTTCTTAGTGCCAGACCTGGCACAAACAACCATTCAGCACACCTGCTGTCATTATCGTGATGACTTGTTTCTTTATGTCCTATTCTCCCCTGGTCTAGGGAAGAGGAGGCCAAAGTGGACCTAGGCTAGCTGAGGGAATTCAATCTTGTCTTTTTGAATGTAGGTGAATAATTGACAGCGTAGATGATTAAGTTAGAACTTCACTTTTTGGAGGAGAGGTCAAATGTCATTGTTGCCTTATTTTTCTTTACTTTCCCACATTTTTGTAGCCATAGCTCCATCTATTTGGATAAGAACTTAGAGGTTCAAGAACCCATGTCTAAGATAGGCTGGAATCCTCAGATCCCTTGGCAAGTGCAGCTTATTCAATAAGGGTTATTTACAGAGAATTAATAATTGTATATACCTCCAGAAAAGCATACATTACCTACTTAGGTAAATACTCCATATTTTCAGAATCCCTAGGCTTGTTGTGGTGATTTGCAGATTCTTTACTTCATTTCAAAACGTTCAGATTTTTTTCTGCCTTCTAGAAAAATTTCATGTTCCCTTGAAGATCAAAGGAGAGGGTAGTAGGTGCCCTAACCTTGGTCAGTTGTTTTCCTGGGTTTGGGGGTTCCTATGACTTTCTGACTTATCTCTGTGACCAGAGTCTGCAGTCAGGGATCTTGTCATGGAGGCCTTTGTATTAAGGAGGGATAGTGGTCCTTCAGGGATTAGGCTGACTGAGATGAAACTGCACAGTTGGAGAGGGATCTTCACATTACTTGTTAATGTTTAATAGTGTAATTTTTTCCTTTGCTAAGTGATTATCCTTTTGGCCACTTACCTCCAATGAGATTTTGAAGCACATGAAACTGCTTTTTTATAGGTTAAATCCAGTTGAATGGTGGTAGTTTTGTATAATTCAGTCTCATATTAGTCTTTTGGAGGGTTATTGTTCTATTTAATGCCCCTTTTATACCCATCCTCTTTACTTCATTTACTTGTCTCTCGTGCTTACCTGGGAGATTGTTCCTTCATCCTCCTCCTGGCTGTGTGTGTCTGTGTGTGTCTGTGTGTGTGTGTCTGTGTGTGTGTGTCTGTGTGTGTGTGTGTGTGTGTGTGTGTGTGTGTGTGTATGATTTCTCTGGGCACCTTTGTTAATACAGCTGTTCCCCAAAGGCCCTGGATAATGTGCTGTTCCTTCCTCTCCTTAAAAGAAGAGAAAGCGCTTTTAGGTGTGCCGGGAGCAGCGAAGTCAGTTGCCCGGGTCCAGGCCTTGGCTTTGTGTCATTGCGTCTGATGGGTGTGCAGATTTTTAGGTCACTCTTCTTTTCTCTGGTAGCTGGTGGCTTCTCTGCTGAAAGAATGCCTTCAGGGAAAACATCAGAGGGCTCCTGAATTGCAGGGAGGAAAGGAAAGAAGGGGCTAAACACAACCCTTGATACTTGTCGGAGCCACAGAGGAGAGCTCTGGTTGATTGGTGGGAGGATTATTTTAAAAATAGTGCCTGGCCAGAAGTACCATTAGCCAGCAGCGGGGTTTAGAGCGGCTCCCCAAAGGTATCCGTACGGGTACCGGTTAGCAGGCTTGAGGGGACAGTGGGGGACTCCCTTCTTGGCCTGATGGTCTCCCTGTCCAAGGAGAGGCGATTTAGATCTTTCTGTTCTGAGTCTGGCTGCTCACCCCTGGCCTCAAGTCTTACTCCTTGGCCAACGCTAATGGTTCTTCTATTCATTTCTATATTATTTAACAAAAAGGCACTTTAAAATATGTTCCTGGGACTTCCCTGGTGGCGCAGTGGTTGAGAGTCTGCCTGCCCATGCAGGGGACACGGGTTCGTGCCCCGGTCCGGGAAGATCCCACATGCCGCGGAGCGGCTGGGCCCGTGAGCCATGGCCACTGAGCCTGCGCGTCCGGAGTCTGTGCTCCGCAACGGGAGAGGCCACAACAGTGAGAGGCCCGCGTACCGCAAAAAAAAAAAAAAGTTCCTGGCAATTTATACTTGCATGTGAAAAACGTTCTTTAAAACCTTTAGCCTCGAAGGGCAGTTCACCAGCTTCCAGCATTACCTCACCTCGGAGCTGCTAGAAATGCTGCATCTCAGGCCCTACCCCAGACTTACCCACTGAATCAGAATCTGCATTTGAACAGTTAAGGTGTCCTATAGGTGTTTTGCACAGAGGTTGAAGTTTGAGAAACGTCCCATTAAAGCATTCCTCCATAATTTGGTATAAACCACCCCTGTTGACCTTAGCTTGCAGTGATGACTGTTGCTTTGATGATGAAGGTTTACACAGGTAGAATCTTTGAGTGAGCGATCTGAAGTGATTATCCTTTGCTAAAATGTCTAAATTTTGTGAACAATGAATAGCCGTTTGGTTCAGGAGAAATACAACCAGAAAATTAATGAAAATATGGTTTCCTCTTATGGTGATGGCAGGGCCAAATAGATTTTGTTAGCACTCAGGTTGGATCCTGAATGAAGCAGGTAAAATTTGTTGACAGTGAAATAACAGGATGTGATAAAGCTAGAAGAAAGTAAACCCAAATATCCCAAATTCTAGTGCTGTTTACTATCAATTTAATAATAATGTGCACCTTTGATGATTTGCAGACTATACATTCAAGGTGCTATGTTATATTTTATTGTTTGCTTGACAAGCAGTACTCCTTAAAATTGAAATTCTGGAATTTTAAATCAGGAAGAACTTTTATGAATAGCTCACTTGAATGACTATTTTAAAATAATGATAATAGATATAAAATGATTATTCTGTAATTAGATTATCCCTTACATCATGAATGTCAATAATGACATTTCTGTAGATTTTTATAAATTTGGGAGAGATTTATCTGTATCCTGTAGCCTATTATTGGGTAGGTGTATAATTTTAATATGGTTTATTTTTTTTTAAAGATAAAGGAATTACAAACAGAAGAGAATTATTTTTTTTTTCCCAAAAGCATCTGCAATGAGATTTTGCTTTTGAGGTCATAAAGAGGTGAGAGAAGAGACAAAGTTGGGAAGTTATTTCTCTTGAAATCATCCAGCCTTAATTACTACAGTGTCCTAGTACCACCCTTACGTTTCCAAAGAAGTAGATCCCTGTAAATGCCTTTGTCTCTGGACTTTTGAGTAAAATAGTAGGGTGTACTTTGCAAAATGTCATCGTTGATGTTGAGTTTCAGAGTCTTTAATTAGGAAACTGAAATCTGTATATCGAGATTTGTAAATCATCTAAATTGCAGAGTAATGTTTTAGAATACTGCTTAAGGGATTGACATTAAAGCCTTTTTCTTTTTAAGAAATGCAATAATTTCCTCAAATCCTCACTCATTAGACCTCTATTAACTATAGTGCTGACTTTTTTTTTTTTTTGCCCTAAAGTCTGTGAATTCCAAAGAAATGCTTCACCATTTCCCCCATCATTATAGCCACCTGGAAGCAGTATTCACGTATTAGATTAAACACGTAACAGTGAATTGTGAAATTTTGTTTCATGGTGTGTATATTGACATAAATGTATAGAAAAGGGAGGATCATTTCTTTATCTAAAGGGCAAATTTTAACTTTCTGGCTGCAGATTTTTACATGTGTTAAATCAAACCCTGAAGTGATGTATATAAATCCTTATATACAATCAAATTGTCATACTTGCCTTACTGAATGATTTTTCCTTTTTTCTACTTTTTTCCATTAAATTAGAATCTTTGGAAGAATTGCCAGAAATAAGTGGAAAAACAACCCGTAGATTCTTCTTTAATTTAACTTCTATCCCCACTGAGGAGTTTATCACCTCAGCAGAACTTCAGGTCTTTCGGGAACAGATGCAGGAAACTTTGGAAAACAATAGCAGTTTCCATCACCGAATTAATATTTATGAAATTATAAAACCTGCCACAGCCAACTCCAAGTTCCCTGTGACCAGACTTCTGGACACCAGGTTGGTGACTCAGAATGCCAGCAGGTGGGAGAGCTTTGATGTCACCCCTGCCGTGATGAGGTGGACAGCGCAGGGGCTCGCCAACCACGGGTTTGTGGTGGAGGTGGCCCACCCAGAGGACAGCCACGGGGTCTCCAAGAGGCACGTGCGGATTAGCAGGTCTTTGCACCAAGACAAGCACAGCTGGTCACAGAGAAGGCCTTTGCTGGTCACTTTTGGCCACGATGGGAAAGGACACCCTCTCCACCAAAGAGAAAAGCGTCAGGCAAAACACAAACAGCGGAAACGCCTCAAGTCCAGTTGTAAGAGACACCCTTTGTACGTGGACTTCAGTGACGTGGGGTGGAATGACTGGATCGTCGCCCCCCCGGGGTATCATGCCTTTTACTGCCACGGGGAGTGCCCTTTCCCCCTGGCTGATCACCTGAACTCCACAAACCACGCCATCGTCCAGACGCTGGTCAACTCAGTTAACTCTAAGATTCCCAAGGCGTGCTGTGTCCCAACAGAACTCAGTGCCATCTCCATGCTGTACCTTGACGAGAATGAAAAGGTGGTATTAAAGAACTATCAGGACATGGTTGTCGAGGGTTGTGGGTGTCGTTAGCACAGCAAAATAAAATAAAATAAAATAAAATAAATATATATATATATATATTTTAGAAAAAAGCAAAAAAAAAAAAATCAAGTTGACACTTTAATATTTCCCAATGAAGACTTTATTTATGGAATGGAATGGAGAAAAAAAAAACAGCTATTTTGAAAATATATTTATATCTACGAAAAGAAGTTGGGAAAACAAATATTTTAATCAGAGAATTATTCCTTAAAGATTTTAAAATGTATTTAGTTGTACATTTTATATGGGTTCAACCCCAGCACATGAAGTATAATGGTCAGATTTATTTTGTATTTATTTACTATTATAACCACTTTTTAGGAAAAATAGCTAATTTGTATTTATATGTAATCAAAAGAAGTATTGGGTTTGTACATAATTTTCCAAAAATTGTAGTTGTTTTCAGTCGTGTGTATTTAAGATGAAAAGTCTACATGGAAGGTTACTCTGGCAAAGTGCTTAGCACATTTGCTTTTTTTTTTTGCAGTGCTACTGTTAAGGTCACAAGTTCATGTCCAGAAAAAAAAAAAAAAGTGGATAATCCACTCTGCTGACTTTCAAGATTATTATATTATTCAATTCTCAGGAATGTTGCAGAGTGGTTGTCCAGTCCATGAGAACTTACATCCTTATTAGGTGGAATATTTGGATAAGAACCAGACATTGCTGATCGAATATAGAAACCCCCCACCCCTTAGTTTGCAGAAAGAGTAAAGCAGGACCAATAGAAATAATTAAGAAAAGATGAACCTGCAGGAAAGTGAATGATGGTTTGTTGTTCTTCTTTCCTAAACTAGTGACCCCTTCAAAGGGGCTGGTCTGGCCAAAGTATTAAATAAAACATAAGATTTCGTCATTATTGATATTGTGGTCATGTATATTTAAAATTGATATCTAGTGGCCCTCATGAAGAGTTGAAAATTGATTTGTATTTTACTTTTACCTCACCTAAGAGCTCTTTATGCTCAAAAGGACTCAATTTTCTAACTGCCTCTCCACAGCAAAATTGTTTTCTGCCTACCCCTGTTCTCTGTTCCATCAGCTTGCTTTTCTTTCCAAGGTTATGTGTTTGAACACATTTCTCCAAATGTTAAACCTATTTCAGATAATAAATATCAAAGCTCTGGCATTTCATTCTATAAAGGCCAACCTGTAAGAGAAAATGGTGCATTTGTACAGCGTTCACAAAGATTACCTTGTGTTTGCATTTTTGCTTCTGAGGCTACTCATTTTGGAGGGAGGTAGGGAGAAGGCAAGGAATAGTTGGAAATTTGCAGGCAAGTCATTGGCTAATTCCTAGGAATTAATCAATGATTTAGTATTTCACATGAACCTCTTTGGGGCAGGAAGATTTAAGAGAAAACCGAAGCAACAAAAATCAAGCCAAACCTGGGGAACCCAAGATAAAGTTTCAGAGATGATATCCCATGCAGTAGAGGCAATGGTGCCAAAAAATTAGAAAGGGAAAGTGTCTGAGATCAAGCTTCTACAAGGACATCTGCCAGTTGGACTGAAGCCCAAGCAGAATGAAGTCGAATTAGGCCGCTCAGAATGAACACATACCAGTGGCAGGGCTTCTGTGCTCTGGGTTGAAATCAGACCCAAGGAAGGGTTCGGTGGGTATGCTTGTATGGCCAGGGGACCCACAAGCCCACAATTTTACTGGAAGTATTTTAAGGTCAATTTCTAGGACTTTGTGTCACCTCTGATCCTGCTGTGATTGGTGAGGCCTAGTTCTAATTTCCTTTCCTAGCCCTTCCTTGATGCGGCTGAAAAAAAGTGTGTTAGTAAAGGAACAGAGTGTTATCATCAGATTCGTCCCAGGAATTAACTTGCAATGACCCTGTTACATTTTGGGTTATATTTTGGGTGTGATAGATTTAACCCTTGTTTTGAGATTACGTAGATCATATTTTTCTAAAAAATTAGTACAAGTTATCTTTTATTCCTTCCACTGTTAAAATCTTTTAGTTTCTTTTTATCCCTATTCTATTGCTCTTTATGTATCATTGGTGTTAGACGCCCCTGTGGAGGGCGGGATCGTCTTTGTCCCTTGGCATTCTTCACCCTCTCTTGCCACGGGTGTGAGGGGCAGGCTGCACAGTCGTAACATCTTAAAAAATAATAACCCACGTTTTCTCATCTCCAAATACTCTAGATAAGAGTTGTAAAAGTACAGCACAAGAATTTCCATACATTTGGCAGTTCCGTCCCTTTTTATTTCTCTGCTTCATTGGGTCTGATTTTCTCGGTTAAAATGATTCTCAAATGTTCTTTTCTCAAACGGTTCTCAAATGGTTCGTGCATAATATATATGTGTAAATATATATAGACATATATATGTGAATATATATAAATATATACACAAATATATGGGTAAATATACAAATATATGTGTGAATACATATAAATATATGTGTAAATATATATAGACATATATGTAATATGTATAAATATACATATGAAGATATATGTGATTAGTATTACATATATATAGATGACGGCACTTTCAGTTTAATTTCAGAGATTTTTTTAATAGTTGAGGACTCTGACCCTCTTGGCAGCTCATTTGAGAAACATAATATTCTTACATATATTCTACATTCCTATAGACGTTTTGTCTCACATTCTTCATTCTGAGAAAAAAAGTGTCATAACTAACCCCATGGCACTGAATGTCTTCAGTTTTCAGTCACTATTCTATAGGAAACTTTGAATCTTTTTAGAGTTGGCTTTTCAAAAAATGTAGTAAGTTTCTGAATTTGGGGAGATCACCTTTCAAAATTAAGTTGTGTCATCTCGTTTTGTGCTTGTCTGGGCTGTGTGCACCTCCCTGGCATGGTTTTAACCTGTATGGCAGGCCCAGATTGCTCTGTTCATTTTTTGCCTTCAAAATTGGGGAAGAAGAAGATGAGTCGTTTACAAATTTCTCTGTGCTTCCATTTTTGCGTAATTTCTACTACATTTGCTGCTTTAAATTGTACCTCAGGAGGCCAAGAGTGGAGAGATGATCTATCAGTCTGGTCTAGGTAGCAGGCTACATCATTACTGGATAATCTAAGTGTTCCATATCTTTTTCCTCAGCTTTTTATTGGAGGTGGAAAAATCATTTGTGCATTTCACAGCACTTTTTAAAATAGTGTATTTCTATTCTAGAGTCATATTAATGTTAAAATATTGATTCATGGAGTGTTAGATGCCACAGCCCCCCAGTCTGTTATAAGGCAAAAGGAACCTAGCGTTGCAGTAAAGAACAATTTAAGTGTAGAAATAAGTGTGACATGGATAGGCAATCACAAAGAAGTAGGACTGCCCTGGCACTATTCTATTCCTTTTCTGCTTTATTTTTTGCAGGGGGCAGGTAGGGTGAGATGGGATTAATGCAGGTTTGCTTCACTCAGGTAAATTGCTTTTCCTCTTGCCTGCACCCCACTGACATAAATTATAGCCTTATGGTTTTCTCCATGGCAGAGTTTTCTCACTGTTTCCCTGCCCTGCAAACTTCAAAGTGAACTTCTACTTAACTTGGGGGACCAATGCTCTAAATAAAACTTTTAGATTTTAATGTGCATGCGAATCACCAATACTAGCTCCAGGAGAATGCAGCCTTGATGTGTATACAGACCCCTTGGGATCATGTTATAACATAGGTTCTGTTGCCATGAGTCTGGGGTGGGGCCTGAGATTCTGCATTTCCAACACATTCCCAGGTGTAGCTGCCTTTACCCACCGGCTTAAGGTCTTACACATTGAGTAGCAAGGCTGTAAGAATTCTCAATCACAACAGCAGAAAGCGGGACTAAGTTTAGGCCCCTTGCTAAGAAATAGCACTAAAAGGAAAAACAAAACAAAACAACAAAACCTGTATACAGGATGGCATTTGGATACATTTTATCTGAAATGATGCCCTACATATTTTTTTCAAAGGCATTCTTTTCCCCCACAAGATGACTGGCAATTTTGTGTTCTAGCCACCCTCAGACATGAAAACACTTGGTTGCTTATCTTGTAAAATCTGCTCAGCTTGCTTGCTTGGGCATGTATGTAGTCAGTTTAGTCAAATACGTGTCAGTACATCTATGTGGATGGGGGAGCAGGTGCAAGCCCTTAACGTACTTTTAAAAAGTTTTAACACTTAAGTCAGTCCACTGAGTTGATCCCGTGTGATCTTAGTGCCAAGCGTCTGAGTTAAAAGTTTTCCCTTTGAAGGCAGCAAATAGATGTCATACATTTGAAGCATTTGTTTATACTAAAAATGATGCTTTATTTTTTTTTCAAGTTCTAAGACAGTTCACTCTACAGCACCATTGAGCCTAGAGGGTGATATAAAGCTTCCCAAGCTAGTATTTGACATTTGCTTTAATGGATATTGGAATTTGTGATGCCACGGTTGGCTTCGAAGAAGGTGCTGAAGTGAATGGGCTCTGACTAGAAAAAGTTAAAGGAATTGACTTCCATCTGCAAAGGGGGTCAGCAAAGAAAGAACTTTGTCTTGGCCCCTCTTTTGTAGCAAAACATCTTAGGAAGGTCATCTGTTTAGTAGCCTCATTTTACTTTCTAAGGGAGCACTTTGAAGGTTTCTTACAAGCAACTCAGATTTGAATATTTGTTGAAGAAATGCTGAAATGAATGAATCCTAATCTCAAATACACTCTTTATATACATATATAACGTAGACATATATCGATATAGATATACTCACACAGATATATAGATATATAGATAGATAGATATACCTACGTTTTCTCTTGCAGATATATATACCCCAGGGGAAAAAAAATCTTGGTTTGTTCCTGTCTGGGGTCCAAATGCTGAGTGTAGGGTGCCTAATTTTGTATCCATTGGGTCTATCATTTCGTTTAGGTCTCCACACTTTGGACTGAGTCCTTCTGAGGTGCGTGAGCAGTGTGCCAGATATTGACTTGAACGCCACTTCCAGCCCGTGTTTGCCCTGCCTTCTGGGCCACACTCCAAGCAGTGCCAGGACTGCATTCTCGCTGCAGTGCGTGCCGATGAGCAGCTCTCTCTGCAAACCGCCCATTGCTGAAAGCTCCCCTCGTGAGGAACAGGCTCTCATCTGGTCTGCATTTACACTGGAACTGCTTGGCCACAACACGATGAGAGAATAATTATTGAACTATTTTACTGTACAACTATTTCCAAATTGTTGATTCTTTATTGATTTCAGGAGGCAAGCTAATTGCCCCATGGCAACTTGATGTGAACATTTAATGAAGATCAGGAAACAGAGTTTATGAAAAGCTTTGTATAGTCACTGCAAAGTTTCAAGAACTGTTTTATACTTCCTGACAGTGCTGGGCCGAGCTTAATGGTTTGTTTTTATTACTTAAGAGTGTAAACCTTGCTTTAGCCCGGTGTGTGGAAACTATACCCTCATCCCACATTACGCATTTTCGAGTTGCTTTTTCCTCACTCCCAACTTCCTTTCCTGCCATCTACAATCAGGACTTGTTCTGTTTTAATTGTCTGAAAGCAAGTTTCTATCTTTGCACCCTGAGAACCTTAATACACACACACTCCTAAATAAGTGTCTGCATTGTTTCACTTTGTTTTGGGTGGAGTTTCTTTTCGGCACTTGGTTGCTAGACAACCAACCAGACAAAAGTTAAAGATTGAAAAGGCATTTTTAAAGATGTCGAATCTCGGCTGCTGAGCTGTTTTATCTTTGTCTTTATATGGAAGGCTTAGTTCTCTTACCAGGTTACCCTGGTCTTTTGTTGCCGAGATGGCTGGTAGAAGATTTGTTGAAGTTGAGCTCTTAAAGCATTAGCTGTTTGAGAACTTTCTTAAGTGTTGTTCCCATTTGCTGGAACACACTTCCCACCTGGATGGACAAAAAAAAAGCCAGCTTAGTTTCCAAGGGTGTGTTTTAAATCACTAATAAAGTGAGCTCCAGCCCCCAGCTGCTTCAATTGTTGCAAGGCAAAGAGGTAGAGAAAAGATTGGAGGCAACATTCAGAAACACAAGACGTCAGTTTATGGAGAATCCTATCTCCATGAAGCTGCATTTGGTTTTTGGTAGATAACATTGGAAATGCTTTTAAAAATTCTTAAAAGTCTAATTCTAAATCAAAGTCACTTAAACCATCATCATTTCAGTAAGATGTTTCAGGAGCACATTATAAATACCCAATCTTTAAACATCTGCCAAGTTGGACGTGTGTTCACAAGTTCATCTTGCATGTGTACACAATTTGTAGCTGACGTGCTTGTGCTTTGCTCACTTCAGGTCTACCCTTTTCCCTCCTCCATCCTCTGAGATGCTGTCTTTCTGCCTCTCCTCTTCGCAGGGTTCCCTGTGCTGTAATTCAGTCAAATCCATGGAAAACTTTATCAGCTTTTCTGAATCATTTACAGGCAGGATTTCCTGGCATGGGAATCAAACAGGGAGCCCTGAAGTTTGTTCGTCATAGACTGCCTTGGAAATTAGGATCTTCTGAAGCCCATCTGGCCTGTACATACCAATTTGATAAAATGTTCTCCTCTAAAGAAATCTTACTACTGACTTACTTAAACATTGCTCAGTCACTTGGCTTCACCAGTAAACCTACTGTCCTCACTAGCACATTTGTCTTGTCAATATTAGGAGGCATGACAATAATGATGTTTCAACATCAAGGCCCTGAAATGAATCAGACTGCAAACCTCATGACAATCAAAGGGTGAGCTAAACAAAAATAAGAAAATAGGCCCAGGAGAAAATTCCAATATTTTCTAGTCTCAAAGGATTTGCTGTGTGTTTACCTGAAGATCGCTTGGTTGAATAAAAGAAAATGGGGAGAACTGGAGAAGTTAAGCATTGTTTTGTGGTGAAAAGAAATACATATGTGAGTGAGATCAATGCAGCTTTTATGAGCAGAAGGGTGATTTTCAAATACCACCATTGCACAGTAACTCCTTCCTTGGTGATGCTACAAGTATTTTACCTGTGCAGAGAAGGCACAGAAGTGACTTTTGATACCTCCCTTTTTATTGAACTGTGGAGAAACTGAAAAAGAGTTTCAGTTTTGTTACCTGAAAAAGAGCTGAGACTAAAAATTCTAGAATCCTCTTACCAACAATAGCAACCCAGAGGAAAATGTGTTTCTGCCTTGCTGGGGAATAACATCTAAGTGAACTCTAGATCCTTTCTCTTTTGTACCTTTTATACCTGAATATCACTTTCACTGACTGGGTCAGGTTGAGGCCTGGATGTTCCTTTGTACCTTGGTGTACTCATGAGTTTGCTAAGATACTTTTAAGGGTGTGGCATGAAGGAGCAGAGAGGGGGTTGCCAGATACTCCCAAAATACAGGTGCATTCTCATAACATGGGGAGGGGGGCAGTGTCTCAAGGATCCCCCCTTCCTAGAACCACATATTATGTACCATTTCTAGGAAGTTCAGGGAGATGGTTGTGTTTCAGCCCCAGTGGTGTAAAAATAGGAGCCTCCCTCCATAGCAGCTGTTGCCAAAACACAATTCTCTCAAAGCTCCTGCCAAGTGGATCTGTGGGGGTTTGACTTCTGGGTCCCAAAGGACATCACAGGCTGTCCAGTGATGAGGTAAGTCAAGTGGTGGTCCTTGTTTAGCAGGAGTGGAAATTGATATATTTTGTCCCCATCACTTACATAATCTTCAAAAAACCAATTAGAATTTTCCTATACTTCTGTTTTACATTCAGCTCTCCCTCTGTCTCTCTTTCTCTCTCTCTCTCTTTCTCCCTTCTTCCGGGTACCAGGACAGTCTGGGAGATGAGGAAATGCATTTGGGAAAAAGGAGCTAGAAAAGCTAACCTGATCTGACACAAAAGGAGAGGGAATTGGTCCTATGTTGTCACCAATCTGAGAGTTTGCTGAACCGAAGTGTAACTCTGCTGAAGGTCTCTTCTGAGACGCCAGCTTGGACAGGGAACACAATCCTATCGTGATTTCCCTTTTTTCCAGGGTTGTAGGACTGAGTTTGGGGAAAGGAGTAATGCCACAGCCTTTCCTCGTGGAAAATGCTCATGGTGGGAGAGGAATTGCTCTGCTCCTCTCCATAACCCAGCCTATGGGATGCTGGGGGGAAGGGCCAGTCAGGCAGGTGGGGGTGGGGTGAGGTGGGAGGGAGCTGGCAGCCAATTGTCCATCAGCAGAGTATAAGCACAGACCAAAGTGCTTCTGCTTTGCAGGGAGAAGCCATGATTCATTTGATTTTAATTTTGACGTTAGCATTTTTCTCCTGACTCATTGATAATTTCATGTGAAATTTCAAAGGCTGAAACAGTTATTTACTTTTTAGGAACTTAAAACATTCACCAGGTGGAATACACTTTTCCCCCTCTGAAATGGAAGATGGACTAATGCTTCAATTAAAAAAACAAAGGCAAGGGGGCATTTTTCAGACCCTTCTCCTCCTGGGTCCTGCTGGCTCCTCTTCCCCAACACATCTTCTCTCTAACATTGACCAACTGTCAGGCAGCCTGTCTCATCTTCATGTTTCTCTTATCTTGAATTCCTTTCACCACTATATGGAATGTTACTGTAGGTATTTTTTAAAAGATGTTTCTTTATCAAGTTGAAGAAACCCTTCTATATTCCTGTGTTTTGAGAGTTTTTAACATGCAGAAGAGATGTGTTTTATGCTTCAATTGCTGAGATCACATGATTTTTCTCCTTTCCTCTGTTAATGTGGTAGATTACATTGATTTTCAAAATTTCAAACAGCCTCGCCTCACTGGAATAATCCCTACTTGGTCATTGTATAATACTTTTTATACATTGCTGAATTCTGCCTGCTAATATATTATTAAGGATGTGTGCATCCATATTCATGAGGAATATTGGTCTGCCTTTTTCTCTTTTTGGTACTATTTTTGTCTGGTTTTGTTATAAGGGTAATACTGGCTTCATAGAATGAATTAGGAAGTGTTCTCTCTTCTTGAATTTTCTGGACGAGATTGTACAAAATCGGCATTAATTCTTCTTTGACCATTTGGTAGAATTCTTCAGTGAAACCATCTGGGTTGAAGATTTCTTTTTTGGAGAAGTTTTAAATTATGAATTCAATTTCAATTTTTAAAATAATTATAGGGCTACTCAAATTTTCTACTGCATATTGAGTGATTTATGCTAGTTTATACTTCTCAAGGAATTGGTCCATTTAAATTGTCAACTTTATGTATAGAGTTTCTTGTAATATTCCTTTATTATCCTTTTGAAGTCTGCAGGGTCTGCAGTGATATCTTCTGTTTCATTCCAGATATTTTTAATTGTGTCTTCTCTTTTATTTTCTGTCAGACTTACTTTATAGAGTTTATTGATCTTTTCAAAGAACCAAATTTTTTGTTCATTGATTCTCTATTTTTTTCCTGTTTTCAATTTTTATTAATTTCTGTTCTTTTTTATTTCCTTCCTTCTTCCTATTTGGTTTATTTTTGCTCTTTGTTGTCTATGCTCTTGAGGTGAGAGCTTAGTTTATTGATTTGAGACTTTTCTTCATTCTTCATGTAAGCATCTAGTGCTACAAATTTCCCTCTCAACATTTCTTTATCTGTGTCTCACAAATTTTGATATGTTTTATTTTAACTTTCTTTCTATTGTTTTCAATGAGACTTCCTTGTTGACCCGTGGATTATTTAGAAGTATGTTTTTTAGTTTCCAAGTGTTTGAATATTTTCACTTTGTCTTTCTGCCATTGATTTCTAGTTTGATTGCATTATGGTCATAGAACATACTGTATTTGATTTCAAATATTTTAAATTTGTTAGCATTTGTTCTATTGCCAAGATTTGGTCTATCTTGGTATATGCTATGTGAGTACTTGAAAATGTGAATTCTGCTGTCATTGTGTAGAGTGTTCTGTGAATGTCTTTAGATCTTAAACCTTGTTGGTTGATGGTGGTGTTGAATTCTTCTCTGTCTTTGACTTTCTGTCTAGTTATTCTATCAAGTGTTGAGAGACAGGAGTTGAGATATTCAACTATAGTTGTGGATTTGTTGACTTTTCCTTGCAGGCCTACCAATTTTTGCTTTCATGTATATCACAGGCATAAAATATACTGCATCATATATCTTTTTCCATCCCTAACTAAAGTGAAGAAATCTTACCTCCCTGAATGTCACTTTACTCATCCCCATTTGTAATACAGATGTTTTAAATATTTCCTCTACAGTCATTGACAATCACATTAGACAATGTTATAATTTTTACTTTAATTATCAAACATAATTCAGAAAAATCAAGGAGGAGGAAAGTCTTGTGCTTAACCCATATACTTCCTCTTTCTGTGGACTTTCTTCCTTACTGATGTTCAAGAGTCCTTTTATCATTTGCCTTCTGTTTACAGTGCTGGCTGGGGAGGGGTCTGGATGCACCCTCACCCTGGGGCTGCTGCTGCCCATGGGGAAGGAGGAGGGGAGCTCCCTGTTGGCCTTTGCAATGGCTGCAAGTCCACCACAGAGCAAGGCAGCCAGGCCAGCACTTGTCCCACACCGCATGAGCAGCCAGCACTCTTCTTTAGCTATTCATTCAAAGTAGATCTGCTGGCAATAAATTCTTAGTTTTTCTTCATCTGAGAATGTCTAAAGTTTCCCCTTCATTCTTAAAGGATATTTTCACTGGGTATAAGATTCAGAGTTGGCAGTTCTTTTTTCTTCAGCACTTAAAAAAATCTTCTGCCCCTTCCTTTGGCTTCCATAGCTTCTGGTGAGAAATACACTGCCATTTGAATTGTTTCTCTCCTCTAAGGGATACCTCATTTATCTCCAGCTACTTTCAAGATTTTGTCTTTAGTTTCAGAAGTTTGACTATGATGTGTCTTGGAATGGATTTCTTTTTCTTTTTTTCTGTTTGAGTTTCACTCAGCTTCTTGAATCTACTGGACCCCACCAACCTCCCTTTTTTTTGCCAGATTTAGGAAAATTTTTGCCATTATTTGTTTGGGTATGTTCTCATCTTCTTTCTCCTTTTCTTCTAGGACTTTGATGACAGGGTCTTTTGTTATAGTTCCACATACCCCTGAGACTGTTCATTTCTTCCAGTCTATTTCCTCTCTGTTGTTTGGATTGGATAATTTCTATTGTTCTATTCAAGTTCATTGATTCTTTCCTCTGCCTTGTTTCTTCTTATGTTGAGCCCATCCACTGAGCTTTTTATATCAGTTATTTTCATTCTTTAGTTCTAAATTTTCCATTTGGTTTTCTCTCATGTCTTCTATTTATTTGCTGAAACTTTCTATTAATCATTTATTTTAGGTATGTTTATAAATGTTCATTGGGGCAGCTTTATGAAGGCTGTTTTAAAATCCTTGTCAGAGAATTCTAACATCTGTATCATCTTGGGGCAGCATCTGATGATTGTCTTTTGTCATTCAGTTTGAGCTCCTCCTTGTTCTTGGTATAAAAAGTGAGTTTTTAAAAATTGAAACCCAGACAGTTTGGGTGTGTTATAAGATTCTAGATCTTATTCAGATCTTGTGTTGTAGCAGCCCTCCTCTGACAGTGCTCTGGTGGGTGAAGGTGGCGGGTGCCACCACCTTACTGCTGGGTGAGGTTGGAGTCCAGGTTGTCCCCTCTGCCTCCACTGACACCCAGGGGGTGAGGGGATCTTTGTTGTTGTTGGTTGGGGTGGGATTTCAGGGTCCCTGAATGGCTTCCACTAATGCTGTGGGTTGGGGTGTTATTGTTACCACTTAATGTTGGTGAAAATCCTGACTCTCCATTAGGCCTCTTCTGACAAACGCTGGGGGAGAGAGGATTGGAGCCCCTGATTTCAACCTGCCAAGGGTGGATGTCTAAGCTCTCCACTTGGCCTTTGCTGGTGGAGGTAGGGGTTGGGCTGCAGTTTATTTCTGTGTTGCTTAGCTGGTGTAGACTGGTTGTTATCTAAAAGTTTTCTACCTTTCTAGACTACTCTGTTCCTTATCCTTTGGCCAGAGAGAGCAGGCTTCCCTTTGGTTTTTTTTTTTTTTTTTTTTTTCCATCTATGGTGTTGGTAGGGTGCCACTTCTCCAGTATTCAGTCTGGAATACATGAAGTGCTGAGAAACCTCAGGGAACTTACCACCTATGGTCTTCAGGTCCCAAGGCCTCTAGCTGGCCTGTCTTCCTCTTATCAACTTTAGGATCTTCTTATATTTGTTTTTAGTTTAGTTGTTTTTAGTTGAACTTAGCAGGAGGAGTAAGTAGAAGGATGGCTACTCCATCTTCCTGGAAACAGAAATCCCAGCAGGTAGGTTTCATTCAATCTCTAAATACCCTTACAAATTTGCAGATCAAAGGTGATACATTATTTCAATTTTCTAGAGGGAAAAATTGAGACACTTAGAGGTAATTTACCTGATCAAAGTTAGTTAGAAAGGTGACCTTGGCTTGAAGTAAAACCTTGGAATTTTAAACAGTTATTATTTTTCTTTTCCTTTTTCTTTCTCTGTTTGTTAGAAAGAAAAACACTGGGAATAGGTGTGGTGGGGGTGAGGTAGGAAGGAATAGTTACCAAAGAGAAGACTAAAGGATTACTTTTTGGCTTGGAAGCAGCAACTGTTTAGAATTACAAAGCTAGGACTTTTCAGGGGGATTCAACTGAACTTTGAAATGTTGTTAATTTCCACAGATTGATTATATGATCTTCATAGTTACTCATTTATGTCTCATCTTTTAAATGAGTGACTTTGATTATTCACACTGTATCCAGAAGTTTAAGAAACACTTAGTAATCACTACTACTTCCTTGATTAAGGATTTGCATAGAAATGGGAAGGATGGGGAAAATCACCACTTTGCAATGATGAAAGTCTGTAATACTTTCGTCTGACCACTTTTGGTCCTGTACATTCTCTAGATTGCCTAGTATTTCAAAAACTATTTTGGATTACTCTCTTAAAACCCATTATCTAGAGTTCTTGAAAGATTTCCAACACAGCAAAGGCAATGATGAGCTCAGAGAATTACCTTTCCTAAGCAAAATTCCCTAATTCTAATATATTTCCTATTAGAGCTTTCAGAACCCCTCATTCCCTAGTTTAGTTTTGATTGCTACCACCATTCTTCAAAACTTCCTGAGTCTAAAATCAAGAGGGGATAAGAGATGGGAAGAACCTTTTAGGAAAAGTGAAGTGGACTATCTCCTTGATCATTTTGTGGCCATTTCGGTTCATCCAGTTCTTATGGGTTCAGATTGGCATACATTGCAGGAAGAGCAAAAATGCATAAGTCATTTTATTTTATTTTATTTTATTTGGCTGTGCCACGCGGCATGCAAGATCTTAGTTCCCTGACCAGGGATTGAACCCTTGCCTCCTGCACAGGAAGCACGGACTCTTCACCACTGGACCGCCAGGGAAGTCCGAAAATGCATAAGTGCTTAAAAAGAATATAGGGGCACAGCAGAGGGTGGTTGGCAGGGAAAAATATGTATAGTCATTCCTATGGAAAATTCTCTTTTCTTCCAAGAATACCCAAGAGTTATAACAGTTCTGGTTTAACCCAGAGATTTGGGGTTCTACCTGGGATACTTACTGTTTGTGTCTCTCTTCAATTCTGTCCCCTGGTCTTCCCACAGAATTTGATGGGAAAAATATCTCACTGAAGGCAGCAATTTCTAGGCTTTTGTAGACATTTTAACTACCGAGATTTTTTTCCCTAAGTTGTTCATGGTGTGTTCCAGCCCCTCAGCTATAGAACTGGCTTCACTGATGCTTTCAAAGTTGTTTCAGTTGGTGCATGATGCTCTTTTTTTCCCTTTCATTGCCAGGGAAAGCAATAGGTCTTGTTCCCTATGCTTCCTTTGTGTGAAGCACAGACCATTTTCTGCTTGAGGAAGGGAAAAATGGATGACAACATTTGTCCCCTGCTTTCTCTTTTCTTATTCCTATATATCCTTCTCTCATGAAAAAAAAAAAAAAAACAGTCATTCATAAACTTCCTGGCCAGAGAATAACCTTCTATCCTATGAGCTTGTCAGGAGGCAGGCTTGGAGTTTAGGGGCAACTGAGAAGTCTCAGTTACAAGTTTGCATTTGTTTCCATAAGGCTAATTGTCACCTCCACAAACCAGTCCCCAGAAGGAATAAATGCATTTCCCCCTGATAAGAGAAGGGGGATAAGAAAATGGGGGTTGGGTATTAGCCCTTTCACAGGAACTGACTGGGCCTATGACAGTCATCTGAGATCTACTACCAAGCAGGTGGGGTCCACGAAGACTTTACATTGGCATTGACTGCTGTGAGGATGGCTGTTATTCCCTCTAACTTCAGAAAAGTTGCTTCATTAGGGTATTAGAGTTGGGAAGTACCAAGGGTCACAAGTCTGAGTGGGTTTTGTTTGTTTGTTTGGTTGGTTGGCTGTTTTTAT